>NW_004443937.1:4761632-4796224 GCF_000243295.1 Trichechus manatus latirostris
GTATGAGCTTGTTTGATTATTGGCACCTTTGAAGCTCTAATGTCCTGTCACCAGGTGGTTAGATCTGTTACTAGGTATGTGAGCTCAGGAGTCCACCCACTCCTCTTGTATGGATTCAGCTCAGGTGCCCAGGTAGATTGCCACCAAGTGTGTGGTGTAGGCTCTCACTTACAGTCCTAGACAGGCATGGGTGATTGGTGTAGACACAGGCATCTGGCTGTAGCATGGTGACACATTCTGAGCAAGGCAAGGGGCTGATGGCCACCCCTGAGTGTCCAGGAAGAATGCGTGTCCCTGTTCCTTAGAGCTCGTAGGTGGGTGGGTTTTGCAACCAGACTGTGAGCACCTAATGCTGTTGGCTGTAAGGACTGGGGGGTACCTCTTATTCATGGGCCCCTATTGCAGGTGGCTAGGTGGCAAGAGTGGAGCCACCAGTCCTCAGGCCCCTGATGTGGGTAGGTGAAGACCCTGCTTAATGGGCAGTTCAGTGTTAAATGTGAAGAACCTGCCACTTCACAGCTGAAACAGTTGAAGTTAGAGTTCCAGTATATACTCTGTTGTACTGTGGTAATGAGGGCCTGTGCTGTTGAAATGTGCCCACACAAGTCTATGCAGGGGGAAAGGCACTCAAAGTCTGTGGAGCCCTTATGCCTGTACCTAGGCAAAGGAGCTGTGCCAACCCTGGTTCCTGGCTTAGGGAAGCCAGCAGTTTATTTTTTCCCCGTTTGTTCATTTGTTCACTGTCCAAGGCAGGGAGAATGGCTCCAGGCCTGTCACAAATTCTCCTTCTGGCCTAGGGGACTCGGCAATTGCTGAAGCCGGTCTGGGACCCAGTGCAGAGCAGGGAGCTGGGACGTAAAGGGGAGAGAGGTTTCTCCCTAAGGGGGGTGTTTTTGATCTGCATGGTAAGCCATTCGCAATTACTTATCTTTTGCCGACAAGGGCTGCTTCTTGCTGCTTCTGGGTGGCCATGTAGACTCCCTGGTGCTGGGTCTCTCCTGGTGTGGAAAACGCCCCTCCCAAGCACTGCTTCTTGCCTGCTTCACCGCTGACCCTCTAGCTGATCAGGCCTGAAGGGGTCAGGCTCTCGCCAGGTCAGCTGTGGCAACTCCTTGCCGCTTCTGAACTGTCTCTCCCTCCCCTTGCCACTCAGGCTGATTCCTCAACTCTGCCTTTGATGTTCAGGGCTCCCAGATTGCCATACATAATCGAATCACTTGTTTTTTTGGGTCTTTGTCGTAAGAGTGTCCACTGGAAGCATCTGACTACTCTGCTGTGTTGGCCCCACCTCCAAGTATTGCTTTTATAACCAATAAAGCCAATAAATATAACAAGGTATAATGAATTTGGGGAGCCCTGGTGGCAGAGTGGTTAAAAGCTCAGGCTGCTAACCCAAAGTTCAGCAGTTCGAATCCAGCAGCTGCTTCTTGGAAACCCTCTGGGGCAGTTCTACTCTGTCTTATAGGGTAACTAGGAGTCGGAATTGATTTGATGGCAATGGTTTTGGTTTTGTTTTTTTTCTAATGAATATGGAGTCCCTGGATGGTGGAAACGGTTAACTAGCTTGGCTGCTTACCAAAAGGTTGGCGGTTTAAGTCCTGGCAGTCTACTTCAGAAAGATCAGCCGTTGAAAACCTTATGGCACACAGTTCTACTCTGACGCACACGGAGTTGCCATGAGTCAGGATCAGTTCAGAAAAGAACAGAGACAGCCAAACCAGAACTAGAAAACAATGAATGCTTGGCATCCTCTGGCACAGTGATGCTGACACATGAGTAGGATCAGTTCTTATGTGTCAGTGGGAGCACAGCCTAGTAGAGACAGACTTCCTAGTTTTTGTTTTAATACTACAGAATTGAATTTATTAAAAAAACCCTTATCTTCATTGAAGTACAATATGCATGCAGAAAAGTTCACATAGCGTAAATTTTGCTACCTGAATTTTTGTAAACTAAACACACCCACGAAAGCAGCACCCAGATCAAAGACCAGTACTCTGTCAGCATTCCCAGAAGCCCCCTTCTGCCCCTTCCAGTCACTCCTCCTGCCCTACTTGCCCTACCACTGCCAGGAAAAGTACCATCCTGACTTTCAATGGTATGGATTAGTTTTGCCTGCATTTACTGTATGAACCTGGAATCATACAGTATGTACTATTTTGTGTCTGATTTATTTTGTACAGTGTTACGTGTGTGAGATTTATCAATACCGCGTGTAATGTAGTTGTGGAGCTTTCATTATCATTTCTGTATGCTGTTTATGTGTTCAACTGTTCATGAGCGTTTGGTAGTTTCTGCTTTTGGGTTATTACATATAATGCTGTTACAAATATTCTAGTGTGGATTTTAGTAAATGGTATTTATTTTAATATACTCTGACAATTATTTGAAATAGATCTTTTCTGATGGATTTTGGTGTCTGTCTTAGTTACCTAGTGCTGCTGTAACACAAATACCGTAAGTGAGTGGCTTTAAAGAGCAGAAATTTATTTTCTCACAGTTCTGGAGGCTAGAAGTCCAAATCAGGGTCTTGGTTGTGTTGATTCTGTCATTATTAGTACCCCTGGGTGTTCCTTGGTTCTTTGTTATGCCTTGGTTTGTAGACGATCCTCACATGGTGTCTGTCTGTCTTACCCCTGTGTATATCTCTGTGTTCATTCTGCTCTTTTATATCTCAGAAGTGATGAAAACCAAACCCGTTGCCGTGGAGTCGATTCCACAGTGTTTAAGAACTTGGCTGTTAACCAAAAGGTTGGCCGTTCGAATCCGACAGCTGCTTCTTGGAAACCCAATGGGGCAGTTCTACTCTGTCCTATAGGGTCACTGTGAGTCAGAATCGACTCTAAGGCAGCAGGTTTTTTTTTTTTTTTTTTTTTGGTTTGGTATGGTTTCATTAACATAAGAAGTGAAAAACCCTGTCTCCCAGCAGGATCCCGTCCCCAGGTACGAGGGCCAGGAATTCAACACATAAATTTTGAGGGACACAATTCAATCCACAACAGTATCCTAAAACTTTAAGGGTGCTCTAAGAGTCGTTTAGAGTGCCAGCGATTTAGAGGCACTAACTGAGGCAAGACCCTGGAATCTGTGTTTTAACCTGGTGTGCTGTGGATCACATTTTGCAAACACTTGTATAATGAGAAAGACTATGGAACTGACAGAAGGCATGCTTCTAATCTTGGTTTTGCCACTTAACTAAATCCACCAGCCGCTGTTTGGAAACTCTATGGAGCAGTTCTACTTTGTCTTATAGGGTCGCTATGAGTCGGAATCGACTCGATGGCAATGGGTTTGGTTTTTGTTTTTTGAAATGTGGCCTTGTGGAAATTACTTAACCTTGCTAAGCCTGTTTTCCCACCTGTAGTAAGTCCTCGCTAGGTTGTCTATCCAGTTCAAATGAAAGAAAATATGTGAAAATCCTATATAAAGTTATATAAAACCAAACCAACCATCGAGTCGATTTCACACTCTGTAAATGAAAGACATTATTCTTACCACCCAGAGCCCAACTCTGTGGGTAAAAAGAGACAATATGGTGTTAATGATAATACAGTATGCTTAGGTGACATGCCTCAAAGGGGCTATTCTCTTTTTATGAAATCATACAACTGTAAAAATTGTCACTGCTCAGAGAGATCAGACTCCTATAAACAGCGGACTGTTTCATTTGAGGATATCAAAGCCTTTCGGAAAACGAGCAGTGTTCGTGGATAGACCCACCATATACTGAACCGGCAGATGGTCGTTTGCTGATTGGCCAAGGAGTTAAGGAAGAAATCCCAATGCTAGGTCGAATTAGAATAGTTTCATATCCCTATAGCTCCATATCAAGACAGCACAGGGAATTTACACATTATAGCAGCTCAATAAATTCTTTGACACATAATGTTGATACATAATGAGCCTTCCCTGATCCCTGATACCCTGCCTCTCTTCCCCGCTCTGTGCGCTCTAGTCTCATTGAACTTCTGTGGGAGTCTTGAATGTTCCATGCTCATTCTAGCCTCAGCACCTTTGCCCATGCTGTAACCTTCCCCTGGAATACTGTTCTTTCCATTCTATGCCCAGTGAATGTCTATTTATATGTAGGGCTTAGTTTAAGGGCCATTTCCCAGTGGAGGATTCCCTGACCTCTTAGGTTATGTGGGATCTCTGGTTCCATAATCTCACAGCATCATGAATGTCTTCACAAGAGCGCTTGAAACACTGGGTGAGTTTTCATTGCTGATTTATCATGAGGCTATAAGCTCCATGAGAGCAAAGACTATACTTGACTCATAAACTACAACATTCTCAACTCCAACCCAGAGCCTGGCAAATAACGTTGTTGTTGTTAGGTGCTGTCAAGTCAATTTCGGCTCATAGCGACCCCATGTGATGGAGTAGAACTGCCTCATAGGGTTTTCTTGACTGTAATCTTTATGGGAGCAGATCGCCACGTCTTTCTCCTGCGGAGCCGCTGGGTGGGTTTGAACCACCAGCCTTTCTGTTAGCAGCTGCGTGCTTAGCCATTGTGTCACTAGGGCTCCTTGGCAAATAATAGGGGCTTAATAATTATTTTTTGTGCTACCTTTCTTTTAAGAGTCAAAAAGAACAGACCTTGGAAGCTATTGATAAGAATACTCAAGAACGTTACTACTTCAAAATTGCTCCTGGCTTCCTGCAAACATGCCATGCCTAAAGGGCATTTGAATATCCATGGCTGTTTGTTTTGATACTTTACAATCTCTGTTTTCTATTTTTGGAGTCAGAAGAGAGGCCTCTTATGTTTATGTTGATTGCAAATGTTTGGGCAGGCTTCAGTGAGCTGTTAGATGGGTTCTCTTGCTAGTAAATCTTGCCTTTCATCACTCATTTTAGAAGTCTTTTCCAAAGGAAAGGGATCAGAATTAGCACGAGGCAAGGTGACTTGCATCACATCTTGAACTCACTGACTCACCCAAGAATATATATAGTCTTGTGTTTTGAACTTAAAGTGACCATTGGGATCACAGCCAGAATGAAAATAATGTTTAGAGAGGTTATTGCTGTTTAGATCTGGGAATTAAAGCCAGTCTTTGTTTTCTTTCTGTGCCATTTGCTACTTCTGCCCAATTTTTAGCCCTTCACATTGGGGAATGGTAGAGATTGGACCTATCAGAGGTGGAGCCCTGGTTTATCCACTAGCCAGCCAGCGAGCCTGCAGTCACCTATAGAGTTACACATCCAAGCTCTTGATTTTGGAAGAGGCATTATATTTATTTCAGAGATTTTAAGCCCTCAGATTTGTGCAAGGCACAGGAATAAATGGGGTGATTAGACAATAAAAGGCAAAAGTGGTATAAGATTCAATGGGGAATTTTGACATTATTCTGGACCTAGAATTTTTGGATCAAAAAAAAAAAAAATATTTAAAAGGACCCCATCTTGCCCTGTCTTCCATTCATTTGCTTTTTCTCTCATTCTTCATTCAGCTTGGTGGTTAGTTGCTCAGATTCTGGAGTTAGGCTGCTTGGGTTTGAGTCCTGGCTCTACCATTTGCTGAATTCATGTAACTAGTTACGGCGTTTAACAGTTCTGGGTCTCAGTTTGTATATCTGTAAAATGGCAATAATAATTAGAATTATCTTGAGTTGTGAAGATGAAATGAGGTAATAAATGTAAAGTACTTAAGCTTAGTGACTGCCATATAATGAACACTCAATAAATGTTGGTTTGTATTATTCATCCCTCCTGATAATACGTCCAAAGTATGTGAGATGTAGTATATATATATACTGGAATCCCTGGTGGCGCAGTGGTTAAGAGCTCCAGCTGCTAACCAAAAGGTTGGCAGTTCAGATTCACCAGCTGCTCCTTGGAAACCCTATAGGGCAGTTCTACTCTGTCCTGTAGGGTCACTGTGAGTTGGAAATGACTGGACAGCAACTGGTTGGTTTTATGTGCCTGACGTGGGGCAGTAGTGGTTCAGTGGTGCAATTCTCAGTTTCATGCAGGAGACCTGGGTTTGATTCCTGGCCAGTGTACCTCATGTGCAGCTATCACCCATCTGTCAGAGGAGGCTTGTTTGTTGCTATGATGCTGAACATTGGAGCTTCCAGACTAAGTCAGACTGGGAAGAAAAGCCTGGTGATCTACTTCTGAGAATCAGCCAGTGAAAACCCCATGGAACCCAACAGTCCGATCTGCAGCCCATCATGGGGATGACGCAGGACCGGGAAGCATTTCACTCTGTTGTGTATGGGGTCACCGTGAGTCGGGGGCTGACACAGTGGCTACTGACAACAACAAATGGGTCAGATACTGTGCTCCTACCAAGAATAAAGTACAATCCCATATTTGTGGAATTTCCTGTCTAATGAAAGAGAGAGCTAAAAACAAGTGATTATCCATGTGGCAAGAAGCCCCCACAATAGAGAACAAAAAGGGCGAAGTGTGCTAGCGACTGTGAGGGTGGAGCAGCTATACTTTCAAGAGAACTTAGTAAAGGAGGGGACATTTGATTTTATCTGAAGGGAAGGGGTAAAGGAGAGGTGTGGGAAATGTGTTTTAGGCCAAGAGAATTGTACACACAAAGATTTAGAGCTCTTGATAGTCAAAAAATTGGATGTGGCTGGCTCAGGTGCTGGAACAGGGAGGTATGGGAGGTTCACCTGAGTGGGTAGGTGGGCGGCATTGTCAAGGGCTCTGTGTGCAAGGCCGACTGTTTCACTGGCTTCTCAGTGAGCTTCCCATATCATGGGGCTGGTATTTTCAACATTTATTCTAAATATATCTTGTGCTGTGTTTGACTCATTGTTTAGAAGTCTTACCTTGAACCGTGGGTTTTAAAGAGGCATGTTTATTTCAGACTTTTTAAGGTCGTGAGAACTGAGGTGTATATGACACATGGCCATATCCTGCCACTCCTTTCACTGTGTCTTTTCCAGCTCCTTCCTGATCTGTGGCATCATCTGAGACTCTTTTCTGTGGATCTCACAAAGCATTTTCTGTTCCAACAGTCAGAACAATTTGAAAAGCATGCACCTGCTATGTGCAAGGTTAAAGAAATATAACCAGAAGGCTCCTTAAAAGTGAAGATGGGAGACTTCGTCTTCCTTACTTTGGATCGTCATCAGGAAAGACCAGTCGTTAGAAAAGGACATCATATTTGGTAAAGTGGAGGGTCAGTGAAGGCGAGGGAGGCCCTCAATGAGATGGATGGCCGTAGTGCCCGAAACGGTGGACTAAAACATAGCAACAATCAGGAGGATGATGCAGGACCAGGCAACAAAATGTTCTGTAATCACTGGCATATCCAGGATATTGCACCACCCCTGGGTGCCTGGCGCCACCGAGCAGTTTCTATTAACCCGGCACAGCCTAACGTCATCCTCGAGTACGGTGATATGTTAATTAAAAGATTAGCGAGCTTGATTTATATTTTTGGCCTGATATTATGGTAAAGTTATCTAAAAGAGTTTTGTCAGATGTTTGGATAGGGGTGCAATTTCAGTGCTTGCAACAGGCACCATGTTCTGTAGATACGCTGCTAGCTATACAAGGTTAATAGAAGCTTCTCAGTGGCGTCACGTGCCCAGGGTTGGTGTCATACCTGCCATATGCTAGTTACGCCTCTGGTCCTGTAATACATAAGGTTGCTGTGAGTTGGAGCTGACTTGATAGCAGCTAACAACAGCATGTGCAAGGAGTTGAGGTAGTTGGCATTAAACATGCAATGACTTTTCTTTTTTCTGTAACTCTAAATTCTCTCTCTCATCTTTACTATTTTCTTCTTCATTTAAATTTCGCCTTTGTATTACTCGCTCTCTCCAAATTCTGTTTCTCCCTCTGCCACCCCTCCTGCTCCCTGACCCCAAAATTCATCCCTTCTCTAGCTATGTTAGGACAGTGGTTTCAAACTCGGCTCCCCAAACCTTTTGGGATTCTGTGGAGTTAACTCAGGGCAGTGGTGGTGGAATGCCAAAACTCCCACTCCAGTTTCCACCTGCCTCTCTGACCTGCTTTATGTATCGGGTTTCTAAGTACGATTTTGTCTGCAGAAATGGTTCTGGGGTTACACATGTTTGTAATTATGGCCTTGGGGCACTGAGTCATACTCCATTCTCATTTTCTTTAACCACTTCATAAACGGTGAAAAAAAAGATTTGAGTAGGGCCCCTTTCAAATACATTTGCGACTGTATTTATTTTCCACAATTGCTGCTTTGAGCTATTTATGTTATCATTTTGCTTCCCAGTGGCTTTATTTAATGCTGTTTCTGTGAGGGAATGTGCAAGGTTGCTGTTTCATAATCTTTCTCTGAATTTTGCAAGTCACAATGGCATTTTAGAATCTCACTTCTTTAAACGACATCACTGACCAGTGTTACGATGCACTATATACCAATGACATATATTGTTCAAATGGAATGGTAATATGTATATTGATTTGCTTTTCATCTCTTGTATAAAAGACACATTCCATAAGACAGGGCATATTCCCTTCCTCTTCTGCTGAGTGTGAAGCGGGCCAGCCCCCATCAGAGAGGAAATATTGAGTCAGAAAGAAGAGGCGGAAGCAGTCATTTGGTGTTTACTGATTGAGAAACTCTGTAGCTGAATGATAACACTGTGCCATTCTCTCACCTCCTCCATGGTTTTTGATAGTGTAGCCGGGGGAGAAAGGGAATCAGAGAGGAAACAGTAACTATGATTTATTCATGAGCGAGAAGATGACTCCTGTTCCTCCCCCTCCCCCCTTTCTTACTTATACCAAATAGTTAAATCTCATATTAATGGAGTGAGATTGGGGGAGTAGAGGGAAATGTGTTATAGAAGCTGCTTTTTTTTTTTCACTTTGTTATACAGTGCAAGATATGGTAAATGTCTCTCTGCTATGCTGATGTTTGCTTCTCTCAAGCTTAGAGGCTGTTTGAATTTTCTTCTTGTAACTGAGCCAACCTATACATATGTATTCCCTTTAGATCTTCCCCTGGAAATCCGGCCCTCAGACATTTTGTTCCTTCTGTGAACCATATTGTATTTGTCTGCATCTTTCTTGCCTTAAACGGTAAATTAGTAAATTCCTTATAGGTCCTGTTCTTCCCGTGTGCTTAAATATACCTCTAAAAATAGCTTCAATCCAAATATATTGTCATTTTCTCCAAGAGGTTTGCATTTTATTAATTTTTAAGTATATATATTTTATTTACTTTTGTAAAAAGCTTGAATTTGATAAGCCTAAGTCTGTGTATATGATTTTCTTTGTGGTGATTTAAGTATTTTTTTTACAGTGAAATATAATTCCAAAGAGTTTCTAAATATTAAAAAAAAAAAAAAAAGGTTGCTTTTGGGAATCTAGCCTAAAGGAACGCACTCGAAATGTGGACAAAACTAAGTTTGTTGCAGTAAAAGTTTTAAAAAGAAAAAAAGTGAGAAACAATCTAACAACTAGAAGTGTTCTTGTGAATGAACAAGGCAGAAAACATCCTTGAACAGTTACGGTATAATCCCTGCAGTGAAATATAATGGACCTTTCAGAATGATGACTGTGAAGATTGTAGAGCAATGGTACATAAGCCAAGGTACAAAAGAACCTTCAAACTGGGGTTACAAGTGAGGAAAATTGTGCTAGGGGAAACATAGGGAGGGAATATACTAAGATATTAGTAATGGTTGTACAACAAGGAAGTTCACCAATAAACACCCTCTCCTCCCCTTTTTGCTGAATGCCTCTTATATACCAGGCATTAGATAAAGTGTTTTCTCTGCACTCCCTCTCACACCTCTTTAATGTAGTCAGGTTGCTGTTACTGTTGAGTTGGCTCCGATTTATGGTGACCCCATGTACAATAGCACGAAACATTGCCCAGTTCTGTTCATGATCATTGGTATGCTCAAGTCCATTGTTTCAGCCGTTGTGTATTTTGAGGGCCTTTCAACCTAGGGGAATCATCTTCCAGCACTATATTGGACAATATTCTCTTGTGATCCATAGGGTTTTCATTTTCAAAAGTAGATCACCAGGCCTTTCTTATTCTGTCTTAGTCTGGAAGCTCTGCTGAAACCTGTCCACCAAGAGTGACCCTGCTGGTATTTGAAATACTGGTGGCATAGCTTCCAGCATCACAGCAACACACAAGCCACCACAGGATGACAAACTGATGAATGGTGGAATGTAGTCATAATTATCCCCATTTGCAGATGAGAAAACCTGAAGCTCAGATAGGTTAGGTGACTTTCCCAAAGTCATACTTTAAATGGCAGAGTTGGGGTTCAAAGAGAAGTCTGTATACCTTTTAACAAGGGGAGTAGTGGAAGCAAAGCTAAAGTAGTTGTCAAGTGTCCTGGATTCAAATGTCAGTCCTTCCACCAGTAGATGGTGTGACCTTGATCTTCCATTCCTCATCTGTAAAGTGATAGGGACTGAAAAAGAGGATCCATATGGGGCCTTCTCATGCCGAGATTCTATCACACCTAGATTACCAGTTTGCTGAGGTGCCTCTTTTACTCAGAAAATGAAGTTATTCCCTGGAATTTGGCTTTATACTCTATACCGTAATTTTACATTTCAGAAATTGCACATTTCAACTGGAAATTGTATATATCATAGAGATGGAAGTGTTATCAAGAAGCAGCATGGTTGGTGTGCAAATTGAAGGTGAAAGGATTCAGTGAAGTTCAGATCCCTTTGCATTTGTTTGTCTAAATCAAAGAAAAGGAATGTGCGAGGGGTGGCGTGATTGATGTCGAGCTTCCAGAGTTCTCTCTGCTGCTTGAGTATGGCTCATCAATTCCAGAAAAGATTTCCCATTTATCTGGGTGCACAGCCTCATGGCAGACAGCTGCCTGCACAGCTGGGGCACCAACTCTTGTTCATCATGCGGGATGCAAAAAGAATTACTCTTAGCTGGTAATATTCATGCCCATCTGTTCAGATAACATTGTGCCCTCATGTCCACCAGTCAACTTCATCCTCCTATTCCTCTCCCCACCTCCTGACCCACCATCCTCCACCTCTCACCTGCCCTAGCTGTGCTGGTTTCCATCTTTTCAGATATTCTTTCTGTCTGGATAGTACCATGCTAGCCTCTGCACAGTCTAAGGAAATTGCCAGGTGTGCAACACACTTAAATCACACAGTCCTGAAGCTAGGAAAGAGCTGAAGACAACATATCACCCAATTTGCTCATTTCACAGATGAGAAAGCTGAGATTCAGGTAGGTCACATCACTTTCCAACTCATAGTTTTCAGTAGAGAAAATGGTTGGTGTTTCAGGCTTAACACCCTTTCCCTAATATACTTCTGGAATTTTCTACCAGTGACCCCAGTGCTCTACCCAGTATACTTCTAGAATTTTCTGCCATGGGCCCTGGAGCTATTATTAGTGATCAAACATTGACCTTTATTTCTCTAGATTTTTTATAGAGTGTTCTTGTGAATGGACAAGGCAGAAAACATCCTTGAATAGAAATAATACAGACAATATCCCTGCTGTAATTCTGCTGTTCTATGGGTATGAAAATTACTTGTGGGAGAGAAATGGTTCTCAAGAGAGTGTTGGGGATCACCAGCTCCAAACACATAGAGCCAAAAGGCGCTACTGGAAAGAGAAAGAGAGCTCATTCCCGGGAACCAGAGGGCCAGAATCTATTTCTTCCCTCATCTCTCTTCTTTCTCATTCTCCCTTCCCTCTATCTTTTCTTTTACATGTTCCCCTACTTTCTTCTCATTGCCTGTTCTCACACTTCTTAATTGTTTTTCTTTCCATTTAAGACTCTATTTTTTGTCACTTCCTGTTTGGTGGTTGGACTGAAAATGTATTCCATGTTGCAAAATGTCATGACACTTCCTGTTACACCATTAAGCATCCCCTGAAAGCATCATCAGCTAAGGGGCATCATCACTGTTCAGTCACTTCATGTCCATTATCACGTAGGCTACACTTTCACTTATAACATCTCATTTAATTGTCAAAACAATTCTGAGATAGGAATGATTATCCCCATTTGAGAGGAGAGGAGGATGAGTTTCAGAAAGGAGAAGTTGTGGTCTGTGGTTGTGAGATTTATAAACATCAGAATAGCCTTTAGACTCCAGGTTTGGGCCTCCGTATGCTGGTATGTTGTAAACTTGAATGCACACACAATTCACCTGAGGACGTTACTAAACTGTAGATCCCGATTACTGGGTCTGGAGTGGGACTGGAGATTCTGCACTTCTGACAAGCTCCTAGATGATGCTGGTGTTGCTGGCTTGTGGACTACAGTTTGAGTAGATAGTTTAAAACAGCGTGCAATTTCGTTTCTTGGAATCTTAAATCCTTGCAGGTGATTGGGTTGGCCATGTGGTCCCAGATGTTGAATATTGCCTTTCTGTTAAGTAACTTGGTCAAGTCCTGCACTTCTACCGAAAAGGGCACATAGGAAAATCCCAGGATATGGACAAGGTGTAATTGGGCTTGTCATCTCACAATCACTGGAGGAAGCTAGTGGTTCTGAGTACCTGAGGACTCTCATAAAGGGAAAATGGAGGTAGGTGGGGTTGATCTCAATAATAAGCTCCCCAGACTCATCCTAGATGCGGTTCATCCACAGAATAAGAGCTTCGGGGAAGAGGCTGTATTATAAATGCCAAGGCTCCAGGATTATCTGACATCCCTGCCTACAGAATAAAGTATAGACACCAAGCTTTGGAGGAAATGGCGGTGACTCAGCATGTGGTGCTCGTAGTTATAACATAGAAGAAGAGAGAAAAGGAGATGTCTTACCACCAGATCCTGAGAAGCAGGCCTGTTTAGCTTGAATTAACACAGTCTAAGGGAAGCTTAACAAAAGAGGAATGAAAATAGAAACTAACATATCAACATGAGCCTAGCCTATCAAACAGCTTGGAGACCAATATTTCCCTTGCCACCACAGGACGTTTTGATTTTCCAGATACTGAGCCCAATACATATAATATAGAGGCTGAGGTTCTCTGGGAAATGCTTTTAGAGGAGGAAAAAATATTTTGAATTGTCTTGTATTTTTAAACTGTATTCTCAGAGGCAAGGCAGGCATGTAAGAATAGGGAGCAATTGTGACTTTTCTGTTTTTTTTGTAATCAGAAGGTGAGTCAACACGAGTTCCTGCATCTTCTTGGCCTGACCTTTGAGGGTGGGAACTCTTTCAGGGCCCATTATAAATAATTTTTATTCCCTTGTTGTTTCATAAAGATAAATTCTAGCTGAGCAACGGTAGATTGGGTTGGGTGGGTGGATAGACCTCTTTCCCAGCTCTTGGAGAATTGGTGTTTCCACATTTAGCTTATGTGATGGAAAAACATTTTTGAAAGATGAATATAGACATCCTGATGATGTTTGCAATATACAAACCCTGAGCATTCTAAACATCTGAGCAAGCTCATGAAAATGATGATTTGGGGGCAGGCCAGAGAAGTCCGTGCAATATGATTTTCTAGCATTATCTCCAGCTACTTATCCACGGCCATCCTGCACCCTAGGCCCACTGGAATATTTCTTTTCCTTGAACACATCATGCTCTTTCACATTTCGGTGTCTTTATTCATCTGGTGAACTTTTTGCCATTAAAAAATCTTAGCTCATTAACTGGAACTCTCATATAGCCACTTTGGAAAATGCTTTGGCAGTTTCTTATAAAGTTAAACATACACTTACCGTATGACTCAGAAATTCCACTCGTAGGTATTTACCTAAGAGAAATGAAAACACATGTCCACACAAAGATCTATGTATAAATGTTCATAGCAATTTTATTCATAGTCGTTCCATACTGGAAACAACCCAAATGTTCATCAGCTGGTAAATGGCTGAACAAACCGTGGTACATCTATACGATGGAATACTACTTAGCAATAAGAAGGAGAAAACTATTGATACGTGCAACAAATTGGACAAATCTCAAAACCGTGCTAAGTGAAGAAAACCGACAACAACGACAACAGGAAAACCCAAACCAAACCCACTGCCGTCAAGTTGATTCTGACTCATAGTGACCCTATAGGACAGAGTAGAACTGCCCCATAGGGTTTCCAGGGAGCACCTGGTAGGTTCAAACTTCTGACCTTTTGTTTGCAACGGTAGCTCTTAACTAGACGCGAAAAGCTGCATACCACATGATTCCATTATATGGCATCCTGGAAAAGGCAAAACTATATGGACAGAAAGAAGATCAGAGGTTGCCAGTAACTGGGGGTAAGAGGAGGGTATAGACAACAGAGGGGTACAAAGAAACATTTTGGGGTGAAAGATGTATTTTATATTTTTATTGTGGTTGTAGTACATGGCTACATATATTTGTCAAAATTCTTCAACCTGTACAATTAAGAAGGATGAAACATACTGTATGAAAATTATTCCTCAATAAAACCACCTTAAAAAAGTTCTGGCTCACAAATCACCTCTGCTCTTATGGCTGCCTCTCACTTTCTTAGACACAGCTAGTTGCTATGATGTCACCATATTCACAATTTCTTAGTGAAGACCGTTGAGAGCAGAGCACAGACCAGACACTGTTCTAATGGTGTGGTCAACAGGTGTGTATTACTCACAGAATAAACAGGATGAGGATGAGTAGAACAGCATACATTGTTATCAGCCTAAGTTTTCCAAACTTAGGCTCTCATCCACAGGATAATGTTAGATTGCATTCAATTGTGCCCCAGTTCGCGTCTTGGAAGGAGAACACCTAAATTCCTCTCTCCTGTGATTAAATACTAATCGGACAGCTATGTGCATGTGCCAAGTAGCATGTACAGAGAACAGGTAGGGAAAGGAGTAGTGAAAGTGAGTAATAAAAGGTAAAAGAGGGTAACTAGAGTGGAACTCCCCCTGTAGGCAGTGGACATTGTTTATTGTCCCTGTTCAGCCTATTCTAGGTTTACTGGTGCCAGAGAACAGTCCTTCCTCCTTTACCCTACTAAGATAGCTTAACACAGTTCTGGGTTTCTTCAGAGGGCAATCATCTCCCCCTAAGGCATGTACTTTATGTCCATTACCCAAAAAGCCGGTTGCCGTTGAGTCGATTCCAGCTCATAGCGACCCTATAGGACAGAGAACTGCCCCGTAGAGTTTCAAGGAGTGCCTGGTGGATTTGAACTGCCGACCTTTTGGTTAGCAGCCATAGCACTTAACCACTTAAGCACTTAACCATCAGGGTGATGTTTTGGTTAGCAGCTGTAGCACTTAACCACTTAAGCACTTAACCACCAGGGTAACCTTTTGGTTAGCAGCTGTAGCACTTAACCACTTAATTACTTAACCACCAGGGCTTCCCAGGTGACGTAGTGGTTAAGTGCTACGGCTGCTAACCAGAAGTTCGGTAGTTCGAATCCACCAGGTGCTTCTTGGAAACTCTATGGGATGGTTTTACTCTGTCCTATAGGGTCACTATGAGTCAGAATCGACTCGACGGCAACGGGTTTATGTCCATTAGTAGCTATTACATCCATTAGCAGCTAGGGAGACAGTGAAAGAGAGAGAGCATACCTGTATACACAGCAGTTGCACCCATAATACACTTTAGCATTCCCTGTGTTGTCTTGTGGTTATATTTCTCTGTACCTCTCTTCTCAGATCCACAGTGAACCTCTCAAAGGCAAAGTCCGTGTGCTGTTCATCATTGAAGCTCTTACATCTAACAACTGGCTCCTAATAGGCACTCAGTAAAGCTTTGCGGAATGAAGGGATGAATGCAGACACCACAAATTAAAAACAATGAGGTACTTTTCCAAACGGTAGTAACTGGAAGTGTCTCAAGCCTTAGAGCAGAGTCAGAGTCCATTTGGTGCAGGTAAATGTCCTGCACGGGACTATGTAACCAGGAGGGTGTCAGAGGTGACCTGACATTTGTCATCCGTAGGCCTGTGTGCTCCCCAAAGTCCTTGGCTTACTCTGGTAGACAGACTAAACCAAACCTGTTGCTACTGAGTCAATTTCGACTTATAGCGACCCTATAGGACAGAGTAGAATTGCCCCATAGGTTTCCAAGGAGCAGCTGGTAGATTCGAACTGCTGATCTTTTGGTTAGCAGTTGAGCTGTTAACCACTGTGCCACCAGGGCTCCCTCATTTTCCTCTCTTCCCGTTGCCTGGTGTCTTGTCACCTTTCTCATTGGCCTGTTGATAATGGAGATAAATCATTCAGGTTGTTATAATAATGACCTATTTTCAAGCTGAATCTCCCAGAGTCGTAGGAGTAGCTGATACTACTATGTGTGGAGCTCTTTTGCTAGGGAGATTTAAAGGTAAGGTCAGTGTGTATGAGAAGTTGTTTGATGGATAATCTCTAGTCAACAAATCTGACTGTCAGACCTGATTTCACCACTAACTTTGTGATTTGACCAAATCACCTACCTTCTCTAAGTCTCCGTTTCCTCATCTGAAAAATGGGAATGGGGTGGACTAGGTGATAGTAAGAAGCCCCTGGGTGGTGCAAAGGGTTGAGCACTCCACTATTAGCCAAATTAATTCACCCATTTCAGGAAGTAGCATATGATCAAGAACTAATGGTACTGAAGAAGTTTAAGCTGCACTGAAGGCATTGGCAAAAAATCAAGGCTCTAGGAATTGATGGAACACTAATTGAGATGTTTCAACAAACGGATTCAGCGCTGGAGGTGCTCACTCATCTATGCCAAGAAATTTGGAGGATAGCTGCCTGGCGAACCATCTGGAAGAGATCCATATTTGTGCCCATTCCAAAGAAAGATGATCCAACAGACTGCAGAAATTACCGAACAATATCGTAAATATCACGCACAAGTTAAATTATGCTGAAAATCATTCAAAAGCAATTGCAGCAGTATATTCACAGGGAACTGCCAGAAATTCAAGCCGGATCCAGAAGAGGGAATGGTATGAGGGATATCATTGCTGATGTCAGATGGATCATGGCAGAAAGCAGAGAATACCAGAAAGATGTTTATCTGTGTTTTATTGACTGTGCAAAGGCATTTGACTGTGTGAATCATAACAGATTATGGACAACATTGCAAAGAGTGGGAGTCCCAGAACACTTAATTGTGCTCGTGTGGAACCTGTACGTAGACCAAAAGGCAGTTGTTTGAACAGAACAAGAAGATACTGATTGGTTTAAAGTCAGGAAAGGTGTGCATCAGGGTTGTATCCTTTCACCATACTTAGTCAACCTGTATGCTGAGCAAGTAATCTGAGAAGGTGGACTGTATGCAGAAGAATGCGGCATCAGGTTTGGAGGAAGACTCATTAACAACCTGCGATATGCAGATAACACAAACTTGCCTGCTGGAAGCAAAGAGGACTTGAAGCACTTACTGATGAAGATCAAAGACTACAGCCTTCAGTATGGGTTGCACTTCAACATAAAGGAAGCAAAAAATCCTCACAACTGGACCGATAAGCAACATCATGGTAAGCGGAGAAAAGATTGAAATTATCAAGCATTTCATTTTACTTGGATCCACAGTCAACACTCGTGGAAGCAGCAGTCAAGAAAAAAAAAGGCTGTATTGCATTGGGAAAATCTGCTGCAAAAGATCTTTTTAAAGTATTAATAACAAAGATGTCACTTTGAGGGCTATGGTGCACCTGACCTAAGCCATGGTATTTTCAGTTGCCTCATATGCATGCAAAAGTTGGACAATAAATAAGGAAGCCCGAAGAAGACTTGATGCCTTTGAATTGTGGTGTGGCAAAGAATATTGAATATACCATGGACTGCCAGAAGAACAAATAAATCTGTCTTGGAAGAAGTACAGCCAGAATGCTCCTTGGAAGTGAGGATGGTGAGACTTCGTCTCACGTACTTTGGACATGTTACCAGGAGGGACCAGTCCCTGGAGAAGGACATCATGCTTGGTAAATCAGTGGATCAGTGAAAAAGAGGAAGCTGCTCAATGAGATGGATTGACCCAGTGGCTTTAACACTGGGCTCAAGCATAACAATGATTCTGAGGATGGTACAGGACTGGACAGTGTTTCGTTCTGTTGTGCACTGGGTGGCTATGAGTTGGAACTGACTTGACAGCACCTAACAACAACGCATTAGCCAAAAGATTGGTGGTCTGAACCCACCCAGATGTGCCTAGGAAGAAAGGCTTGGCAGTCTACTTCTGAAAGGTCATAGTCTTGAAAACTCTATGGAGTACAGTTCTACCTTGACACATGGGGTAACCAAGAGTCAGAATCCACTTGATGGCAACTAACAACAACAATAAGGTAATGGTAAAATTGCATTTCACCTCTGAAAGTCTGAGATTTGTGACCTACAAAATGTTACTTATTCCTGTTTTAAGTAGAATGAGACTTTAAAAATAACTTATTTAATTGGATAAAATAGGAGTCCAGATGGTTGGTTTCCCCAGGATGATGTATTCTTTACATACAAGAACTTGGTTTGCCAAGTTATCCCACTATTTTCGTCTCACATTCATGCCCAACAGATTTATTTAAAATAGGAAGGCTTGCATGAAAAAAAAAAAAAAAATCTCAAAATAAGACCACTTGCTGGAACCTTCCTGGCCATGGTAACTATTGACTTCAACCTTGTATGGTTTCAAATGGACTGCTGCGTATGAATATTAATTTTTCTTTGAGGTCTTTTAAAAAAGATTTTCTTCAGTAGTTTTGTTTTTACAACACTACAAGGGAATTAATGTTTCTGACAAAACAGCAATTAAATGTGTGCCACGTCTCAGTCTGTAAAGTGACATGCAGTTTCTGGAAATGGGACATCATTTGAAATGGAATTAGGTCCTTTCTCATCTTATCGACTAACAGTTATGATCACAGCTCTTCCCTCTTTTCAAACAATTTCACTTAAGAATCTTTTTCTCAGCTTTATCTGATGTTACCTTTCCAGGTGGCCAAGATGTTCTCTCTTCCCCATTTTTTGACTTATCTCACACTACATAGAGATCCCAGTATTTCCAGGCTTCATTCTCATTTCTGCTGTCTACTTTTCTCTTCCATGCCGGATTGTTTGTAGATATACCCACTGTGATTTTCCACACCATCTGGTTAGGATGTGTGGCCAAGATATCATGGGACCTCCAAAGATTCATAGTTATCTTCTAGCGGGTGGAGTCCATTGGTAGTGTAAACAGTTAAGCATTCAGCTGCTAACTGAAAGGTTAGCAGTTTGAAGCCACCCAGAAGCACCTTGGAGAAAGGCCTGGTGATCTACTTTTGAAAGATCACAGCCATTGAAAACCCTGTGGAGTGCAGTTCTACTCTGAAACACAAAGGGTCGCCATGAGTCAGAATTGACTAGACTGCAACTGGTTTGGTTTGGTTTTTCCAGCAGTTTGGTGTTTGCCTAGCCACGATACATTTCCTGGCATCCTTTGCATCTAGGTAGAACTGTAAGACAAAAACCAAACCAAACCCATTGCAGTTGGTTCGCACTTATAGCAGGGTAGAACTGCCCCATAGGGTTTCATAGGAGTGGGTGATGACCTCAAACTCCTGACCTTTTGGTTAGCAGCCTGAGCTCTTAATCACTGTGCCACCAGGGGTTCTTGCCAATGGAATGTGAGTGGAAGTGGTACTTGTTACTTCCTGAAGAGATTAAGAAGCAAGGGTGCCTTCTCCATGTTCTTTTTCCATCTACCATATGAATGGAGAAGACTTCATGGACTTTAAGGACTAGAGAAGAATAGGGCAAAAAAAAAGAGGCATCCTGATGCCTAGTAGGCCATGTTGAAAGCAGTCAGACACATCAGCATTGGACTATCTGTGAGTAGGAAATAAATTCCTATTATGTTAAACCAGCCACATTTCAGGGTTTATCTGTTATGGCAGCTAATATTACCTTAACTAACAAAAGATGTTCTTAACATCTACGCTTTTAATTCTGGGTCAAACTCCCCTATTTCCAGCATGATATCTTTTCAAGATTTACTGATTTGTCTGAAGAGAGAGAAAATCTGATCCTTACTTGTAACTCAGATTACTAGGAAGGGAGATCCCAGTGAATCCAGGGTCTCTGGGGGTTTTGGGGACTTTGCATTGTGAAATTTGTGGGCAGAAGGGAAGTACAGTGTAAGGAATTAGACAAGACAGAATTTTGAGTAGGTGTTGGGGTTTACTGGTATGACTTATTATAATTTTATTTATTGAAGAAAGGCCTAGTGGATTCAACACTGATGTAATATATCGGAGACATGTTTGGATCTTCCCTTTCTCAGGTATGCCCCATTTTTGTACAGGTGGAGAAGGCTGCTGGTTTATTTTGGACTTATGAGGAGTGGGTAGAGTTGACCTAGGGGAATAGTGTAGGTACAACAGAGTAAAACAGAGAGATAGGGAAGAGTGGAAAGACCTAGATTTTAGGTTTGGTTCTGTCCCTGTGTAGCTCTATGACGTTGGTCAGGTCACTTACTAGATCTATGCCTCACTTCCCTTATCTGTAAAATTGGCGTAGTAATAGTACTTGACTTATAGGGTTGCAACATAGACCAAACGATAAACTACTTAAGTACTTAGAACAGAATCTAGCATGTTGTAAGTGTCAAATGTGAGCTAGTATATTGATCTCTCTTTTTTAACACAAAATTGGAGCATTACTGTAAACTTGTTCACTGTTGGGTATCAGCATCTAGAACAGTGCCTGACATACAGAGTTTCAATAAATAATGGTTATTTGAAAGAACAAATACATAGTTTTTATTCTGCTTTTCTTTTAATGTATCATTACATTGTGAGCATTTTCCTATAAGTTATTTGCAAAAGCATGATTTTAGAATGGCTGCTGTAATGGCTAAGGTTGTGTGTCAGCTTGGCTGGACTGTGATTCTCAGTGGTTTGGCAGCTGTGTAATGATGTAGTCATCCTCCATGATGTGATCTGATTTGATCAGCCAATCAGTTATAAGGGGAGTTTCTTCAGGGGTGTGGCCTGCCTCCACTATATATACTGACATTCCAGCAAAGCTTGCTTGCTTTCTCTGGATCCTGCATCTGCTCGTCATCATCTGACCTCTGGTTGTTGGGACTTGAGCCAGCCGCCCGCTGTCTTACCTGCTGCTGTGTGAGTCAGGAGAAGCCTCCAGCCTGACACCTGATCCATGGACTTGGGACTTCCCAGCCTCTACAACCACGTGAGCCATTCCATGAGATAAATGCTTCACTGATTTTTCTTCTCTACAGAACCCAGCCTAAGACAACTGCTATGATCAATATTTAATAAACACATTTAGAGCTTATATATCACATTGTAAACTACCCTTCAGTGTTGTCAGCAGCTAATCACCTCTTCTAAAGATGGTGATGTTGAGCGATATATTTTTGCAGTCTCTTTCTGGGTAATGTATTTGGAGCCTGCACACGTTCTTTTAAACAAGGGTGGCAGATTGTCAGCTTTGAGGGTGAATTAGATTATTGGTAATAGTCACAAGTCACTTCTGACTAAGTTGTTGAATATGAAGGGTAATTTGGCCTTATGAAAAAGTAAGGATCTTAATATTGCATAGATTTTTAAAATGACTCTGCTTTCAGAAGGAAAACCTCCAAAAATGCACTAAGCAGAAAAAGTTACGTTGGAACAAATGAGTAGCTGCAAAAAGTGAGTACTTTGAAAAATGACTCATTTGAATGTGTATCTTCTGCAATTTTAAATCATACATAAGGTTGGAGGAATAACATTCAGTTTTAGAGAGACATTTCTTAGTTCAAATTTCAAAGATTTTGTCTCTGAAAATAAAAACCCTTGGCTTGGCTTCTGTTTTTTTTTTGTTGTTGTGTTTTGTGGTTTTTTTTTTTTTTTTTTTGCTAAACAGCCAGAAACAAACTCTGTTGAGGACAGAATATAGAAAGTCTTCACCAGTAACTAATTTTGAGTTTCCAGGTTAAATGATTAAGTAAATTGCAGTACTGCCAAGTCAAGACTGTCAAGAATAGACATTTGGATTCTTACTATTTAATATTTGATCTTACAGTGATATCAAAGAGATTACAATACAGATTACATGTGAACAAAATGAAAATCTTCACAACTGGACTAATAATCAACATTATGATAAATGGCAAAGAAAATCAAGGATTTCTTCTACTTGGATCAAAAATCAATGCCTATGGAAGCAGCAATCAGGAAATCAAACTATGTATTGCATTGGGCAAATCTACTACAAAAGACCCCTTTAAAGTGTTAAAAAGCAAGATATCACTTTGATAATGAAGGTGCACCTGATCCAAACCATGGTCTTTTCCATTGCCTCATATGCACATGAAAGCTGGACAATGAAAAAAGGTTTAAGGAGAATTGATGCATTTGAATTGTGGTGTTGGCGAAGAAGCTACCACGGACTGCAGAAGAACTAACAAATCTGTCTGAGAAGAAATACAACCAGGATGTTCCTTAGAAGTGAGGATGACAAGACTTTGTCTTGCTTACTCTGAATATGTCATCAGGAAAGACCAATCACTAGAAAAGGCTATCATGGTTGGTAAAATAGAGGGTTCGCGAAAATGAGGGAAACCCTTCATAAGATGGATTGACTCGGTGGCTGCAACAGTGGGCTCAAACATACCAAAGATTGTGAGGAGGACACAGGACAGGTTAATGTTTCATTCCATTAAACATAACGTCACCATGAGTCAGAGCCAACTCAATGGCAACTAACATGGCAACTAACAGCAACAACAGCAAGACCTTGATTTTCTAGAAAATAAAAACTTAGAGAGGTTGGCAATAAAATTATCAGTATATAATGCCTCGTGATAAATTTTAAGAGTTCGAAGAGAGAGATGGGCAAGTTTCTTCCACTTTCTGATACCCATTGCCAGCTTTGTTGTTGTTGGATGCAGTCAAGTCGATTCCAACTCATAGTGACCCCACGTGACAGAGTGGAACTGTCCCATAGGGTTTTCTTGGCTATAATCAAAAGGTTGGCAGCTCGAATCTACCAGCTGCTTCTTGGACCTGTAGGGTTGCTATGAGTTGGAATCGACTCGATGGCAGCAGTTTTTTGTTTTTTTTTTTTTTTTCAATCTTTATAGTGGTAGATCAGACAGTCTTTCTCCAGTGGAGTAGTTGAGTGGGTTCGAACTGCCAACCTTTCGGTTAGCAGCCACTAGGGCTTCTCCGATTGCCACCTTTAGAGTGCCGTGAAAATTATTTATGTTCCTATAGCACTTTAACATTTACGAAGAAATTTCATATGCTGTATTCTATTTGGTCCTCCCAAACTTCAGGTAGGCCTGATTGTCTCTTATTTTCAGATGAAATAATCTGAGGCTGAGAGTCTGTGACTGACCTGGGACACTAAAAGAGGTATGTAGCATAATTCCCTTTGATCTGTTTTTGAAAAAAAAGAAAAGCTGAATATTTGGATTCACTAATTTTATAAAATTGGCTTCAAAATGTGCAAAATGATACATAATATTAATTGAATCATGTTTAGAGAAATAAATAAGTAAAAAACAATTGATGACATGTTTCATTTGAGTGCTGACTTTATCAGAATACAAGTAGTGAGGTTTGGTGACCCAAAAAGGGGACTCACTTAACTTTTTTTTATTTTAGAATTCATTGAAAATATCCATCTTGTTGGGTTGACTAAAATTACCTGCCCCCTTCCCAAACTAGCTATATTTGAGTGTCTCTCCAAATGAAGCTAATTTACTTTTCTGTGGAAATTTTTGACAGACAAATCTGGAGTATGGGGTACTTTAATATTACATTTGCCACACGTTTTTGCCCAAATGCAAGAAAATTTCCTCTTGCTGCACACTGTGTTTCAGTTTGCGAGACTGCTGGTTAATGTATGCGATTATGAGCTAAGGTGTCTTTTCAGACTAACCCCAATTCTTTTTTATTCGTCAGTACTTTTTCTTCTAAGAGCGTAAGCCCAGTGCCATCATTTCGTGGGCACGCAGCACATTTTAAAATGTGAGAAATACAATAGAATATTAGCTTTCTCATGGTAGAGAAAATGCCATTACATTCCAGGAACCAATAGCTTTTCTCTTCGAGTAAAGATTTCAGCTTGCACTGAAAGCTTTCCCCACTCTGTTTTACAAAGCTGATGACAACTACATTCATTTTATCAGACCATGTTGTTTTAAGAATATTATGAGAAATTTTTCTTTGCTTACATGCTTGGTTTGAAAACATTACCTTTCCACGGGGGGCTTCATCTGTATCTGTAAAACTTTATTTCTTGGAAAATAAATCTGAAGCAAATATAGAAAGATGTTAGCACTGGGTAGATCTGGTAGCTACATGATTATTTGTTATACTTGAAATATTTCGTAATAACTTGTTTCCTGAAATGTCATCTTTTTTCTATAATATTATTTTTCATTATAAAAAGGGATATTAACTCAAACATTCAGAATTTAAAACAGGGTAAAAACTCATATTCTTACCACCTTATAAACGACAATGATGTAATATGATGGCAGTTCTGATAGTTTGATAGAAATGTGTATATTTACATAATTTAATATATATAGGTATATATATAAAGCATTTCCTACTTTTTCATTTAACATATCATAAATATTTTAGTTACCTAGTGCCTCTGTAAGAGAAATATAGAAACACAGAGGGTGGCTTTAAAGAACAGAAATGCATTTTCTCATAGTTCTGGAGGCTGAAAGTCCAAATCAGGGTCTTGGCTGTGTTGATTCCTTCTGTGAGCCTCTTTTCTAGTTTCTGGCATCTGCTGGTGATCCTTGGCATCTGTCTTCCCCCTGTGTGTGTCTCTGTGTCTATTCTGGTCATTTTATAACCCAGAAGTGATTAGGTTTAGGATGTACCCTACTGTGGTATGCCCTCATTAACATAACAAAAAACAAAACAAAAAAATCCATTGCCACAGAGTTGATTCTGATTCATAGGGACCCTATAGGACAGAGTAGGACTGCTCCATAGAGTTTCCAAGGCTGTAAATCTTTCTCCCACGGAGTGGCTGCTTGGTGGCTTCAAACCTACAACCTTTCCGTTAGCAGCTGAACACTTAAACAGTGTGCCACCAGAGTTCCTCAACATAACGAAAGAAGACCCTATTTCCAAACAGGATCACATTCACAGGCACCAGAGCCAGGAATTCACACATATTTTAGGGGGACAGAATTTAATCTGTAACGATAAGCATGCCCCCATGTTTCTGCATAGTTTTCATAAACATCAAATTTAATGGCTGTAGAATGCACATGTTTTGGTTCCCTGTACCATTCCCTTACTGCTGTCATAACAGGTAATGCAGCTATAAGGATCTGAGAATGTAGGTCTCCCCACATTTGTGAATATTTTTGGAGCACATTTATTTCTTCCTTCAAGTGGCTTATGGCATCATAAAATGTTTATCTCCTACTTCAGAACTTACCTAAGCAACTGCCTTTCAGGTTCTCTGTGTAGGAGGCTCTTTGCCTGAATCATAGCTGGGCCAACTGCTGTCCGTCACTGTGGATCTCAACTCAGATATCATCTCCTCAGAGAGTCCTTCTTGGACTGCTCTTTCTGAAACAGCATCCACAACCCCCTTGCCCACCCTGTTTGCCTCTGTCTCATTACCATGTTTTATTGTCATCATAGCAGTTTATGAACTGCTGATGCTCATTCACGGGTTTCTGTGTTTATTTTTTGTTTCATGCTGATTCACTGGCCATCTTGTTTATTTTTGGTTTTCCCCACTAGAATGTAAGTGTCTGTAGAGCAGGGACCACCTTGTCTGTCTTATTCTCTGTTGTGCCTGGAAAATA
Source organism: Trichechus manatus latirostris (assembly GCF_000243295.1). Taxonomy (NCBI): domain Eukaryota; kingdom Metazoa; phylum Chordata; class Mammalia; order Sirenia; family Trichechidae; genus Trichechus; species Trichechus manatus. The sequence continues at coordinate 4,787,297 of NW_004443937.1, forward strand.
TATTTATATAATGAAGGGCCATTGACGAGTAATGGCAAATGATGTTATTTAAACTAATTTGGTATTTTAGTGCTCACTGATATAAGTGGCTGGATAGCTGGTAGACCTGCCTTCAAACTGAGGGCAGTGTTAAACTTTTGAAGTGGTAGCTGTGGATATCAAAAAGGAGAATTCTAGAAACTCTTACCCAGTGTGGGGCACTACAGAATCTGGTTCCTTATATCAGGAGCCAAATGAAGCAAGAGTATGGACTAAGTTGCACCCAAAGAAAGCAATTGAAGAGCTCTTTCTTGTCTTTTATCTACTGAATCTTTTATGACACGTAAATGCAGCTGATTGAGACTGAAGCAGAGGTCCTTGCTGTACTTCAGATTTTGATTTAAGTTTAGTAAGTAGTATTCATTGGTGTTTTTCTTTGCTAGGTCCTTCCTCACTCATTTCCTTAATTTCTACCCAGAGGCCTCAATGGAGTGTGTTCTGTCAAAAATAGAATTGAATCACCCTCTGCAGGAACAGAAACAGTGGTGACATAAGGTGCAACCATCAGACTACAAAAAGGTGCTGGCTTAAGAATAAGATAAAATCATTTTGGTGCATTCTTTGAGCAAAGATTTTTATTGCTGAGTATGTGATATATGGGAAGGGGAAGTAACAAAAGGCTAGAACCATTGTCCACCAGTCCTCTGTCAGTTTGTTTTACTGTGGTGGCTTGCATGTTGCTGTGATGCTGGAAGCTATGCTGCTGGTATTTCAAATACCAGTGGGGTCACCCTTGGTGGACAGGTTTCAGCGGAGCTTCCAGACTAAAATAGACTAGGAAGAATGACCTGGCAATCTACTAATGAAAAAACTGAAAGCTCTCTGAATAGTAGCAGAACATTGTATGATATAATGCCAGGAGATGAGCTGCTCATGTTGGAAGGCACTTAGAATATGACTGTGGAAGAGTTGCCTCCTCAAAGTAGAGTCGACCTTAATGATTTGGGTGGGGTAAGTTTTTTGGGACCTTCATTTGCTGATGTGGCACGACTCAAAATGAGAAGCAGCAGCTTGCAAATATCTGTTAATAATTGGAACATGGAATGTATGAAGTGTGAATCTAGGAAAACTGGTAGTCATCAAAAATAAATTGGAACACATATAGATCGATAGCCTAGGCATTTGTGAGCTGAAATGGACTGGCATTGGCCATTTTGAATTGGACAGTCATTTGGTCTACTATGCTGAGAATGACAAATTGAAGAGGAATGATGTCGCATTCATTGTCAAAAAGAATGTTTGAAGATCCATCCTGAAGTACAACACTGTCAGTGATAGGATAATATCCATACGCCTGCAGGGAAGACCAGTTAATACGACTATTATTTAAATTTATGCACCAACCACTAAGGCCAAAGATGAAGAAATTGAAGACTTACCAGCTTCTGCAGTTTGAAATTGATCAAATATGCAATCAGGATGCATTGATAATTACTGGTGATTGGAATGCGAAAGTTGGAAACTAAGAAGAGTCAGTAGCTGGAAAATATGGCCTTGGTGATAGAAACGACACTGGAGATCGCATAATAGAATTTTGCAAGGCCAGCAGCTTGCTCATTGCAAATATCTTTTTTTAGCAACATAAATGGTGACTATATGCGTGGACCTTGCCAGATAGAATACACACGAGTCAAATTGACTACATCTGTGGAAAGAGACGATGGAAAAACTCAGTATCATCAGTCAAAGCAAGGCTAGGGGCCAACTGTGAAACAGACCATCAATTGCTCATATGCAAGTTCAAGTTGAAGCTGAAGAAAATTAAAACAAGTCTATGAGAGCCAAAGTATGTCTTTTAGTATATCACACCTAAATTTAGAGACCATCTCAAGAATAGATTTGATGCATTGAACACTAATGACCGAGGACCGGACGAGTTGTGGAATGATATTACGGACACCATATATGAAGAAAGCAAAAGGTCATTAAAAAGGCAAGAAAGAAAGAAAAGACCAAAATAGATGTCAGAAGACACTCTGAAACTTGCTCTTGAACGTAGAGAAGCTAAAATGAACAAAAGAAATGATGAAGTAAAAGAGCTGAACAGAAGATTTCAAAGGGCAGCTTGAGAAGTCCGGGTATTATAATGAAATGTACAAGGACCTGGAGTTAGAAAACCAAAAGGGAAGAACATGTTTATCATTTCTCAAGCTGAAAGAACTGAAGAAAAAATTCAAGCCTCGAGTTGCAATATTGAGTGATTCTATGGGCAAGAAATTGAATGATGCAAGAAACATCAAAAAAAGATGGAAGGAATACATGGAGTCACTGTACCAAAAACAAATGGTCAACATTCAGCTGTTTCAGGAGGTAGCATGTGATCAAGAACTGATGGTACTGAAGAAAGAAATCCAAGCTGCACTGAAGGCATTGGCGAAAAACAAGGCTGCAGTGCCAGTTGCAGTGCAGTGCCAATTGAGATTTTCAGCAAACGGATGCAACGCTGTAAGTGCTCACTCATCTATGCCAAGAAATTTGGAAGACAGCTACCTGATCATCCGACTGGAAGCGATCCATATTTGTGCCCATTCCAAAGAAAGGTGATCCAACAGAATGTGGGAATTATTGAACAATGTCATTTATATCACACACAAGTAAAGTTTTGCTGAAGATAATTAAAAAACAGCTGCAGCAGTACGTTGACAGGGAACTGCCAGAAATTCAAGCTGGATTCAGGAGAGGGTATTGAACAAGTGATATCATTGCTGATGCCAGATGGGTCTTGGCTGAAAGCAGAGAATATCAGAAAGATGTTTATCTTGTGTTTTATTGACTATGCAAAGGCATTCAACTATGTGGATCATAATAAATTATGAACAGCATTACAAAGAGTGGGAGTTCCAGAACACTTGATTGTGCTCATGCAAAACCTGTACATAGACCAAGAGGCCGTCGTTTGAAAAGAACAAGGGAATACTATGTGGTTTAAAAACAGGAAGGGTGTACATCAGGGTTGTATCCTTTCACCATACTTAGTCTGTTTGCTGAGCAACGATTCTGAGAAGCTGGACTATATGAAGAAGAATGTGGCATCAGGATTGGAGGAAGACTCATTAACAACCTGTGATACGCAGATGACACAAGATGGTTTGCTGAAAGTGAAGAGGACTTGAAGCTCTTACTGATGTAGATCAAAGACTACAGTTTTCGGTATGGGTTACAGCTTAACATAAAGAAAATAAAAATCCCCACAACTGGACCAATAGGCAACATCATGAAAAATGGAGAAAAAATTGAAATTGTCAAGGATTTCATTTTACTTGGATCTATAGTCAACACCCATGGAAGCAGCAGTCAGGAAATCAAAGGATGTATTGCATTGGGCAAATCTGCTGCAAAAGACCTCTTTTAAGTGTTGAAAAGCAAAGATATCATTTTGAGCACTAAAGTGTACCTGATCCAAGCCATGGTATTTTCAGTTGCCTCATATGCATGCAAAAGCTGGACAATGAATAAGGAAGACTGAAGAAGAATTGATGCATTTGAATTATGGTGTTGACAAAGAATATTGAATGTACCATGGACTGCCAGAAGAACAATCAAATCTATCTTGGAAGCCAGAATGCTCCTTTAGAAGAGAGGATGGTGAGACATCCTCTCACGTACTTTGGACGCGTCAGGAGGGACCAGTCCTTGGAGAAGAACCTCATGCTTTCTAAAGTAGAGCATCAGTGAAAAAGAGAAAGACCCTCTACAAGATGGGTTGACACAGTGGCTGCAACAGTGAACTCAAACATAGCAAGGATTGTGAGGATGGTGTAGGACCAGGCAGTGTTTTGTTCTGTTGTACATGGGGTCAGTATTGGTCAGAACCACCTTGAGGGCACCTAACAACAACAACAACAGAACCATTGTGGAGAATTTCCTTCCCCCAAAATGTGATATTCTAAAATTAATGCCAGGAAGTTGCATGGAAGTTTGAGTACATAGAGTTGTCCTTCTTGTTGAGAACCCCCGATGACCATCAGTCAAGGTGCGATTGTCCAGTTGGAAGTGACACTTCTCTCTGCCCAGATTCTTCCCCGTTTCCCATCTGACTCATCCTAGTGTAATCCACTTACTGATGTCTCCCAAACTGAGGATGGCAGAAGAGAAAGTCTTGTTACTGACCAAGGTGAGAGTACACAGAATCTTTTTGAAATCTAGAGCATCAGTAGAAACATCTAGCTTTGAAAGCTAGAACATCAGTAGAAACCACCATTGCCATTACATTAGTTGTAACATGTTAGTGTTATAGTAATGTTGATAAAACATCATATTTACATGCAAAAGTGGGTAAACTGTCCAATTCCTTCACAAGATTGTGGCCTAGCAAATCAGCTTGGCAGAACTACAAACCCAGAGACAAAATGGCCGTATATAAAGAAGCTCATTGCACTGCGTTGCCCATTAGCTCTTTCCTCTTGTCTACATCAGCCACCCTAGCCTCCTTACGTTTCGTGAATCAAAAGCTCATTCTTGCCTTACAGCTCTTGCAGTTGGTCTACTTTCTGCATATCACTGTGGTGCCCTGGGAGAGTTTTAAGCACTGGAGTGACATGATTTGACTGATGAATGAATAAATAAATTCGTAGTGAGTAGTGGTGGCAAGAGATGGTAGAGAGACATAGCTCTTCTAGCACTCCTATTAGGAAACCTTTTCACTTAAAATACCCAGAAGTTATCAATTGTTAAACAAATCCCTACAAAGGTGCTTGAATCTTACATCCAGGGAAATATTCCCAGAATCATTGTACTTACGAAGATCCTAATCAAGAGCTCTCTGGTGGCTATTTGTATACCCTTGGTTCGTTGTCATTTTGAATGGGATTTCAAAAACCATTACTCAGAAAACATGCCAGTGCTGGGGCAGTTCTTCTCAGGGATTGTTCTCCCTCTGACACCTGTGTTCTAACAAGATGCTCATCCTGGCAGATGCACCAACATTTAAACACTTGATAGAGATGAGAGAGATTTGAGGACTCTCAAGGAGTCAAGTGTTAGGGGATCACCCTCTTTGAATATATTTAAGATCATTCTCACCCAATAGATAAATCAATGTTATGAAGCACAGGATTTGATGGGAACAGTCCAAACAAGCTATTCCTAAGGAAACAATGAGAGATTTGACCATGTAGCTGAGAATCTGAAATTGCTATGGCACTGACTCCTTGATCAGAAATAGATGATTGTTACTATGACTGTAGAAGGCTTTGGATTTAACTAGTCATGACTCAGTTGTCATAGGTAGCTTTGCATCAAGTCAGATTTGGTAACTAACTCTCAACTATGATCTCAGGTAGTAGGAAGGGCTTTCTCTTCATGACCCAGCAACATACTTTGCCTGCCTGCTCAGTGGTTTAGAAAATTAGTTTAAGAGCAGACAGCTTTATGATAGACCTATAAATGAAATTCTGTAGATTGAAAATAATCTTGATTTATATTTAATGACATGGAAGCAGATCCAAGATATAGTATTAACTGAAAAACAATAAAAAGTAAAAATTGTATAAATACAGGATGCTCCCAGTTTTATAAAAAAATATAGATAAGCATCTTTCTATATTTTTGAAAGGGTGAAAAGGAAGTAAACTTGACTACTATACACTGGAATGCTAATGGGATATTTCTGGGTAGTAAGACTATCTGTATTTCCCTCTAAGGGAAGCCCTGGTGGTCAATAATGCATATAGACAAACCTCTCTTAAGGTAGTAATTTTCAAACTCTAAATTTTATCAGTACCCTTTCTTCAAATACTATATGAAATGCCAATATGTATGAGAGAAAAGCAAAGCTGTTCTCATGGAGAGGGCATTATTGGTACAGTGGTAGAATTCTCACCTTTTGTGTGGGAGATCCAGGCTCAGCTCCTGGCCAGTGCACCTCATATGCAGCCACCACATGTCAGTGGACGTTTACGTACTGCTCTGATGCTGAACAGCTTTCAGCGGAGCTTCCAGACTAAGACAGACTAGGAAGAAAGGCCTGGCAATCCACATCCAAAAATCAACCAGTGAAAACCCTATGGATCACAATGGTCTGATCTGTAACCCCTTATGGGAATGATGCAGGACCACCATTGTGCATGGGGTCGCCATGAGTCGGGAGTCAACGGGACAGCAGCTAACACCAACAAAAGGTTTTATTGAAACGGAAGAGAAGCAGAGCATCTGTTTGTCCTCCTTATCCCACATGCGAATTCCTTTGCAGTTATTTCCAGGCTCCCCCAGGGTCTCTAGGGGATATAGTTTAAATACCACTGCCCTGGTGGCGGAGCCCTGGTAGTACAGTGGTTAAGCTTTTGGCTGTTAACCAGAAGGTTGACAGTTCTAATCCACCAGCCACTCCTTGGAAGTCCTATGGGGCAGTTCTACTCTGTCCTATAGGGTTGCCGTGAGTTGGAATCAACTCCACAGCAATTGGTTGCCCTGGGGACACTTGAGTTGGGTCTAATGAAAATCAGCTTAAAATCAACCATCCACATAGTGGAAATCCAGCTGCCCTCGACTGCATTTCCTCAAGTATGCCATACTTACAATAGTCAGAGTATTAAATCAGAACATTCAAAAATGGCCAAGATTCCAGTGGATGGCTCAGTTCCTTATGTGCCACTTAGAAAACTGAAATGTTAGAGTGGACAGATTTGAAGAAGCTTATGATCACAAGCCCAGCAGGACACACTGAAACTATTATGTGCAAGCTCAAAACCTATCATTCAGAAAGTGCCAGCAGACAATTATTCATTGCCAGTTGGTTAGAGAGTGCCCGACTTTGAGCTCTTGAGGACTATGTAGGAAAGTTTTTTAGATGCAGAGCTTTAGGTATGGTAGAGTTGTTTGCTAGGAGCTTGGAGGTCCACAGGGATATTTTACATGGACAAGGAGTAGGTTGGGGCCTTGAAACTTTGAGTGTCCCCTCCCCCACCTCCACACCTTGAGCAGAAAATAGTTGTGTTTCTGTTTTATATATTGCTGTGCAACTTAAGGAGTCCTTGGGTGGTGTAAATGATTAATGCGTTTGACTGCGAACCAAAGGTTGGTGGTTCGAATCTACCCAGAGACACCTCGGAAGAAAAGCCTGGTGATTTACTTCTGAAACATCAACCATTGAAACCCCTGTGGAGCACCGTTCTACTCTGACACACATGGAGTTGTCATGAGTTGGAATTGACTTTGTGGCAGTTAGTTTAACTGGTATTCCGTTTAAGGCTTTATTTGGAAAAAAAAAAAAAAAAAAATCTGCTATAGCAAAACCAAAGTTTGAAAACTACTGCTTAACGTATCAATCGGAGTGCTAAGTTGGAAATGTTTCGCCATTGGGTCAAGTGCTTATTTCTGTGAGTTCAAACTGTTAAACTTTAGACAAATATTTTTGTATGTAAGAGGAAAAGGGCATGCTTTATGAATTAATCTTTTGCCTTGGTTGTGTGTGATAATTTATCTGTTGAAAGTTAAGCAAGATAAAATTATATCTGCTTTTTCCTTTAAAAAAATTACTTATATTTTTCTTATGGTAAAGGGATAACTTTTGTAAATTGTAGAAAACTTGAAAAGTGTAAGTAGGAACAAAAATGAAAATAATTCATCCACATTCCCACAGACAGAAAACTACCACGAGCGTTATGGTACACTTCCTTCCAGTCTCTTCTGTACATATATGTACATGTTCACATGTTTGGCATCGTATTGTATGGAAAGTTTTATTTCCCACTCCTGTTTGTTTTACATTATATTAGAAGCCTTTCTCTCAGTCATTAAAAATTCCATTGTGTGAATGTGCCATAATTTATTTCACTGTTAGGCTCCTTTTGAACATTTTGGTTGTTTTAAATTTTTTACTCTTATGAATAATGCAGGGTACGTCTTTGTAAATGAATATTTAATAGTATCTTGGATTTTCTATGGGATAGAGTTCTAGAAGTATAATTTTTGAGTAAAAGGTGGGAAGGAATATCTTTAAAGCCCCTCACACACAGTACCACACTGTGTCGTTGTAAAATCCCATCAGCAGTGTGAGTGGGTCAGTATTACTGCCCCCGCCTTATTATTGCACATTATTATAACTTTTTCTTTGGCAATTGGATCCATTCTTTTAAGAAATAGTTATTAGGCACCTACTGTTCCAGGCCCTGTTCCAAAGAAGCAGGGAGGGAGATGGTAGGAATAAGAGAAAATTCTTGCTTTCATGGAGTTTATAATCTATTGGGGAGCCCTGCTGGCGAAGTGGTTAAGAGCTCAGATGATAACCAAAAGGTTGGCAGTTCAAATCAACCAGCCGCTCCTTGGAAACCCTATGGAGCAGTTCTGTTCTGTCCTATAGGGTTGCTATGAGTCAGAATTGACTTGACAACAACAGGATCATCTATTAGGAGAGACAGACAATACAAATACACAAATGTATAATTTACATTGATAACAGGTGAAAAGCTATTGCAGTAAGCATCAGAGGGATGCCTGGTGAGATCTACTACCAATTATCTCTGAGGTCACTTTCAGACTCTGGGGCAAGATGTACCATTCATTTGGGCCAGTTTATTCTGTGTTGCAGCTAAGTACATTTGTTTACTAGATCACTTGTTTTTTTCCTCCCCTAAATAATCCCTTTGGAACTTGCAGGTCTTTATCATAGGTACCCAAATTAGTGAAGAATTTGTGTTTATCAATTCAGTGATTATAATAATTCATGTGTGACAAAGGCTTTTGGTTTCAAGAAAATAAAAAGATTCAATATGGAAGAGTCATCATTCCTGTAGAGGTTTTTAAATGTCTTTTTTTTTCCCTCTGTTTTTGTTGTTCTTCTTTCTTTTCAGGAGAGTTAAGGAATAGAAAAGGAAAAAGAATAAATTCTTAGAACTGTGCCTGGATTATTGAAAAAGCTCAGTAAGTTTTGTTGTTCTTGTTATTAGGTGC
>NW_004443937.1:4797832-4799181 GCF_000243295.1 Trichechus manatus latirostris
TGAGGCCTCCACCAGATTGAGTCTAGCATAACTATATGGTGCCTAGCTACCACCGCCAATTGTTCTGACAGGGATTACAATAGAGGACCCTGGACAGAGCTGGAGAAAAATGTAGAACAAAATTCTAACTCACAAAAAATGATCAGACTTACTGTCTGACAGAGACTGTATGGCACCTGGACACTCTTTTAATTCAGTACTGGAGTCACTCCTGAGGTTCACCTTTCAGCCAAAGGTTAGACAGGCTCATAAAACAAAATGAGACTAAATGGGCATACCAGCCCAAGGGCAAGCACGAGAAGATAGGAGCAGACAGGAAAGCTGGTAACGGGGAACCGAAGGTCAAGAAAGGGAGAGAGGGGTGGGGCCAAGATGGCAGAGTAATCAGATGCTTCCCTGTGGTCCCTCTTACAACAAAGACCTGAAAAAACAACTGAATTGATTCTATATGACAATCTAGGAGCCCTAAACATGAAAGACAAAGTTGAGGAGTCAGACTGAGCAGCAGGGGGAGGGAGAGACAGTTGAGAAATAGCAAGGATTTGCCAGACCTGGCCTGGTGGACACCCTGCAGGCTGGATTGGCTGGCGCCTGGGCTGGGGCAGGCAGTGGCGCTTGGGATGCATTTTCCACAGCAAGAGAGTCTGAGCAACAGAGAGTCTGCGTGGGCCTCTGGAGCCAGGGAGAAGCGGCACTGAATCTGCGAAAGTAAAGTGCAAGCATCTAACCTACCACATGGGATCAAAAAAAACTTCCCCCCTCTGGGAAGTACCTCTTTCCCATTCACCTACCCCCTCCCCACTCTGCTCTGTCCTGGGCTGGCTTCAGCAATTGCCGTGCCCCTGGGCTGGAACTGGGACCTGTTCTGAGCTCCGAGCCATTCTCCTGGCTTTGCAGAGGGAACAAATTAACAAACAGGGAAAAATAATCTGTCCGCTCCCCTAAGCCAGGAATTCAGGGCAGGCACAGCCCCTTTGTCTAGGCACAGACATAGTGGGTCCATGGACTTTGACTGCCTTTCACCATTTCAGCAGCATAGGCTCTCGTTAGCATAGTACAAAAGGGTATATACCTGAAGCCGATTTTCAACTGCAACAGCTAAGGGAAAGTGGCAGATCTGTGACGTTTGACACCACCCTAACAATTAAGCAGAGTGCTCACCTACCCATATCCACCCACCCCACCTAGCCACCCACGACAGGGGTCAGAGAATAAATGGTGCCTCCCAGTCCTTACAGCTAACAGCACTGGGTGCCTAAAGTTCAGCTGTAAAACCCACCCACCCACCTACGCACTCTAGGGAGCAGGGACACACCTTCCACCCAGGCACTCGGGCAGCCATCAGCCCC
>NW_004443937.1:4809587-4811049 GCF_000243295.1 Trichechus manatus latirostris
GAAAAAATAAGGACAATGCTAGGAGCCCTAATACATGGCATAAACAGAGTATAAACCATAACTAACAATGCACAAACACCAGAAGAGAAACTAGATAACTGGGAGCTCCTAAAAATCAAACACTTAGGCTCATCAAAAGACTTCACCAAAAGAGGAAAAAGACAGCCTACAGACTGGGAAAAAAAATTTTGGCTACCACAAATCCAATCAGGGTCTAATCTCTAAAATCTACAAGATAACTGCAAAATCTCAACAACAAAAAGACAAAAAATCCAATTAAAAAATGGGCAAAGGATATGAACAGACACTTCACCACAGAAGACATTCAGGCAAATAACAGATACATGAGGAAATGGTCAAAATCATCAGCCATTAGAGAAATGCAAATCAGAACTACAGTGAGGTACAATCTCACCCCAACAAGGCTAGCATTAATCCAAAAAACGCAAAATAATGTTGGAGAGGCTGTGGAGAGACTGGAACACTTATATACTGTTGGTAGGAATGTAAAATGGTGCAACCACTTCGGAAAATGATTTGGTGCTTCCTTAAAAAGCTAGAAATGGAAGTACTATATGATGCAGCAATCTCACTCCTTGGAATATATCCTAGAGAAATAAGAGCGATCACACAAATAGATATATGCACACCCATGTTCATTGCAGCACTGTTCACAATAGCAAAAAGATGGAAACAGCCTAGGTGCCCATCAAGAGATGAATGGGTAAACAAAATTATGGTACATACACACATGGAATGTTATGCAACAATCAAGAACAGTGATGAATCTGAGAAACATCACACAACGTGGATGAATCTGGAAGGCATTATGCTGAGTGAAATTAGTCACAAAAGGAGAAATACTGTATGAGATCCCTATTATAAGAACTCAAGAAAAGGCTTAAACAGAGATGAAAACATTCTTTTATGGTTATGAGGATGAGGAGGGAGGGAGAGGGGAATTCACTAGATAGTGGACAAGAATTAGCTGAAAGGAAGGACAACACACAGTACATTGGAAGTCAGCACAACTGGACTAATCCAAAAGCTAAGAAGTTTCCTGAACACAACCAAACACTGTGGGACAGAGTGGCAGTGGCAGGGGTCTGGGGACCATGGTTTAAGGGGACGTCTATGTCAGTTGGTATAACAAAGTTTATTAAGAAAATGTTCTTCATCCCACTTTGGTGAGTAGCGTCTGGTGTCTTAGAAGGTTGTGAGCCACCATCTAAGTTGAATCAATTGGTCCCAACCCACCTGGAACAAAGGAGAATGAAGAACACCAAAGACACAAGAAAAATATTAGCCCAAGAGATAAAAGGGCCACAAAAACCAGAGACTCCATCAGCCTGAGACCAGAAGAACTAGATGGTGCCTGGCTACCACCAATGACAGTCCTGACAGGGAGCACAACAGAGAGTCCCTGATGGAGCAGTAGAAAAGTGGGGTGCAGAACTCAAAT
>NW_004443937.1:4811854-4813935 GCF_000243295.1 Trichechus manatus latirostris
CTAAAGCGAATTGAAGAAATGATGAAGTAAAGGAGCTGAAGAGAAGGTTTCAAAGGGCACCTCGACAAGACAGCGTAAAGTATTATACTGAAATGTAGAAAGATCTGGAGTTAGAGAATCAGAAGGGAAGAACACGCTTGGCATTTCTCAAGCTGAAAAAACTGAAGAAAATATTCAAGCCTCAAGTTGCAATATTGAGGAATTCTGTGGATAAAACGTTGAATGATTCAGGAAGCATCAAAAGAAGATGGGAGGAATATAGAGTCATAGTACTAAAAAGAATTGATCGTGTTCAGCCATTTCAGAAGGTAGCATATAATCAAGAACTGATGGGATTGAAGGAAGAAGTTCAAGCTACACTGAAGGCATTGGTGAAAAACAAGTCTCCAGGAATTGACTGAGTACCAATTGAGATGTTTCAATAAATGGATGCAGTGATGGAGACCCTCGCTTGTCAATGCCAAGAAATTTGGAAGACAGCTACCTGGCCAACTGTCTTAGTTATCTTGTGCTGCTATAACAGAAATACCACAAGTGGATGGCTTTAACAAAGAGAAATTTATTTTCTCACAGTGTAGTAAGTTAGAAGTCCAAATTCTGGGCATCACCTCCACGGGAAGGCTTTCTCTCTCTGTTGGCTCTGGAGGAAGGTCCTTGTCATCAGTCTTTCCCTGGACTAGCAGCTTCTCCACGGAGGAATCCCGGGTTCAGAGAATGCGCTCTGCTTCCAGCACTGTGTTCGTGGTATGAGGTGCCCCCTTCTCACTTCTCTTTCCTTTTATCTCTTGTAAGATAAAAGGTGGTGCAGGCCACACTTCAGGGAAACTCCCTTTACATTGGATCAGGGATGTGACCTGAACAAGGGTGTTACATCCCACCCTAATCCTCTTTAACCACAGGCAGAGGTTATGATTTATAACACAGGAAAATCCCAAAATGGAAGACAGCCACACAATAGTGGGAATCATGGCCTAACCAAGTTGACAAACATTTTTGGAGGACACAGTTTAATCCGTGACACAGACTGACTGGAATTGATCCATATTTGTGCCCATTCCAAAGAAAGGTGATCCAACAGAATGTAATAATTGCCCAACAATATGTTTTAGCTATTATTATTATCATATTTTTTTTATTCTGTCTCTGAGATCTACTGTCAGATCTATAGGCCAAATGAACTATTTATTAGGGGCATTTATTATTCAATTTTGCAGTTACATACATTCGTTTACAGGTTTTGTCTCAAACTTCCCAAGAGATCTCATTTTTATTATCCTCTCTTAATTTTCCTAGAATCTCTACTTAATGTCTGTCTTAATTTCTTAGTGCTGCTGTAACAAAAATACTGTAAGTGGATTGTTTTAAAAAACAGAAATTTATTTTCTCACAGTTTAGGAGGCTAGAAGCCTGAATTCAGGGCACTAGCTCTAGGGGAAGGTTCTCTCTCTTTGTAAGCTCTGGGGGAAAATCCTTGTCTCAGCTTCTGTAGCCCCAGTATTCCTCTGTTCTTGGCAGTCGCCATGTGGCATCATCTGTCTCCCTCTCACCAGCATTTACATTAACTTCTGTGTCTAATCTGCTCTTTTTATAACTCTAAAGTGATTATGTTTGGGACACACCCTATACTGATATGGCTTCATTAACATAAGAAAGAAAATACTATTCCCAAACAGGATCACGTGCATCAGTACAGGGGTTAGGAATTCAATACAGATAGTTCCTGATTTACAACATATTTAAATTATGCGGAACTGTACTTACAGCCTTCTGTTTTTTTTCTTTTTTGTTTATCTTTTTGTTAGCAATATGTACAATGTTGCAGTGCATAATTTGCCGATGTTATATCATTCTCAGATGTTCACTTGCAGATGTTCAAACACAAAGATTAGATTTATAAAAATACTGATAATAAAAGGCAATAATAATGAAAACTAAAAAAAAAAAAAAAAAACAACCGACTTATGATGGGGTCGCTGGAATGGAACCACAATGGAGTCATCGGAATGGAACCCTGTTGTAAATTGGAGATTATCTGTACGTATTTTGAGGGGACACAATTCAATCTGTAACAATCTCTTCTG
>NW_004443937.1:4815346-4834779 GCF_000243295.1 Trichechus manatus latirostris
TTTGTAAGATCGTACTTGGAGATATTTGATAGATTGAGTTACTAAATTGTCTTTTTGTGAAGCTCAATTTTCAGTTTTCTAAGGCAAAGCAGCTTCACTATTGATCACTTATGTCTTTTTCTGGAAAATTGTTTTATTATTAATAAAGCTTTGTCATGGGATATTGAGTTAGGCCTATTCTTGCATTTCACTGAGCTCCTAATTAAGCGAATTTATATGAAAGACTTGACAGACGAGACTTGAAGTTAAATGTATTGATTTGCATATTGATTTTCTTTGAATCTGGTGGTTGCCACTGTATATCACACCCGACCAGAAATCTGCTTTGTTTTGATAAGACAGATAATTCAGGTGGTTGGGTTTATTGCTTAGACTGTAAATTGCAAAATAAAATAAAAGTTGTCAGCCATTTTCTTTTATGGCTGTTGGAGGAAAGGCTCAGATTAAAGTTAAAGTGACTTGGCTGAGTGTTGACAAAATGTATTTATTTTCCCTGGATTAAGCAGTATGCACCTGATCCATGCCATGGTATTTTCAGTTGCCTCATATGCATGCGAAAGCTGGACAATGAATAAGGAAGACCAAAGAAGGATTGATGCCTTCAAATTATAGTGTTGGCGGAGAATATTGAATATACCATGGACTGCCGGAAGAGTGAACAAATCTGCCTTGGAAGCAGCACAGCCAGAATGCTCCTTGGAAGTGAGATTGGCGAGACTTTGTCTCATGTAGTTTGGACATGTTATCAGGAGGGACCAGTCCCTGGAGGAGGACATCATGCTTTGTGAAGCAGAGGGTCAGAGAAAGAGAGGAAGACCCTCAATGAGATGGATTGACACAGTGGCTGCAATTAATGGGCTCAAACATAACAACGTGAGGATGGCGCAGGACTGGGCAGTGTTTCATTCTGTTGTACGTAGATAGGGTTGCTATGAGTCAGAACCAACTCGACGGCACCTAACAACAACCACAAGCAATATGTTTTATCTCTACAACTTCCTCAGATAATTCTATAGTAGAGGCTGTCTACTTTAGCATGCCTTAGAATCCTTTGGAGGGCTTGTAAAAGCACAGCTTGCTGGGCCCTTCCTAGAGTTTCTCATTCAGAAGGTGTAAGGTAGAACCTGAGAATTTGTCTTTTCCCATGTGTCTGAGTCTCCTAGTGTTGCTGTAATAGAGATACCACAAGTAGGTGGCTTTAAAGAATAGAAATTTATTTTCTCACAGTTTAGGAGGCTAGAAGTAAGAATTCAGGGTGTGGCTTTAGCAGGAGGTCCTTCTTTGTCTGTTTCAGCTTCTGGTATCTGGCAATCCTTGGTTCCTTGGTGATCTTCACATGATGTCTATCTTCCCCTGTTTGTGCTTCCTTCTCTGTGTCTGTGCTGCTCCTTGTAACTCAGCAGTGATTAGGTTTAGGACATACCCTACACTGATACGGTCTCATTAACACAACAAAGAAAACCCTCTTCCCAAATGGGATTACATTCACAGGTATAGGGGCTAGGATCCCAACACGTTTTGCAGGGGTATAGGGAGACACAATTCAATCCATAACACCAGGTGCTGTAGATGCTGCTGGTGGAGAGGGGCCACGCTTTGAGAACCACTCTTCTAAAGCATTCTTAATAAACCGTATTTCATTGTAAGTTATTACATAGGGTATATCTGAGGCAAAAGTGGTAAAAAATCATCTTTATAAAGATTACTCAGGAGTGTGTTTCATCACAGGGAGTAGAAATATGCTAGAACAACTCTAAAACTTTTGCTTTAAATACAAATTTCATATTTTCTCAACTCTATTTGTAGCCATTGGGTCCTACAATAATACACAGAAAACAGAGGTCTATCTGTCTCGGAGATTTGGAAAACTTTTTTGACCTCATCATGTCCCCTTACATAATGGCAGTATTCCCTGTAATGCCAAAAGTTTAATTCAAAGAATAAGTATTTCCTGAAAGCGATGTTAGTGTGGCCCTTGGTCTACAGGGTAGTACCTTTTTCAGTCTCCTCCTAGTTCATAGCCCTGAAGGATTTATGTCCTATAGTGAATAGATAAGTCTGTTTTTCTGGGTCTTGGCATCTATAGCTAGAGCACCAAAAAACAGGCGATAAAACTTTCCATTGCAACTGAATGTTTTTAGCTTTTGGATGTCCAAGTGTGTCATTACAAGCCCATATGTCACCTAACATCCACATTTTTGCACATCAAAATTGTAAATTATGTAACTCCTTTGGGATAGAAAAAAGGAGATCCCTATATCCTATATCCTAACTCCAAAGAGCCTATAAAATAATACAAGACCAAAAGGAAATGCACAGTGTCTCCAGGCCTTCTGAGATCCCATTTTAAAGAAGGCAAATATCCATCACAAATGCCTCTCTAATAAGCCTTAGTTAAGGAAATGCAGAGGATAGAGTGAAGGCAGAAGATAGCTAACTAGGAAAGGATCCGAAGGAGAGGCAGGTTGATATACTATGCTAGTTGTGAGATAATTCTCTTTGGGTCTCTTGTGTTTCTGCATGTTTGTGTTTTGCAAGCAAAGGCACTAACTGTTTTGGACTAAATTTTCAAGGACGTTTGTACGTGAACAGCTTTTAAAGACAGATAGTATGTCCCTCTGGAGCAAAGTGCAGCTTGCTTACAGCTTTGGAAGATAGAGATAGTATCTCCTTCAGAAGCCCTTGTGGCACAGTTGTTAAAGTGGTTGACTGCTAACTGAAAGGTCAGTGGTTCGAACCCACCATCCACTCCTCAGGAGAAAGATGTGGCAGCCTGCTCCTGTAAAGATTTACAGCCTTAGAATTCCTATGGGGCCAGTTCTACTCTGTCGTATATGGTTGCTATGAGTCGGAGTTGACTTGACGGCAGTGGCTTTTTTGTTTTCTTTTGTGGACCAAAAGGCAGGCATGCTTGTTGCCCATTATAAAAGATTTGGATTCCCTAAGCTAAGAGTTCCCCTCCTGTAATGCAGCCCACTGCCTGTGCAGGTGTCACCTGGACCATCATCTGGTGGATAGTAGTACTTAAAGAATCAGAGAAAATGCTTTAAAGAATAGAAGTATCTGGCGACTGCTATTGCTGTGAGTAATAAAATTGTCCTTCATTCCTGACTTAGGAGTGTTGTCTCTTCTACTAGTATCCTTAAAACTGTGGCAGTCTAACTTAATGTACAAATAGTATAAGACATCAGACTCTTCACAGTTCTTGATCCTCCTTTCCTGAACATGAATACCAGCACAGTTCAATCTTTTATTACAGGCTGTCTCGGAACTGTATTCTTTTCCTTCAGAGCAATTATTTTTATAATTGTACATTCTTTAATTCATAGCATGAGTATTTGCTTTCTATTTATCTCCCCCACTAGATTTCATGAAACAAGGGCTGTGTATTTTATTTTATTCACATTAGAAGCTTCAGTGCCTGCACAGAGCCTTACATGTGGTCAGAGGTCAGTAAATACTTATTGAATGAAGGGATTGAGTCTTCTTAGGTTCGCTCTTGTTGCAAGTTGGATTCCCTGGGAAAGAGACTCTGAGACAGAGAATAGCATGCAGGAAGTATATTAGGGAATGTTGTTGGGATCAACACCTGTGGAAGGGAGAAGAAAGCAGGATCGCAAAAGGATTCATTCCCAACAAATTCCCAGCCAATCCCATGGGGATCTCCCTTCAGAAGTGTGCTGAGGCAGGGGGCCAGGGACTTTATAGCCCTTCTTTGATCAGATAGCTGTTAAATGTGGGCCTCCCTAGGAAGGTGACATGACTATAGATGAGGATGTTTTCAAAGAGAGCTGACATTTGAGGGCTGTCTTCTGGTAAAGCTCCCAGCAGCTGAGAGAGTAATTCCTTCATTCCTGAAGAGAGACTTTGGAGGTATATCACCGAGTTCACCACAGCCGCCTTTCCATGTAGTGATGTTCTTGGTATAAGAATGAATGTATAGATGACCTTCACAATTGCTTGGTGTGGCTCTTAAGAGCTGTTCAAGGGTGAGTATGTTATCTTAATCATTTTTATAATCCCGTGTTTATTTCAGGGAACTTGATATGACTCCAGTGGAATAGCACATAAAATACTCAAATGCTTATCAGATGTTGATACAATAATCTACTGTTTAAGAACCATACGATTGGACTTCCTTAATAGTACTCTCATGTTTCTTGATATAAGGGGAGAAGGACTTGAACATTCATTTCTTATTTTACCTTCACATGAACTCTGTGCTCCAAATGCCTTGACAACCCCAGAAAATAACATGCTATTTAGTACATTTAAATCCTTGCACATGCTGTTTCCTGGGACCAGAATGCCCATGTCTCTACCCTGCTTTGTGCACACTTTTTCTTAACCACTTCTAGGGATGCTTCAGGACTCAGTTCCAATGTTGCATCTTCTGCACAACCTTTCCTGAATTTCTCCCTGGACTTTCTTCTCAGGCTTGTTTGTACTCTTGGCATTTTGTAGAGACTTCCACGTAGCAGTTTTTACTTGGCTATAATTTCTTTATATGTCTGTCTTTTTACTATAGCACTGAGAGCGTCTTGTGGGCAGTACTATAATTTATTCATGCATCTCCAGACCTTATCACCGTGCCTGGCACCAGTGGTGTGCTGGAGCTTGCTGGTAATGGCTCATGAGTGCCAAATGTTAAACTTTACGGAATTTTGTATTAGTTGTTAAAAACAACCATTATTAGAAATTAAAATCTGTACATCAGTGTTCAGTGCAACACTTTTGACAATATTAAAAAGATGAGAACAACCAAAATGTCTGTCAACAAATGAATGGATAAACTAAATGTGGTATATGCGTGCAATGGCATATTACTCAACCATAAAGAGAAATGGAGTCCAGATGCATGCAACCACATGGTTGAATCTAGAAAACATTATGCTGAGCAAAATAAGTTGCAAAAGGACAAATACCGTATGATCTCACTTACATGAAATAAATATATAGAAACCAAAGATTGTCAGTGGTTACTAGGCATGGGAGGGAGGGGGAAAAGGGAAGTTTTTGCTTAGGGGGCACTGGGTTTATGTTAATGTGGTGGAATGATATGGAAAAGATAGCGAGAATGGTTGTGCAACTTGAACGTAATCAAGTTCACTGAATTGTACATGCAGAAATTGTTGAGATGGCATTTGTTTTGTTATACGTATTTCTGCAACAATAAAATAAAAAAAAGACATAAAATACAGTAAATGACCTAAAACTACACGTAAATAAATTATATTAAAACAAAGACAGTAAATACTCAAAACTCACCACTTCCTAATTATTTTACCTTTTGCTATTATCTACGCTCTTGACATTATTTACATCTATGTTGTCTGTATGGTAGACATACATGTAGTGAGGGGCACCGCACATCTCTACTCGACCCCACGTTCATTCGCATCACTTTGGTAGCTTGAAAGTGGCTATAGTGGAAGTATTTACCTGAAAACTGGCAAATGCTATGAACAAAAACTTCTCTTCAGCCAGAACTGGTTATGGAACATTACCAGCACACCACTACCTGGCACACAGGTGGTGTGCTCTATAAATTGTCAGCCAAACTAAGGGAAAAAGAGATGCTGGAAAACTTTATGTAGGCTGGGCCAGGAGGTTGGCAACTATGGAAGTCCAGATGAAGATTTGAGGGAGCCTGTTGGGTGTCCCTGGGTGGTGCAAACACTCAACTGCTAACCAAAAGGTTGGAGGTTTGGGTCCACCCAGAGGCACCTCAGAAGAAAGGCCTGATGATCTACTTCTGAAAATTAGCCATTGAAAACCCTATGGAGCACAGCTGTACTCTGACACACATGGGGTTGCCATAAGTTGGAGATGACTCAATTACAAGTAGTTTAGTATGTTTTTTTGGTGTGAATTTGGCACACTTACGAACTGCTTTTATGGGGATAAAGTCATAATTGGCTATTTTGATTACTGCTCCCATCATACCTGCAATATTTTCTCATAATCAGCAATATCTGTAGTAACTGGAGCTTTTTATTCACGAACTCACAGAGGTCACCACTTGATACTGAGTTTGTTACTTCAAGATGTTGATGAGACCTGCAATGGAATGTTAACTGAGGGAAAGAGAGATTGACTTTTTTGTGTGTATTTTTAGCTGAAACCTCAAGATACAGGCCGTGAGCAACTGCATGAAATTTTAATTGCAAGTACGATAGATTTTGATTGCCATATGGCTGTATCATGGTATACAGTTAATTTTCTTAAGCTGCCAAGTGCGGATATTCTAAGATGTTGGATTAGGTTAGTGGTACTGTTGTTTAGGTCACTGGATGGGATGTTTTCCTAATGTAGATGTGAAAGGTTGTATCTGCAGAGCTGAGTGGAGCGGGGAATAAAAAGATAGTAAACTACAACTCATGGCGATCCCACGTGTGTCAGAGTAGAACTGTGCTCCATAGGATTTTCAGTAGCTGATTTTTTGGAAGTAGATTGCCAGGGCTTTCTTGTGAGGTGCCTCTGGGTGGACGCGAACCTCCAGTCTTTTGGTTAACAGTCAAGCATGGTAGCCATTTGCACCATCCAGCGACGCTGGTCTGGGGAAGAGGAGCCATCATTTCAGTGATTCTGATGAAAAAGCCAGGTTCTGAGGAGGAGAGGGCTGGTGTATGAGGCTAAACGGTAGCTGCTCAGTCTCTGTATCGTTTAAAGTTATGGCTCCTCCACCCTCCCCTGTTTTGGGTCTAGGGAGACATAGTATGGACCTAATTCTATTTCTAAAACAAAAAGAGCAATTTTTCTTATTATAACTATAAATTCATATTCTCTGTAAAATAAAATTTAAAAAAGACCGTATAGAAACAAAGAAAAAAAGTAAAGAAACAAAAATCACCTTACATCCCATTACTCCGAGATAACTCTTAAATATTTTAGTATTTATCCTCCTGCATTTTAAGTATTTCCTTGACCCTACCAGCCCTGAGGAGCCCTGGTGGCTCAAGAGGTTAAGTGTTTGGCTGCTAACCAAAAAGGTGGGCAGTTTGAACCCACCGTCTGCTTCTTGGAAACCCTATGAAGCAGCTCTGCTCTGTCCTATAGGGTTGCTATAAGTCAGAATCAACTTGATGGCAACAGGTTTGATTTTGGTTTTTGGGCTTACCAGCCGTGAAGAATGGATTGAGTTTTATTTCTGCAATTTATATTAAAAACATTAGATTTTTTTGCCATTCCTAGATATAAAATACAATTTCAATATTATGCTTTTTAAACTTAACATACTCTCCTCATGGAGGTTCTGATATCACAACTCCACTGAAATAGAAGAGTTTATGATTTGGGAGACTTATCTCCTGGTATAAATGTCTTGGTGGCACAATGATCAAGCACTCAGCTGCTAACTGAAAGGTTGGCTGTTTGAACGCACCCAGCAGCTCTGAGGGAGAAAAACCTAGCGATCCGTTCCTATAAAGATTACAGCATGAGAAACCCTATGGGACAGTTCTACTCTGTCACATGGGGTTGCTATGAGTCAGAATTGACTCAGTGGCACCCAACAACATCTGCTAATATAGAAATATCATCATCTTTGGTTTCATTAGCAAATATGAGTGCAAAATTAAGAGAGTAGGAAAATGTAGAGTCCTTTGGCCCTTGAAACTTGCAGAATTGCTTCGAGAGGGGAATAAAACCAGAAATATAGGAGGGAATTTTATTTTTTGGCCCGTTCATTCAACAGACATTTGTGGTGCTGAGTCTGTGTCAGCCACTGTATCCCAAAGATGAATATGACTCAGCCTCTGCTTACCTTCTAGTGGGGGATGCAGCCTTGCAAACAAATAAATTACAGTAGGACATGGTAATTGCTGTTACAGAGATTTTAAACAGAGATCTATGGGTCCACAAAGGATATGGATAGAGTGATTAATTCTTTCTGAATGCACTAGGGGAATATATTAGTCAAGCACTTTTCTGTTGCAAATAACAAAAACTTAAACTTCAGCAAAAAACAAATAAAAAACAAACGAGACAAAACAAAAACGAATCCAGCAGCTCAAATACTGTCAGTAGAAATCTGCTTCTTGACGACTTCTGTCTTGACTACTTCTTCCTCGGTGAAGGCTTTTATTCGTCCTCTACAGGCTCTTTTCATATGATGGCAAAAATGGCCCAGTAGAGCTAGAACTACTTTTTTTGTGTGTGTGGTGAAGATAGAAAACATTTGCCTATTCAGGTTTCAGCATGTACAACTTAGTGACATTGATTATATTCTTCATGTTATCCAACCATTATCACTATCCTCTTATGACTTCTACTACATTAACATAAACTCAATGCCCTCTAAGCAAAATCTCCCCCTTTCCCTCTCCCTCCTACTCTTGGTAACCCCTAATAATCTTTAGTTTCTATGTTGGTTATTTCATATAAATGAGATCATCCAGTATTTGTCCTTTTCCGACAGACTTATTTCACATAACGTTTTCAAGGTTCATCCATGTTGTAGCCTGTCAGGATTAATTTTAATCTGATTTTTTTTTATTTGTGCCTCTTGTTTGGAGGAGTCCCAGAAGAAGATTTCCTGGCCTTGCTTGTGCTGCATGTCCATCTTTAAACCAATCCCTGTGTCTAGGGAATGCCATCCTCACTGGCCAGGTCTACGTCATGTGCCCTCTTCCTGGAAGTAAGTAAATATAAATAAATGAGTCTATATACGTATATATATATATATATATATATATAAAATTTTGTTTATTTTGTTGTTGTGGAGAATATACATGGCAAAACATACACCAGTTCAGTAGTTTCTATGTGTACCATTTAGTGACATTGATTACATTGTCCTGAGAGTGGGGAAGGGGTATGTCCTGAACAAGGCAGATTGATGCTGATGGCTGTCCTCTCCAGGAACTGTTCTCCAGAGGTGACAGTTGACCTGTGCTTTGTAGGATGAGGAGGCATTTACCTGGTAGAGAAGAAGGAGAGAAATGGAATGGCATGCACAAAGTCCAGGTGTTGTTAAAAGGCTTTGAACATCAGGGGTCTGGGGAATGGTTCAGGTAGCTGAATTAGGATATGAATGAAGAAGGGAGTTGGAGTGAGGCCAGAAATGGAGGTTGCACGAGTCCAAATTGTAAAAGGCTTTGTAGGCTATGCTAAGAAATTTGTACTGATCCTTCTGGGTACAAAGGAACCAATGGAAGCTTTTAAGTGATATGATTAGCTTTGACTTTCAGAAAGACAGTTCTGATGACAAGGTAGAAGTTGGAGAGAATCTGGTTTTGTCAGAATAAGGTAGGAAGCTATTGGCCCAGGCACTGTGTTTGATGACCCTGATCTAAGATCAAAAAAGAAGAAAGAAATTTCTAACAACTTGCATGCCCCTTGTTTATTATTTCTATCATCTTGTTATTATTTATTGACTATTATTACCAGTTGTCATCCAGTCAGCATGACTCATGATGACGCTATATGTGTCAGAGTAGAACTGTGTTCCATAGGGTTGTCAATGACTGATTTTTCAGAAGTAGATTGCCAGACCTTTCTTCTGAGGTGCCTCTGGGTGGACTTGACTTCCAACCTTCTGGTTAGCATCAGAGTGCATTAACCATCTGAACCACTCAGGGAACTCCTTGTTGATTATAGACTGGGATAAATCATATATACATATAACCAAAACTTGTTGCCTTTGAGTCGTTTCTGACTCATAGTGACCCTATAGGACAGAGTAGAACTGCCCCATAAGTTTTCCAAGGAGCAGCTGGTGAATTAAAACTGCCATCCTTCCAGTTAGCAGATAAACGCTTAATTACTGTGCCACCAAGGCTCCTATATATATGTGTGTATATATATATAATATATAGTTTTATTTATTTTGTTGTTCTTGAGAATATACACAGCAAAACATACACAACTTCAACAGTTTCTACATGTACCATTTGGTGACACTGATGACATTCTTCGAGTTGGGTAACTGTTCTCACCCTCCTTTTCTGAGTTGTTTCTCCTTCATTAACCGAAATTGACTGCCCTTTAAAATTCCTATCTAATCTTTTGAGTTGCTGTTATCAATTTGATCCCATACAGACAGTTTTTAAAGGAGCATAGTGTTGAAGGCAGACTTTTTTTTTTACTAGTTAAGCGAAACTGTTGTTTGGTTTTAAGAAAACTTCAGGGGATATTTTTGGTTGAAGGTTTAAAGATTATCTAGGACAGTAGTTTCGTGGTTCATCCAAACTTCATGGCTCCAGGAAGTCTAGAGTCTATGAGAAATTGAAATTCTGTTCTGTATTTTCCCTATTTTGATCAGGATTCTTCTATGGAATCTTTGATCAAAATGTAAAGTAATGGTAGCCAGGCATTATCCACTTTTTCTGGTCTCATGGCAAAGGAGGCAGTTGTTCATGGAGACAAATAAGCCGCACATTCCACATACTCTTCTTATTCCTGACTCTTCTTCTTCCTCTGTTGTTAAAGGTAAACAGAGACCAGTTGTGCTTTGGATGGCTGCTTGCAAGCTTTTAAGACCCCAGGCACTATGCATCTAACTAGGAGGTAGAACAGAAGCACTAAACATGCTATTAGGCCAATTAACTGGGATGTTCCAAGAAACCATGACCCTAAACCTCCAAACAAAAAAAACAAATCTTATTAGGTTTTTGGTTGTGCACAAGCAGCCTCAGCAGATACTCTTTTTTTTTTTCATTCTTTTAAATGTATCCATCACACAAGTTATGCCAATTCAACTTTTCACAGGTGTACAACTTATTGACAACAGTTACGCTAATCAGCTGTGCAGCCCTACCCTTAATCACTAGAATATTTCGATCACCATTAACCCCCGCTTTTACCCTCCCTTCCACCCCGGTAACCATGAATAAACTTTGTTTTCTATACATTTTCCTTTTCTTGTCTTTTTATATATGTGAGGTCATGCAATATTTGTACTTTTGTGATTGACTTATTTCATTCAGCTTGATGTCTTCTACCTCCATCTATACTGTAGCAAGTATCAAGGCTTCATTTCTCCTACTGACTGTGTAGTATTCCATTATATGTATGTACCACGTTTTGATTATCCATTCATCTGCTGATGGGCATTTAGGTTTTTCCTCGTTTTGGCTATTGTAAATAGTGCCGCAGTGAACATTGGTGTGCAAGTATCTGTTTGAGACTCTGCTTTCAAGTCTTTTGGGTATATACCTAGGAGCAGAATTGCTGGGTCATCTGGTAGTTCTATTTTTAGTTTTTTTGAGGAACCGCCACACTGTTTTCCAAAACGGCTCTTCCATTTTTCATTCCCACTGGCAATGGGTAAGTGTTCCAATTTCCCCACATCCCTGCCATTGGTTGTTTATTTATTTATTTTTTATCTTAACCATCCTAATGGGAGAGAATTGGTATCTCATTGTGATTTCGATTTGCATCTCTCTGATGGCTAACGACGCTGAGTATCTTTTCATGTGTTAGGTGGCCATTTGAATGTTCTCTTTGGCAAAATGTCTGTCAGTTCCTTCACCCATTTTATGATTGGGTTATTTGTCTTTTTGTTGTTAAGTTGTCAAAGTTTTATATATCTCTATATTTTGGTTATTAGATTCTCGTCACATATATGGTTTGCGAAGATATTCTTAGACGATGGTTTGTCTTCACTTTTTTGGTAATGTCTTTTGATAAATGTCAGTTTTTAATTTTAATAGTTTACAGAGCAAATTAGTTTCTCATTAAACGATTAATACACTTAATGTTTTGTGACATTGGTTGCCATCCCCATGACATGTCAACACTCTCCCTTCTCAACTTTGGGTTCTCCATTACCAGCTTTCCTGTCCCCTCCTGCCTGCTTGTTCTTGCCCCTGGGCTGGTGTGTCCATTTAGTCTCATTTTGTTTTATGGGCCTGTCTAATCTTTGGCTGAAGGGTGAACCTCTGGAGTGACTTCAGTACTGAGCTATAAGGGTGTTTGGGGTCCATACTCTTGGGTTTTCTCCAGTCTCTGTCAGACCAGTAAGTCTGGTCTTTTTTTTTTTTTTTTGTCGAGTTAGAATTTTGTTCTACATTTTCTCCAGCTCCAGCTCTGTCCGGGACCCTCTATTGTGATCCCTGTCAGAGCAGGTGGTGGTGGTAACTGGGCATCATCTAGTTGTGCTGGACTCAGTCTGGTGGAGGCTGTGGTAGTTGTGGTCCATTAGTACTTTGGACTAATCCATTCCTTGTGTCTTTGGTTTTCTTCATTCTCCCTTGCTTAAGACTGGGTGAGAGCAGTGGAGTTTCTTAGACAGCCTCTCACAAGCTTTCAAGACCCCAGACACTACTCACCAAAGTAGGTTGTAGAACATTTTCTTTATAAACTATATTATGCCATTTGAGCTGGATGTTCACTGAAACCATGGTCCCCAAAGCCCTCAGTCCAGTCATTTGGTCTCTCGGGTAGTTTGAATGTGTCTGTGGAGCTTCTATGACCTTGCCTTTGTCAAGTTGTGCTGGCTTCCCCAGTATTATGTACAGTCTTACCCTTCACCAGAATTACCACTTATCTTTGGTCTATTTAGTGTTTTTCCCTCCCCATCCCTCCCCACCCCTCCCCTCCCTCATCTTTTTGCTGTTGTGAATAATGCTGCAGTGAACATGGGTGCGCATATGTCTATTAGTGTGTCGGCTCTTATTTCTCTAAGATATATTCCTAGGAGTGGAATTGCTGGATCATATGGTATTTCTATTTCTAGATTTTTGAGGAAGCAGTATATTGTTTTCCAACATGATTGTACCATTTTTCATTCCTACCAGCAGTGCATAAGGAGTTCTGATCTCCTGCAGCCTCTTCGACATTTGTTATTTTCTGTTTTTTTTTTTGACTCCTATCAGTAGTGTCGGGGTGAGATGGTATTGCATTGTGATTTTGATTTGTATTTCTCTAATGGCTAGTGATCGTGATCATTTCCTTATGTGTTTGTAGGCTGCCTGAATGTCTTCTTTGGTCAAGTGTGTGTTCATACCCTTCACCCATTTTTCAACTGCATTATCTGTCTTTTCGTTGTGAGGTGTTGGATTTTCTTGTAGATTTTAGAGATTAGACCTTTGTTGGATTTGTCATAGCCAAAAATTTGTTCCCACTCTGTAGGTTCTCTTTTTACTCTTCTGGTGAAGTCTTTTGATGAGCATAAGTGTATAATTTTTTGAAGATCCCAGTTATGTAGCTTATCTTCTGGTGTTTATGTATTGTTAGTTATGGTTTGTATCTTGTTTATGCTGTATATTAGGGCCTCTAGTGTTGACCTTATTTTTTCTTCTATGATTTTTTATAGTCTTTGGTTTTATATTTAGGTCTTTGATCCATTTTGAATTAGTTTTTGTGTGTGGTGTGAGGGATGGGTCCTATTTCATTGTTTTGCATATGGACATCCAGTTTTGCCAGCACTATTTGTTGAAAAGACTGTCTTTTCCCCATTTGTTGAGTTTTGGGCCTTTGTCGAAGATCAGGTGACCATAGGTGGACAGATTTAAATCTGAATTCTCAATTCTGTTCCATTGGTCAATGTGTCTGCAAAAGTTTTTAATTTTTTGAGGTCCCATTTATTTATTTTTGTCTTTTGCTGTTTGTGTTCTTTTTGTTATATTTGATAATCCATTGTTAAAAGCTAGGCCTGACAGCAGTGTCCCTGATTTTTCTTCTAAGAGTTTTATGATTTTAGTCATAAATCATATTTTTAATATGGTTTCCCTTATTTATTAAGGAAACATCAAAACTGTTATTTGATCAAATATAAAGGTAAGATACTTTTTTTTTTTTTGAAGTATGAAATTTATGCTTTAAATTGTGTTTCTGAAAGGGTCCGGGAGACTGAGCATGGCCTAGTATTCCCTGTGGTCACAGCCATTGCATGTCCCATACTTCTTGGTCTTGGGTTATAAATTTTCATCTCGTTTCTCTAGGCTCGAGTTTTAAGGCATAATAATAGATGGTGTTAGATTGAACTGCCTCTTTTTAGTTTTTTTTTTTAATGGATGAATAGATTAATTTATAGTGCTGTTAATCTGTTACCCTTCACCAGCCATAAATTCAATTTCATACATTAAGGTGAGACTCTAGCAGGGATAGGGTAAGGACAGATCTCAGGCCATGAATAGCAAGTTATTAAAGTTGGAGATGGATGTGTGAATGATTGTGGGGAACAAAATTAGCTAATAGAATTTTTTTAAATGACTAAATACACAGCCACTTGATATCTTCTTCAAATAAGAAAGCCATGCAACCAGATTCTTAGAGATCTGACCCCTACCTATCTTTTGAGCTGCTGCTTTTGACATTAGCCTGCTTCTAGTTTTATGCCCTTGAAATCCCATACTCTATTTATAGCTTCTTTGAATGAGTCATGCTGGTTAAGAACTCCATGCTTTAGTTCATGCTGTTGCCTCTACCTGGCATGCTTTTCTCACCTACTTGTCAGTTTTCAAAACGAAGTTCGAATGCCACTTCTGGGAAGCATTCTGAGATGCCCCTCTCTCTTTTTTCCTACCTATGCCTTAGGCATCCTTCCATTATTTCACTCATCCTACTTGATTGCAGTTATTTGTTTATACAGCTCTCTTCCCTACTTGACTGTGAGCTATTCATGATATGGATCATAGTCTATCTTTGTATCCTGGCATGTAGTAGGAGATCAATAAATAATTGCTGGATTGCTTTGAATGCCAATGCCACAGGTGACTCAGAAGACTCAGACAAGCCTGAGTATACAGCCAAAGAAAAAAACTTTGAGATGAGCCGCACTTACTCAGCCTTCTGATGCCAGAGGCATGAAAGACCTTGCTATGAAAAGGTTTCTAATTTGAGATATTCCAGAGAACTCCATTCTCCTCTTAATTTAATTTTGGCTGATATGAACAAAGAACAGTTACTTCTAACATGGGGTAGCAGATCAAGGGTGTGTTACTCCCTTATGGAAAGGTCTTTGTCTTCCTAAGTACCTGGGGAAATAGTGTGATTTTTGCTCCTTGTTGCAGTGGCAGCTCAGGGTCTGAGCCTTTCATTTCACTTGCTTTCTTGTGGCCTCCAGCAGATCACATTCTGCTTGTGAGTCCTGGTCATGTTTTATTCATCAGAGTGTTGACAAATGGAAATTATCTTTTGACTATTAACAAACTGTAGTAACATGAACTGGTATGAAAAATAAGAGTTAGTCCAAACCAACGTGCAGCGATAGAGCTGTTTATGTCACCACTCTTGCCTTCAGAATAGGATTGGAGAGAATACACTTCTTGGGGACATTCCCCAGTAATCAGAGAGCTTGTCCCTAATCACTCTGTATAAAGTGGCATCCCTGTCACACTCTATCCCTTCACCTTTCTTTATTTTCTCCTCATAGTACTTATTACCACCAGAAATATTTGTTTGGGTACTGTCAGTCTTCTTCCACTAGCTACCCTCCTTCTGTCAGTTTGTGGCTTGCATCTTGCTATGATGCTGGAAGCTATGCCACCAATATTTCAAATACCAGTGGAGTCACCCATGGTGGAAAGATTTCAGTGGCAGATTTTAGTGGCGCATGCAGACTAGGAAGAAAGACTTGGTGATCTCCTTCCAAAAATTAGTCAGTGAAAGCTTTATGGATCACAGAAGAATATTGTATGACTTGTTTGCTTTGGACATGTCATCAGGAGGTATAAATAGTTGGAGTAGAATATTGTGTTTGGTGAAGAAGAGGGCCAGTGAGGGCAAGGGAGACACTTGATAAGACGAATTGGCACAACAGCTGCAGTGATGGACTTTAGCACACCAGCAGTCATGAGGATGACCCAGGACTGGGCAACATTTTGTTCTATTGTACATAAAGTCACCATGAGTCAGAGTCAGCTGGGAGGATATCTGTTTGTCTGTCTGTCTTGTCTATGTGTCTATCTATCTACTGTCTACCTGTTATCTCTCTATCTTCAATGAGAACGTAAGCAACATGAGAGCAGGGAATGTACATTGCTATATCCAAGTTCCTAGAACCATGCCTAACACAAGAGTAGGTGCTTAATAAATATGTGTTGATTGATTGAAGTGTGTGCTTATTGCCACTCTTTATAGAGCCCTCACTATGTACCATGCAGGGTGGTGGGCACTTGGTGTTCATTATCTCATGTAATACTCAGATAACCCAACAAGTAGGTTATTCTGCTGTTTCCATTGACCATGAAGGAAGTGGAAGCTTAGATGGTGTAAGTTGTCCAAGATTTCACAGCTGTCTTGGGCTGGGTTCTCTAGAGAAGCAAAACCAGTAAAGCATATAAGTATATATATAGAGAGATTTATGTCAATGAAATGGCTCACACGGTTGTAGAGGCTGGAATGTTCTAAGTCCGTGGGTCAGGATAGAGGCTTCTCCTGATTCACATAGCCACAGGGGCAGGCAAACCCAGGATCATCAGGTTAGAGAGTGTGGCTCTTGCTCACAGGCTGCAAAGATCGATGAATCCAAAGGTCCACAGGCAAGACCACAGGTAAGCTGCTAGCTTAAGTCCCAAGAACTGGAGGTCAGACGAATGCAGGCCACAAACCCAAGGAAACTCCCTTTCAACTGACTGACTACTCACAGCAGATCCCATCATGGAGGTGATCATATTATATCTCATCATGGAAGTGATCAGAATATCATACAACTGTCAAACCACTGAGAATCATGGCCCAGCCAAGTTGACACACAACCTTAACTATCACAACAGCTGTTAAGCAGGGAAGCTAAATAGTTTCAGAAATTGTTTTTAACCAGTGTGCTGTTTGTGATGGATCTGGTACCCTGGTGTCAAATTTAGTCTTTTCCTTCATAAAAATAATTTGCTAAGATTGACCATTTCTAAGGTTTCAGGAACTATGTCAAGTACAGTACCTAGATTATCTCATTTGATGCTCACAGTAACTGCACAGGACAGGTATTTGTATTCCCATTGAGATATGGAGAGAGATTCAGAGAGTAAGACACTCATCCAAAGTCAATTTGCTGATTAATGGAGTAGCTGGGACTTGAGTACATTTGCTGAGTCACAAGCCTGTGCTGTCTCCTTTCCCATGTGATATTTTATACACAACCAGGAAAAAAAAAAAAAAAACTAATGAAATGTTAACCTTTGCATTAATAAATTAATGTCCATACAATGGAAAGGAATATTCTCCGTGAACTTTGTAATGCCTGGGCCACTTCTGGAGGCCTGTGTCCATGCATAGGTGCCACATTTAAAGGGGGGGATACCAAACCAGAGAGCATCCTATGGAGGTCAGAGGATGAGGGGCTTAGGAACCCTGAATTTGAAGAATGGTTGAAGAAGGTAGAAATATTTGCCTTGTAGAAGTGGAGACTTAGGCCAGGGGCACATGATGGTTCAGAGACAGGATTTAAAGTATAGACAGGTAGAAGAGTAAGGGCTAGGCTTGCTATTTACTGGGAGGTAGTATATAAGGGTAAGCTTAGGTACTATATAAGCTTAGATCCTGGGAGAAGATTGTCTGGGCTAGGTCTGTCTTAGTTACCTAATGCTGCTGTAACAAAAATACCACAAGAACAGAAATTTATTTCCTCACACTTCTAGAGGCTAAAAGTCTAAACCAGGGTCTTGGCCATGTTGATTCCTTCTTTGTCAGTAGCCCCAGTCATTCCTTGCTTCCATGGCTTGTGACAGTCCTCACATAATGTCTGTCTTTCCCTGAGTGTGTGTGCGCGCGCGCGCACGTTTGTGTGTATTTTGCTGTTTTTATAACTCAGAAGTGCTTAGATTTAGGGTCCATCCTATACTGATCTGACTTCATTAACACAACAAAAGAAAAATCCTATTACCAAATAGAATCACATGTATAAGTACAAGGGCCAGGAATTTAACACATTTTTGGGGGGACTCAATTCAGTCCATAAGAATGTCCTAGCTTATTCCCCTACTAGCTATTGTCCTTGGGCAACTTACTTCACCTCTCTCTGCCTCACTTGTCTCATCTGTTAAGTGGGGATGATCCTACTTCCTTCATAGTGTTGAGATGATGATTGGTTGGGACAGTGCATGGAAAATCCTTAGCGCAGTACCTCGGGTATAGCAAATGCCCAATAATAAATGTTAGCTATTATTACTGTTATTGATATTTGTGGTTTTGGAGTACAGAAGATGACAATGGATTATGACTCCTAGGATGTGAGTGGTATGAGAGAACCTACTGGTTATCTGGTTCAACAACTTCATTTTACTAATGAGAAGCCTGAGCCTTAGAGAGGAGAAAATTCTGCCTTGAGATTATCTAGAGTCATCTGTAGAACTAAAACTATCATCCAGCTCTTCTAACAAATATCATTTAAGGTTTTTTTAAAAACATGATTGGTATAACAGGTTTAAGGGCCAGAATCACCACTCCTTCAACCCAGAAAAGGGTTCTAGGATAGGGGGCAGGTAAAACTAAATAGTTTTCATCCCTCCAATAACATATCTTATTGATTCTACTACCAAATATATCCAGAATGTGACCATGTTTCCCCAGCTCTGTTGCTGTCACCTTAGTTCTTGCCACCATCATTTCTTAACAGTACAATTGCAATAATCTTCAACTTGACCATCCCTGCTGCCACCCTTGCTCCTACAGTCTACTCTCCATGCCACAGCTAGAGGGATCTGTGCCGTATAAATCCGGCCATGCTTCCTACCCCCAGCCCTGCTTAGCATCTTCTAACCGGCCTCCTTTTGCACTTGGAACAGAATCCAAACTCCCCACTGTGGCCTGCCAGATCCTACAAGATCTCATCTCTCTTCTTACCCCCACTTGTTCACAAGCCCAGTCACACTGGCATTCGTGAAAATACCAAGCGTGTTCCTGCTGCAGGGCCTTTGCATATGTTCCTCTACCAGATGTTTGAAATGGATGGCTTCTTCTTATCACATAAATTTCATCCTGACTGTTTGTTCCTTAGAGAGGCTGTCCCTGTCTAATGTAGCCCGTCTTACTCTCTCTCACCTGTTTTACTGTTTTAATACCTTCCTGGCACAGACTCACTTTCTAAAGCTGTCCTGAACTTAGTTTCTTTAAGTATATCCCTTTATACCAGGACTTTTTTTACTCATTTCTGCTGTATCCACACTCCCAGGAAAATATCTGGCTTTTTATAGGTGTAATTTAAATATTTGTTGAGTGAATGAATGAGCCCTTTTTGAATTTAGGGTTTACTTTACCACAAGGAGCTTGTGATCATAAGATGAGCATAAGAAGGCTAAACCAGGAAAAGAAACTTCGGACCCAAACTTAATCTTTATGGAGCTTTCTCACTCCATCAGGGAGGGCAAAGGTAGGTCCCTTTAAGCTCAGGGTACAGGAGGTCAGCTATTAGTGGTTTAGGAGGACATTACAACTAAATGTGAGAAAGCCTGACAGATCAGCATCTCAGAGACTGAAGGGAAGGACAAGAGAACCAGGAAGTAGTCAAGGAGGCAATTAAGCTATAGTCTCCGCCAATATCGGGAGATCGA
>NW_004443937.1:4835232-4846961 GCF_000243295.1 Trichechus manatus latirostris
GTGGGGTAGGTGGAGAAATGGAGAATGGGTGCCCACTTTCAGGTGCTCCTATTAAAAACAAAACAAGCAGTAGGTGAGATTTGGTCCCCTGCCTGTCAGCTTGAATCTCTTATTTTAAGAACACTTCTCATTCTGATTTTATGACTCAGCATTTATTACCAGCCAGTACTTCTGAAATTTGCACTTGGCTTTATATAAACATTTGTTCACTGTCTGTTAATTTAGGATTTTGGTAAATGACAAACGAAATTGAGGCACACCTTTAAAGAAGAAGGCTGGGATTTTATTTTTTTAAGTTGAGAGAATCCTAATTGCCCGATTTGTTTTCTTCCTTTACCTAGGGACTTGTACTTAATAAATTACTGTTAATTGATCAGGGTTAAAGATAAATTGTTTGCTATTTTGTTAGCTTTCTCATTATAATGTGAATTGCAGCTGCCAAGTCCCAAAGTCCCTGTTTTCTTAGTCTTATTTATGGATTCTCTACACAGGTGTTCTTGTAGAAGTATATTGGAATAGAATAGTTGGAAGTATTGCCTAGTGCCATTTAGAAGGGGCTTAATATACTTAATTATTTCTACTAATAAAATAATTACAGGAACATATCTATTTGAAAGAAGATTAACTTATCTATTATCCAGTCATCAACTGAAGGAGAGAAAGTATATCATAGAAATTATAACAGTAAATTTGTCCTCTGGGGAAATTTGGGAATATATTTTCCTGCTCCATCAGTACCCAATTTAGAAAATAAAAAAAAAGATTGGCTCAAACTGTGGTTTTGTAATGACAAATTCACATCCAGCAAGATTTATCCTAGGTAAATAACCTGGCATGTAAATATGAATCTGGACGATTTGAGAGTGAGTTAATACTCATTGGTATGAATTAATCTCTGCTGGGTTCTGCAGTGCCAATGGAAACAGTATTTGGTGCTGCTGATCAGCACGGGCCTTAGGCAAGCCATTGGCACTAGTAAACAACTCCCATTTTCTCTATAGATAGCTGATTCTAGCAGGAGACTTCGGAGGTCCACTGTGAGTTATTGACCTCGTATAGACTTGTCCCGCGGGTACTGCTTTAAATTTGGCTCCATCAGAGAGTAACTGGGTTCTGATATCTAAGGGCTGTTGAGTAGTCTATGTGAAATGGCGTGTGGCATGAGCCCATTAGCACTCAGACAAGCGGTATATCAAGCAAGCCTCTGTTACTAGCTCTCTTCTCCCTCAAGGTTTAGAGACTGGGACAGAGGAGGTGAAATTAAACTGGCTTTTCACCCTAAGAGTTCCCTTTGCAGAAAAATTAAAGCATAGTGACAGGCAGGATAAACCTGGAGTGTATATCTCTTTGCTTGACAAAAGTCCCCAGCTTTAAGATCTATTCCTTTTACCATCTTTCAGTATTACTATAAACCATATGGAACATTCTGGGCATCTAGGCTTAGTGACAAGGGACTAGAAGGATTGCGCCATATATACATAGTATTTGTTTTTCCAGCCTCTGTGTCTTTGAACGTGCTAGTTCTTCCAGGAGCACTTTGTCTGCTGAGACCCTCCTCACTGAGCCCTGGCTTCATTGGCAGTCAGTCCTTTCGCCACCTGCATCAGATCAGCTCAGGAGCAGTCTCCCTGTGCAGATCCTGGAGCCCTGTCTGGGATCTGCTGATTCAGTGTCTCCATAGGAAGGCTCAGAAATCTGCACTGTGAGCAGGTACCCGTGCTGGAGTTTTGTCTTCCCTCGACTGCGTTCTCATTCACTGCCTTCATCTGAGAGTGGCTCACATCAGGGCAAGGATTAGGTCTTATTCCTTTTTATGTTTTCAATGACTAGCAGAGAGCTGGGGCTAATGATGTTGAATGAATGAAGGCATGAATGCATTTCTAGTTCATTTGGTTCTATCACTGACCATAGGGCATGATATACTAGGATTAAACTTTGATTTTAAACAACATAACATAGTGAAGGAAAGTAAAACTAGGACTTTGGGGAAGAAGGTTCAGACTTGAAAATATGAAGCATTAAATGGGCTGGGTTTTTTTTTTCCTCCTGAATTTTATTTTATTTATTTTTAATGGTATTTTATTTTTGTTGTTGAGAATATAACAGCAAAAAAATATCACCAAATTCAAGTTTCTAGATGTACATTTCAGTGACATGGATTACATTCTTTGAATTTTGCAGCCATTCTCACCCTCCTTTTCTGAGTTGTTCCTCCCCCATTAACATAAACTCACTGCCCCATAAGGTTCCTGTCTAATCTTTCAAGTTGCTATTGTCAGTTTGATCCCATATACATAGTTCTTAAAAGAGGTTGATTTCAAGGCAGACATTGTTTTACTTATTAAGCTAAATAATTGTTTGGTTTTAAGAAGACTTCAGGGGATATTTTTGGCTTTTGTTTTGTTTTTTATGCAGTTAAGTAAAACGGTAGAGTCCTGCACATAACTGATCTTCGATAAGTATTGAATAAATGAAAGAATTGATACAGGTCTCCTGCTAAGCGATACTTTACTGGGGTTTTGTGAGAGGATGTTAGTGTTTTAGCTCCTTCCCAGTCAAGAAATCAAACAGCATATTGCACTGGGGAGATCTGCTGCAAAACACCTCTTCAAAGTTTTAAAAAATAAAGATGTCACTTCCATGACTAAGGTGCTCCTGAACCAAGCCATGGTCTTTTCAGTTTCCTCATATGCATATGAAAGCTGGACAGTGAAAAAGGAAGGCAGGAGAAGAATTGATGCATTTGAACTGTTGAGTTGGTGAAGAATATTGCATATACAGTAGACTGCCAGAAGAACAGACAAATCAATTTTAGAAGAAACACAACCAGAATGCTCCTTAGAAGGGAGAATGGTGAGACTTTAGCTTACTTACTTTGAACACATCATTAGGAAAGGCGAATCACTAGTAAAGGAGATCATATGTGGTAAAGTAGAGAGTCAGCACAAATGAGGGAAACTCTCAGTGAGATGGATTGACACAATAGCCACAGCAATGAACTCAAAGCATACCAATGATCATGAAGATGGCGCAGGACTGGGCAGTGTTTTGTTCTATTACATGTAAGGTCACCATGAGTCAGAGCCAACTAAACGGTAACTAACCAACTACAACAACCACAAAACAACAGGGTACATGGCCATGTGTCAAGAAGACTGTGGAAGGATAACGCCACACCCCAGAGGTCAGAATGTGAGCCTGTCTTTTTCATTAGTGAATCTTCAGTGCCAAGGATACCTATTGCTGTCAAGCTGATTCCGACTCATAAGAGACCCTATCTATAGGACAGAATAGAACTGCCCCATAGGGTTTCCAAGGCTGTAATCTTTATGGGAGCATATTGCCACATTTCTCCCCAAAACTGCTGGTGGGTTTGAACCACTGACCTTCTGGTTAGCAGCTAAGCACTTTAACCATCGTGCCACCAGGGTTCTTTGCCTGTCATATAAACCAAACGAAAAAACCAAACCTGTTCCCGTCCAGTCAATTCCGACTCATAGCGACACTATAAGACAGAGTAGAACTGCCCCATAGGGTTTCCAAGGAGCACCCAGTGGATTCAAACTGCTGACCTTTTGGTTAGCAGCCGACCTCTTAACCACTGTGCCACCAGGGTTTCCTGTCATATGACAGATGCTAAATAAATATGTGTTGAATGAGTGACTTCAACAAATAAGTCTTTAGCCCAAAGGAGCAACTGGATCAGAAGACTTGCAGGGCATGCTTTGAGCATAAGGGACAACTTTTCTTAAAGCAGGCGTGCTTGCTTAGAGCACTGAGCTGCCTGCTCCTAGAAGTCACTGCCCTGGACAGACTCCCTCTGGGTTTTCTCTGGAGGGTGTGAAAGGAGACATCGAAGTGAAAGGGTATTCGTGTGAATTAGAAGACTGGACGGGCCAGGCGAGCTTCAAAGCCACTCTAATAGGTCTGAGCTTTGGGGATACGTGGCTTCTCGGCCAATTTGGCTGCAACCATCACAGAGAGTGTTTTGTAACCTTCCTTCTGGGGACCCATTAGTGAGGGGAAGCTGTTGTATCAGCCAACACAAGGCCTGGCTCTCCAAGAAGCAGGTTAATTAAGGTGGGTGGACAGCCAGGAAGCACAAAGGAGGAAATATTTTTGAGTGCAATTTTAGCACATCTGTTTGGGAGAGATACTGTTGGCAAATTTTAAGGTCACCCCAGAAACTCAGCCTTGGTTTCTTCATCTACCAAATGGGGGTAATATTGTTGGTGATGTCTGCCATGTAAGAATGTGAGGGTTACTTGGGATAATATAGTGAAAAGCACACTGCATGTTAATGCCCTATATAAACCAAAACAGTTGCCGTTGAGTTGACTCTGACTCATGGTGACCCCATCCATGTGTGTCAGAATAGAACTGCACTCCATAGGGTTTTCAATGGGTGATCTTTCAAAAGTAAATCACCAGGCCTTCTCTCAAGGCTTTTCTTTCTCTAGGTAGAGTCTTTTTGTTAGTAGCTGAGTGTGTTAACCTTTTATGCCACCCAGGGACTTTTAATGTCCTGTGTAAGTGCTAGTTAATTTTTTTTTTAATTGTCTGACTGTGCTCAGATCACCAAAGACCTACTATGTGGTAGACACTGTGGGTGGGAAAAAGATGGATGAGTTACCATTTACTCCTGACATCTAATAATTGCTTTCTACAGTACTGAGTAGGGAAAAAAGTGTTTGAAGTGTTTGAAGAAAAGAATCACTACAAAGTACTGGAGGATAAAAAGGGAGGAAAGAAAGTCCTTGTCATGGATTGAATTGTGTCCCCCAAAAATATATGTCAACTTGGTTAGGCCATGATTCCCAGTATTGTATGATTGTCAATGATTTTGTCATCTGATATGATTTCTCTATGTGTTGTTAATCCTATCACTATGATGTTAATGAAATGGATGAGCAGCAGTTATATCGATGAGATCTGCAAGATTAGTGTCTTAAGCCAATCTCTTTTGAGATATAAAAGAGAGAAGCCAGCAGAGAGATGTGGGGACCTCATACCACCATGAAACAAGAGCCAGGAGAATAGCGCAGCCTTTGGAACTGGGGCTCCCTGTGCTGAGAAGCTCCTCGACCAGGGGAAGATTGATGACAAGGATCTTCCTCCAGGCTGACAGAGAGAGAAAGCCTCCCCCGGGAGCTGACACCCTGAATTTGGACTTGTACTCTACTTGAGTGTGAGAGAATGAATTTCTCTTCGTTAAAGTCATCTACTTGTGGTATTTCTGTTATAGCAGCACTAGATGACTAAGACAGTCCGTTTAGGGGGTAAGCCAGAATGCTTCATTGAGGAGACACCAACTAAACTGAACTTTGAAGACTGGGTAGGAGTTTGACAGGCTGAGATGTGGAAGAAAGAAGATATTTCAGGTGGAGGGACCACCAATAAACAAGGCCATGAGGTCTAGAGATTGTAGCTTGTGACTGGAGAGTACTGAGAAATGCATGTAGGGTATTGATGTGGGTGCAATAGGAGACGACAGGAAAGGTAAGCTGCAACCAGACTGTGGAAGCCCCTGAGGCAGGTGGAGACCTGACTTGGCAGGTAATGAGGGCCATTAGAGGCAGTTGAGGAAGGATGTCATGTGACTCATGTAGTACTCTAGGAAAATGAAACTGATTGCAGTAGAGAAGACAGGTTGCTAAAAATGTACATTATAGTTTTCATCAAATTCGGAGGTTATTTTAAACTGTAGAATGAAAAGGCAAGAGTGCTTTGGGATTTCCGACCTACTTCTGCAAGGGGATGAGGAGCAAACTGCTTTCTGATGATGATCCAA
This sequence comes from Trichechus manatus latirostris, assembly GCF_000243295.1. Lineage (NCBI taxonomy): Eukaryota > Metazoa > Chordata > Mammalia > Sirenia > Trichechidae > Trichechus > Trichechus manatus. Next base: position 4,841,024 of record NW_004443937.1, read on the forward strand.
GAACAGTTCCTGCAACCAGATCAAGTAGTTTTAAGAGCCAGTTCAAATCAAGTCGAGTTCTGGGGCACAGCACCTCACTGTATTGCCAGTGCAGTTAAATTATTTTTTCCTGGGAAGATTGCTTTGATTCTCATAACTCTCTGGCAACCTGAGGAAGTAAGTAGCACGGTAATGAATATGAGACTTGCTTCCCATCACGCGTTGAAATGGGGGTGTCTGTGGCTTCAATATTACCCTGATTTCTAATTTAAGAATAGACCATTTCATAAGTTAGGAGATTTTACATTACCTGTGTATAATATATATTTAAAATTAATGTTCACTGGTTTTGTTTCTAATTATAAAAACAGTATCTGCTCAATGCAGAAAGTTTGGAAAACAGAAATGCACTATTGCAAGATACTCATTGTTAATATTTTCTTTTATACTCTTTCAGTCTGTTAAAAGAGTATGTATTAAAAAAAAACCTGTTGCCAGTCGATTCTGACTCATAGCGACCCTATAGGACATAGTAGAACTGCCCCATAGGGTTTCCAAAGCTGTTGAATCCACCAGCTGCTCTTTGGAAACCCTATAAGGCAGTTCTGCTCTGTCCTTATAGGGTCGCTATGAGTTGAAATTGATTCAACAGTAATGGGTTTTTTTTGTAATCTTTATGGAAGCAGACTGCCACATCATTCTCTCATGAATCAGACAGTGGGTTTGAACCGCCAACCTTTTGGTTAGCAGATGAGCGCTTAACCACTGCGCAACCAGGGCTCCTTAAGAGTATGTATAACGTATATATTTATGTATGTATTTACACATACATATTTGTATGCATATACATCTTAGAACGTGTATATTTATATAAGATGCAATTTTTAAAAAAATTCTTAATTTACATAATTTTGTGTAAGCGGGATCATACAGTATTTGTCCTTCTGTCTATGACTTACTTCACTCAATGTAATGTTTTCAAGTGAACCTTAATCTCTTGAGTTTATTTTTCTTCAACAAAGGTGATTTTATGTAAGACTCTAAATAGAACAAAAGGAAGTTAATTTTGTTCTACAAAGGAAAAGGCATAGCTGTTACCTTCCTTCTGAGAGGGCTCATTTTCCCAGAGGTAAATGAGTGCTTGACTAGATAAGAATATTTGCGGTGTTTTCTTTAGGATTGTGGTTGAAAATGGAAGCAATACTGCTTATAGGTTTTGCCTGGCAAAGGATCAAACTATTTTGGGTGGTGATTTTTAGGTTGGTTGGCTTCTGATGTTGCCCCAGCTCCTAGCTGCATCGTTGACTTTCTCAGTTAGATTCCAGGGAGAGGCAGCATCCCTCGCTTGTTAATCAGGGTGTGTAATGCAAGGGCTAATGATGTCATATGCAGCTACACTGCAACTGTTCAGCCGTATGGTGTTTCCTTGCTCTTATTTATGGTGCCGGCACTTACGCTTTTAGTTTTCCAAAGCCCCAAGGCTCCATCTGAAAAGTTACTCAAAACACTTTCAGAGATGGTGAGTGCTAGCTTCACGTCCTAATCCAACATTCTTGGTCCCATATGTGAACAGCAAGGGAGAAATCATCACCCGCAATACAGTTTGAGTCAAGATGCAGCACATATTTGCACCTGCACAGAACAGGAAAGTCATGTAAGCACTCACCTAGAAATGATGAGTTGTCCCCAGTTTTTCAAGAGACTGCTGCTACGGTATCAACCAGAGCTCTTATGTTGGAAAGTAATGGAAATGACATTTGATGGCTTCTCTTTATGTGGATGGATTTTGTTTCAAAAAGGAGCAAACAAACTCAGAAATGATAGTACCAGGTTAAAAAATATATAGCTTATGTACTAAATGTTTATATGAATAATAAAAATAGTAGCTTTTATTATTACACTAGGCACAGAACAGCTTTGGGGGCAGTCCAGGCACACGGGACCCAACATGCCAGTCCATGAGGGGCACAAAAACATCCCATAAATGAGATCAGTTGGAGAGAACTGTGTTTACCAGGCCTTGCCCCATCGTGGGCATTGTATATGCACCGGCTCTTTGAGCATATATCATATCGTATATATATCACTTGCCTGTGAGGGGAGGTGACATTCCAATGGGCTTGTTCAACTTGCTTCTTCACAGAGCTGATATTAGAAATATTAAACAGCAGTTTCCCAGGGCGGCCGTTACAAAGTACTACAAACCGAGTGGCGTAAAATAACAGAAATTTATTCTCCCACAGTTCTGGAGGTCAGAGGTCCAAAATCAGTGTGTAGCAGGGCCGTGCTCTCTCTGAAGGCTCTAGGCTCTGAGTCCTTTCTTGCCTCTTATGGCTTCTGGTGGTCCCAGGCATTCTTTGGCTTATGACAGCATACCTCCAGTTTCTGCCTCTGTTTTTGCATAGCTGTCTTCCTTCTGTGTCTCTCTGTCTCTCTGGGTCTTATATCTTCTTATAAGGACACCAGTCATATTGGATTAGGGCCCACCCTACTCCAGTATGACGTCATGTTAACTAATAATTACATCTGCAAAGACCCTGTTTCCAAATAAGATCACATTCATAGGTACAAGGGGCTAGGACTTAACTTTTTAGGGGACAAAATTCAACCCATGCTTGTCAGCTGATGGTGTCGCACAGATGCAGACCAAACAGTACAGCTACAGACAGTGGACACCAGCATTGTCCCATTGGTGCTTAATAGCTAAAAACCTCCGCTGCTTCTCTAAAGCAGGAATTCTCAACCAGGATGATTGTGATCCCCCAGGGATACTGTTGGCAATATCTGGAGGCATTATTGCTTGTCCTAGTTACTGTAGGGGAGTGCTACTGATATCTAGTGTGTAGAGGCCAGGGATGTTGTTATACATTTTATAAAGGACAGGATGGCCTTCCCCATGCACCCCCAACAAATAATTATCTGACCCCAAATGTCAGTAGCTCTGATGTTGATAAACCCTGCTCTAGAGTGAGACTGGAGTAGAGTTCTTTGGGCCAATAGTGAGAGATGAGGTGGCCAGCAGGGATCCTCTTCTCCATCTTTCTCTCACTGTAGCATTGAGCATCTCATCTAAATAATTGTTTAACAGATAATTCATTAGCCTTTAGTACATGCCTCTATATCTTGGTCCCTTCCTGGCTAGTCACTGCGTTAAGTGCTTCAGGTTTATTATTTCATTTAATCTACTAAATGACCCTACAAAACTGGAGGAAATATTTCTATATTTCAAAAAGCAAGGGAGAAAATCCAAACCTATGTTTTTAAGTGGCTACCTTTTGGTGCTATTTAGAACCAAATAACAAGGCAATCACCTCAGTATAACATGGTTGGTTTTCATAAGATGGAAGTAAACCTTATTCTGAAACTAGGAAAGAACTAGGAAACATATTTTCTTAGTGACATTTCAAAGGCATAGATTTAAAAGAATTGAAAATAGTATTATTTCAAGCCCTTTTAATATGGAAAGAATGAGTTTGTTAATCTATGTGCAGAGTGTTTCCTGCCACGCAACAGCACATGAGATGATACATCACTATGTGCAAAGAGCTACAGCTTTTCCGTTATGATCTCCATACGTGTGGGGGCACACTACCAGGGGAAGGTAAATCTCCTAGACCTTAGGGTCTGCCTTGTTAGATGGAGCTAGTATTTACCTATTAAGTTGATTTCCTGATGTCCAACTGTGAAGTTTTATCATGATCCTATAGATATTAATTTGTAAACCAACTTAGGTTCTGTTCTAAGTATTATTACACATATTAACTCATTCATGTACTATGAATATTTCAGTTTAACAGACAAGGAAACTCAGGTGCAGAGAGATCACTGTCCAATGTCAAACCAGGGCTGAGCCTAGATTTAAACCCAAAGTTCATGCCGTTAGCTGTGCAATTGCTGTATGCTAGTGTGTGGTAGTATAGCATGGTTGAACATGGACAATGGAGTTGGCTAGAATCCAGATTGCAGCTTCCTTGCCATGTGTCTTAACCTCTTTAAATAAGCTACTATCTTGTTATGTGTAAAATAGGACTCAAAATATATACCTCCAAGGTTGTAGTAAGGATATATCAACAAAGGTACACATAATACTTAGCATGTTGCCTGGCACATGGTAAGTGCTGAACAAGTGGTAGCTATTTTTGTTGTTTTTAAGAAAAGTATGCCAAGAATTAGGGACCTTTTCTCTTGGGGTATTCTGTACAGGAAGCCTGTGGACTACTAAGGCCGTATTAAAGAGGAAATGGCATGGCTACAAGAAGAAGCCTTTATGGAGGTGACACATGATGTACCTTCCCTCTTAAGTGTGTGAATTAGGCAGTCAACAGGTGAAATGTATTGGACTGTGAAAGGCATAGGATAAGAATGAGAGAAGAGAGGGAAGGGTGGGTTAAGCTCCCGGAATCACAGTGTTTTATTTTCCCAACTTTACATTCCAAAGTTTTGGTTCAGTTGTTTTCAGAGCATGGTCTCCAAACCAGCAGAGAACATCAGCATCACCTGGGATTTGCAGAAATGCAAATTATCACCCAAACCAAAACCAAAACCAAAACAAAAACAAAAACCTCAAACTGGTTGCCGTCAAATCGATTCCGACTTATAGCAACCCTATAGGACCGAGTAGAACTGCCCTGTCGGGTTTCCAAGGAATGGCTGGTGGATTTGAACTGCTGACCTTTTGGTTAGCAGCCAGGCTTTTAACCACTGCACCACCAGGGCTCACCCAGACCCCCTAAATCAGAAACTCTGGGGATGGGACTCAGAATCTGTGTTGTAACCTCCAGGTGATTCTGACGCAGGATAAAGTTGAGTACCACTGCTCTAGTCTAAAGTCTCTACTTGAGTCATCGAGTTCCTTGATCACTAAGTCCTTTGGAGACTACAAACCCCAGTGAGACAAGTGTTCAGCACTTCTTTCGTGCTGGTTAAAACTTGCATGGATTTTTCTGAGGCCTAATCCTTTTGTTCAAAAACAGCTCCTTGTTTGGCTTATGATAATTTTTGAAGCTTCCTTATTAAGTTTCAGCTTCTTATTTAATGGCTGACAGTGGAGCTTCTTTTTTGTTTTGAATTCATTTTTATGCAAATGTGCACAGCCTCCAGAAAGATAAAATGTGTGAATGGATTTGTCTTACAAGTTCTAAGGCATATGGTTTTCCTCTCATTTGCAAGAAGTGTAGGCCATTTCATGTTACTTTTTCCTACCTGTTCTCTAACCAGGATTTATTTATGGATGCTGTTTGATAGCTCAAATTTTTCTGGTTGATGATATTGTGACAATTTTGTAGATCTCTGTTTTCATCAAGTTATTAACATTCATTTATTTCACAAATACTTATAAGACTGTGCTCCATGCATAGTACTCAGCTACATGGTGGGACCCAGTGCTGAGCACAACAGAGGTGGTTCTTGTCTTCATGAAGCAGACCTACTGGTGGGGAGATGGACGTTAAAGACTCATTATAAAAATAATTTGAGCTTTGGTAACTGCTATGAAAGAAGTACATGATACTCTCAGAAAGTATATAATATAAATATAACCTGGTCAGGAAATGTGTTCATACATGTTTGACATTTGAATGGACTTTTTAACAGATGAGTAAAAATTAATTAGGCAAAGGTAGGCATTATGGATTGAATTGTGTCCTCCAAAAGAGATATGTTGAAGTCCTGATTCTCTGTATCTGTGGATGCGACCTTGTTTGGAAATAGGGTCTTTTAAGATGGAGTAGGGTGGGTCCTAATCCTATCTGAGTGGTGTCTTATAAAAGAGGAGAACAGACACAGATATAAAGAGAGGAAGAACGGCCGTGTGACAGTGGAGGCAGCTATAAGCCAAGGGATGCCAAGAATTGCCAGGAGCCGCCAGAAGCTAGGAGAGAGGCTTGGAACAGTTCCTCTCTCAAAGCCCTCAGAAGGAATCAACGTGGCTGACACCCTGATTTGGACTTCTAGCTTCCAG
>NW_004443937.1:4847518-4850502 GCF_000243295.1 Trichechus manatus latirostris
TAATCTTCTGAGTGGACCAATTGCTTATGGGAAATCAGGGGTTGATAGGTTTACTGTATTTTTCAGTTCACTGGATCAGACTCAGCAGAGGGAAGTTTTGAGAGTCTGAGGATTGGGAAAATCTGGAGCCATTGGGAGGGCAACTCAGGACAACATGCTAAGAGCAATGAGGGTGGGGGGAAAGGGACATAATGGATGTTGAAGATACATTCTGTCTATGGTTTGATTCTGAACAGGTCAGTTTCTTCCCTTTTCCCTCATGCCCTCAAAGCAGATATCAGATCCTAAAAATTCTAGACCAGAGATTGTTTCAGATTCCAGATGGCATAAAGCTAGGCTTTCTGTGTAAGTAGGGGATAGGATTCTGTTTGTGGGGCGTAGAGTGATTTTATGCAATAAGTAGAGGATAGACTCTCTCAGCTTCTTAAGTATATAGATGTACACATTAGACTAGGTACCCTCTCCCTCTCTCTTTTTTCTTGTCTGGAACCTGAGATTGTCAGAATGTGTGCTATCCATCAGCATGTCTCTGTAGTGTACTGCTGACCATTTTTACTTAGTAGGGAGCACAGCCTGAAGGAATGAGAGACTAGGCAGCTGATTATTTATGAGCAATTTGGAGACTGACTTCTAGTCCCTCCTCTGTGAGGCAGACAGAGGAGGGACTAGAAGTGCCGTCATATTCTGGTACTCTGGGTACTGGGGAGAGACGCTTATAGAGTGCAGGAGCACAGAAGCCAAAGTTAGCAGACTTCTCAACATTGTTGTTATTGTTGTTAGGTGCTGTCAAGTTGGTTCCGACTCATAGCCACCCTATGTACATACAACAGAACGAAACACTGCCCAGTCCTGCGCCAACCTCACAATCATTGCTGTTTGAGCCCATTGTTGCAGCCACCATGTCAGTCCATCTCATTAAGGGTCTTCCTCTCTTTTGCTACCCTCTGCTTTGCCAAGCATGATGTCCTTCAGGACTGGTCCTTCCTGATAACATGTCCAAAGTATGTGAGACGAAATCTCATTGCTACCCTCCATTGCTTAACCATCCTTTAGCCACATCACATTCTAAAGGCAATTTGTAGTACCATGAAGCTTGGAAGGAATGGTGGATATATATTTTAGTTTATTGAGACAATTTTAAGTTATGACATTGCTACTAATTTAAGATTAATTTCCATCTCTTCAAGGTAAAAATCCTTATATTTCATAATTAGGAGGAAATTTTGGAGCTCATCTAATGTAACCTTCCATTTGCTTTGAGATTTCCTCTACCAGTATCTTTAAGAAAGATTTCCATTTGAAACTGTTTTCAAGACATTCTTCCTGGCAATAACATATTTTCTTAAATTGAGCTGTTGCATAACTATATAAAGGATGTTTGGTCTTCAAAAATGCATAGGGGAAGTTTACCTCATGCACCCGTTAGAATTTTTCAGTTACTTGAAGTCAGCTGTCTTGAATCGTTGATGTTGCAACATGGTTCTCTCCACAATAACAGTTTAACAAGAAGTATACTAAAGTACATCTGAAAAGTAGAATATCTCTTTGCTCTCAGTAATCCGGTCTACCCCTCCAGGTTCAAGCACAATCCATCTGGATTATACTTGAGTGTATACACTAACTGATAATTTACAATGTTGATGAAATAAGATCTCAAAATAACTTATCTTTTTACCCTGAGGACAAAATTTAAATTAGGCAGTTCTAGAATAAATGTTCAAATAAAGCATAATTGTTAAGATCTTGCAATTTTTTTTTTTTGTACCGTGCTGCTAGGACAATTCTCACATTCATGACCTAGAATTGTTTTCCTTCAGTCAGCTTTTAAAGGAAAATATTTGCAGTCAGTATGGAATATAATTGAAATATTGTATTCATTTCTATATTTTGTTTGCTCTCTGAAATGAATCATTTGAGGAAATGTGACAAATTTTATTCATTCATCTTTTCATTGTTTACTGAACAAAGGAAACAACTTGGACAAATTAAGGAGATTCTTAGGAGGGAAACCCATTGGATTTAGTGGATAATTTGAGGTGGATCATATTGCCCCTTGCTGAGTTAAGTAACAAAGCAAAGGAAGCAGTTATGGGTAGGAAGCTGGATGAGAAGGAAGACGAAGAGAGTACTTCTGATACTTTGCCTGTGGAATATGTAAAAATATATGCCCCATAGGCATTTGGATTCATGTCTGAAATACAGGAGAGAGATCTGCTCTGGTAATGTCGATTGGGAAGGTTTCAGTACTGTGAGTCTGGGAAGAAAATGAGATCATTGAGAAACGGTATGTCAGGTAACAAGAAAAGAGAGGTAAGAATGCAAACATGAAGAAATACGGCATATAAAGGATGGAAAGAGGAAAAGGAGACATGGGAAGACGATTGAGAAGCAGCAGCCAGGGAGACAAGAAGAAAACCAGGACGATGTGTGGGTTTCTCAACGCTGCTCTCCTGGTTTTCTCCTATTTCTCTAACTGGTCCTTCTCTGTTAAGTATTTTCAGTTGTTTGAGGAGATATTTTTCAGGGAAGGGAAGATGAGGACAGAGTAGTGTCTGTTATGTTTAGCAACAAGGAAATCATTGGTAACCTTGGCAAGAATAGTTTCATTGGAATCCTCTTTTATTTTTTTACTTTTTATTATGGAAAATTTCAAGCACACACAGAAGTGATAGAAGAGTATAATAAGCCTGAGAACCCATAACCCAGCCACAATTACCAACAGTTTTGCATTCTTATAAGTGCTATTTTTTTCTTTAATGTTAGTGTCTAGCATAGGGCCTAGTTCATTTGAAGCAGCCAGCAAATATTTGTGGAATAAATAAATGCATAAATATAAATGAACCAGTAGTGTTTGTTATACTGTTTAGGATGCAAAGAAAAAAAAAAAGTGCATTTCTACCCTCAAGAGTTTATAGTCTGGTTAATTGGAGCAGACATAAAACCTCAAGAGTTAAACCCAAATGAGCAAGGGATATGGTTTTGTT
>NW_004443937.1:4851950-4853417 GCF_000243295.1 Trichechus manatus latirostris
CATCAAACTATTCAGCGTTAACCATGTGTCACACCAGTAAATGCTATGCATATATTCTTTCATTTAATCTTTACAGCAGCCTTATGAGATATGTACAGTTGTCACCCCTCATTTTATAGCCAAGGAATCAGAGAAGTAAGTGATTTGTCCAAGCTCATATGGCGATTAAAAAGCAAAATTAGGATTCAAACCCAGGCCTCCCTGACTCCTAATTCATTATACTGCCTTTAAAAATCATAGCCTTATCTTGCCTCAAATTAGCTAAAGGACCTTTTCTTAAAAGAAATATATATGCTCCTATAATTACAGTGACATTATGCTCCTTTTTTTTAAATTTTTTTGGTTTTAAGTATCTTTTCATCTGCTGTAATTATCTACTTTCCATTGTTAATGAAGACCTGACTAAATGGAGACATCTGTTGTACCTGAAATTGAAATGAACCTCTGTTAAAATTATGGTGAAAAATCACGTACCCCAGGCTCTGAGATGGAACCATTAATGTAAACATCTTCTATTCGTTCATTTCTGTGGATTTTCAATTTAAGTTTTACAATTGGAGTGAAAGCAAAGCAATGTATTTGTATTTGGACTTGTTTGCTTTTTTGTTTACAGCTCATTTATCACTGTTTTTTTTTTTTTTCTGGAGGAGGTTGGGGACATTTAGTTGCCTCAAGAAGTGACAAGGAACAGATCACTGAACTCAGTGTTATGTCCAGAAATGAAATATTTCTATACATTTATTTATGGTCACTTTGAGATATTTCCTTAGACGGAGTCCCAGAAGTGCAATTTCCAGGTCAAAGTCTATGGACTTTTAAAATAACCTTTATTTTTAAATCACCTCACAAAATTGTTCTCCAAAATGGTTATGGTAGTTATTCCCATGTCTCACAAATATATGGTCCTACTCTGTGCAGGCTACTTTGTGTGGGGCATGTGACCAGTTCTAGCCAATGAGTTGTGAGCAGAAGTGACATGTATTCTTTCCGAGTTGGAGGATTTAATGGCCAGTGGGAGACCCTCCAGGGTACTTTTTTCTCTGCCACAAGGACTGGCAGAGTTGCTTTATCAACCTGGTTGCTGGAGTAAGAACAGTATACAACAGAGCCTCCAGCCATTTGGGCTATGATGGACATGGAATGTGAGGGAGAAATAAACTTTTGTTATGATAAGCCACTGAAATTTAGGGTTAAGTACTGTAGCATACAGAACCTAGTTTATCCTTGCCACTGTAATGGTTGTATAATCGAAAATATGCTAGAATCATTTTTCTTCTAATTTTATTTTGTAACTAGGTATCATATTGATGTGATTAAAAAGTAATTTCCAGGTTAACAGTGTATAGACTCTCTGATGGTTAATCTTATGTGTCAGCTTGGCTAGACTTTGGTTTCCAGTTGTTTGTCCAAAAACTAGTCTAGTTGCTGTCATGGAGTAACGTGATTAAATCAGTTGGCCTTGGGTAG
>NW_004443937.1:4856549-4928213 GCF_000243295.1 Trichechus manatus latirostris
TTTAATCAAGTATTCTCTCAATGTGTTGCTGGATTCTCCTTCCTAATAGTTCATGTAGGATTTTTATATTGATAATAATAAGTCATAATTGTGTAATAATCTATAGCTTGTGTGTGTGTGTGTGTGTGTGTACAACGAATATTTGCATCACAAAAAGAAGGAAATTTTACTTTTTTATATCCTTGTGAACAGTTTAGATAAATTGGGAAATACTCATTTTTTTAAGGATTTAGTAAAATTCCCCTTATGAACTCATCTGGCCCTGGCTCTCTTCTTCTTCTCTTTTTTGGAAGTGGATAGGGGAGCAATTTTATACCCTCACCTATTTCTTAAAAATTGGTTTGTTTAGATTTTAAAATCCCTTCTAGTTTTGTTAAATTATTTTTCTAGAAAATTTTCCGTTTCATGTAAGTTTACAAATTTACATCAATGAAATTGAGCATAGTTGGCTTTTATGGTGTTTTTAATTCTGTTTATGAGGTAATACGGAGTCCCTGGGTGGCAGATATAGTTAAGGCACGTGGTTGCTAACCAAAAGGTTAGGGAGGTTTGAGTCCACCCAGAAAGTCCTTGGAAGAAAGGCCTGGTGATCTCCTTCCAAAATATCAGCCATTAAAAACCCTATGGAGCACAGTTCTACTCTGACACACACAGTTCACCGTGAGTCAGGGCAACTGGTTCAACCAGTTGAGGGCATCTGGTTCTGGTTTATGAGGTAATATATACCCTTTATTATTATTATTTACTTTGTGTTTTTATGGAGTCTTCTTTTTTCCTATTAGGTTTTCTAGTGCATTATTTTATTTTTAAAGAGCCATCTTTTGGAATTCTTTGGATGTATTTATTAACTCCACTGTTTTCCATTTTTATCTCATTAATTTTGTTTTTATTTTGCTGTTTTTTTCTCCTGTTATTCTTCATGCATTTAAAAACTTTCAGTGTCAGATATTTAATTCACGGTTTCTTACTCTTTGTTTTTTAATGATGTATGTATTTAATACACTGACTTTTCCTCTCTGTACTGCTTTAGCTGTAGTCTATTGTTTTTTAAAGAAACTTTGCAGTTTTACTTTGCATTTTCTCTTTGATGAGTTGTTTAAGACTAATTTCTTTAATGTTTAAGTGAAAGGGACATGTTATTTTCTGATGTTACTAATTTTTAGTTTGTCTATATTGTGAGGAAAGAATGCTGCTCTTTTTCTGCCTTTCAGAATTTAAAGAGATATCTTATGCTGCTTAATATACAGTCAGTTGTTCTGTTTATTATATCAGTATTTGAAAAGGAGAAGTATTTTCTTTTTTCAGAATTCAGCACTTTATATTTATCAAAAATGTCTCCCTAGTAATTATTTTGCTAATCCATTTTATATTCTTTCTTATGTTTTTAACCACTCGATATGTCCTTGACTGACAGAGGCTAAAAGCTCCAACTTCTGATATGGTTTTGCCTCTTGTTTTTTCTATGATACAATTTCTGCTTTAGGAATGTTGCTGGTGTGCTTTATGGTTCATAGAGATTTTTAATTGTTATAATTTTATTGTGAATTGTCCTCTTTTACATTATAAATTGCCCATATTTGTTATATTTACTTTCAGGCTATAGTCCACTTTTTTTGATATTAAAAGAGAAGCTTCTCTTTCTTTTTGTTTGTATTTGCCTGGCAGGCTTTTGCCTATCCTTTAGTTTTTTTTTTTTTCTTTTTTAACCTGGATCATTTTTTTTTGAGGAGAGGGGCAGCAGGTTATGTCTCTCATATTGATACTACCTTCTTCAGTCTACATCTAATTTTGACCACCCAACCCAATATTCATTGATAAAAAGATACATAAGGAGCAGTCTCTAGGGTATCTTACTACTGCTTCTTGCCTTATTATTATTATTAATTGAGGCTTTTACTTTAAAATAGCACCTCTAACTTTTTTCTCTTGATTTTCCTTTTATCCTTTGAAATCCTCTAACTTTCTTTTACTGGGAAAATGTGTAGCTGGGTCCCTGTCAGTGGGCTATCCTAGAATAACAGGCAAAAGAAAAAGAAAAGTGTATTTTAAAGCTATCATCGTGTGCTATTGAGTTTATTCTGACTCATAGAGATACCCTATATGACAGGGTAGAACCGCCCCATAGGGTTGGGCAATCGTCTTTATGCGAGCAGATCACCAGGTCTGTTCTGCTGCAGAGCCACTGGCAGGTTCGAACCATTGAGCCTTCAGTTAGCAGCCAAGCTGTTAACCATTGTGCCACCAGGGCTCCTTTTTTCTAAAGCTATTCCAATTGGCCATTGAGTAGATTCTGACTCATAGTGACCCCATGTTGGGTCAGATAGGAAAACCAAAATGAAAACGTTTATGCTAATGTTGACCTTGTGAAAGTGCTTCTCTTCAGGGAGTAGTGTCAAAGCTTTGATTCATACACAAGGGAAGATTCTAAAGTTTATGTGTCCATCTCCCTGGTTCATTCCCCTTTTGCTTGAATATTATGTCACTTTATGATTACTGTTAAATCTCTGTGTAATTAGGTCTCTGTAAACTTAACTCATTAGCAGTGCTCAGCAGTACCTAGTATAAATTTACTTTGGTGATAGCTCGTAAAATTTTACCTTGCAGACATTGATAAATCTAGTATGAGAAGCTGAGATGTTATGTGCTAAGACTAGCTTGTTGTTGTTAGGTGCCATTGAGTCGGTTCTGACTCATAGCGACCCTATGTGCAACAGAACGAAACACTGCCCAGTCCTGCGCGATCCGCACGATTGTTGCTATGTTTGAGCCCATTGTGGCAGCCACTGTGTCAGTCCATCTCATTGAGGGTCTTCCTCTTTTTCACTGACCCTCTACCTTACCAAGAATGATGTCCTTCTCCAGGAACCGGTCCCTCCTGATAACGTGTCCAGAGTACGTGAGACAAAGTCTCAGCATTCTCACTTCCAAGGAGCACTTTGGCTGTACTTATTCAAGACAGATTTGTTCATTCTTCTGGGAGTCCATGTTATATTCAGTATTCTACACCAACACCATAATTCAAAGGTTTCAATTCTTCTTCAGTCTTCCTTATTCATTGTGCAGCTTTTGCATGCATATGAAGTGATTGAAAATATCATGGTTTGGGTCAGGCACACCTTAGTCCTCAAAGTGACATCTTTACTTTTGAACGTTTTAAAGAGGTCTTTTGCAGCATATTTGCCCAGTGCAGTACATCATTTGGTTTCTTGATTGTTGCTTCTATGGGTGTTGATTGTGGATCGAAGTAAAATGAAATCCTTGACAACTTCAGTACATTGAATTTTAGTCAGGAGCACATGATCTCTGAAAGGCAAAAAGGCAGAACTTTTACAGAGAAAAAGTACCAAGAAAACCTTCCTTATTTTAGATTGCAGATATTCTCTTAAAGTTATCGTGTACAGTGCTACATAGAAACTATGGAGAATACACATTATCACCACTCTGATTCAATATTGGACTGGAAGTCCTAGCCAGAGCAATAAGGCAAGAAAGAGAAAGAAGGTATCAGTATTGGAAAGGAATAAGAACTGTCTCTATTCTTAAATGACATGATCCTATACATAGAAAACCCTAAAGATTCCGCAAGAAGACTGCCGGATCTAATAGAAGAATTCAGTAGTGTTGCAGAGTATAAGATCAGCCCACAAAAATCAGTTGCGTTCCTTTACATTAACAAGGAAAATTCTGAAAAGGAAATCAAGAAACAATCCTATTTACAATAGCCCCCAAAACAATAAAATACCTAGCAATTAACCTAACCAGAGACATAAAAGATGTATTCAATGAAAATTATAAAACACTACTACAAGAGACTAAAGAGATCCACATAAATGGAAGGATTTTCTGTGCTCATGAATTGGAAGACTTAATGTAGTGAAAATGTCAATATGATCTAAAGCAATCTACAGGTACAATCCTGATACAAATCCCAACAACATTCTTCACTGAAATGGAAAAACTAATGACCAACCTTATATGGAAAGGAAAGAGACCTCAAATAACCAAAGCAGCGTTGGAGAACAAAGTAGGAGGCCTCACACTCCCCAATATCAAAATATACTGTACAGCCACTTTAATCAAAACAGCCTGGTATTGGTTCAACAATAGACACAGAGACCAGGGGAATAGAATCTAGAACCCGGAAATAAATCTGTCCATTTATGGACAACTGATTTTTGACAAGGGGTCAAAGGCCATTCAATGGGGAGAAAACAGTGTCTTTAATAAATGATGCTGGCAAAACTGGATATCCTCTTGCAGGACCCATACTTCACACCATATACAAAAACTAACTCAAAATGGATCAAAGACCTAAATGTTTAACCTAAAACCGTAAAATTCCTGGAAGAAAACATAGGGAGAAAACTATGGGAACTAATCTTTTCTAGAAATAGGATAACAAACATAACAACAATGTACAAATAGAAGAAGACAAAATAAATGGGACCTCATAAAATTCAAAAACTTAGACGTTCATCAAAAGAGTGAAAAGAGAAACTACAGACTGGGAAAAAGTCTTCAGAAACAACATATTAGATAAGGGTTTAATCTCTAAAATCTATAGAAAACTGCAACAACCCAACAACAAAAAGACAAACCACTCAATTATAAAATGGACACTTCACCAAAGAGGACATTCAAGCAGCCAGCAAACACATGAAAAACTGCTCATAATCACTAGCCGTTAGAGAGATGCAAATCGAAACTACAGTGAGATACCGTCTCACCTTTGCTAAAATAGTACTGATTAAAAAACAAACAAACAAAAGCAGATAACAACAAATGTTGGTGAGGATGTGGTGAGACTGGAACCCTTATCCATTGCTGCTGGGAATGTACAGTGGTACAACCACTTTGGAAAACAGTGTGACACTTCCTCAAAAAACTAGTAATAGAAATACCTTATGATCCAGCAGTCCCACTCCTAGGTATATAACTAGAGATCTAATAAAAGAGACACGGACAGACATACGCACACCTATGTTCATTGCAGCATTATTCACAGTAGCAAAAAAATGGAAAAAAACTAAGTGTCCATCAGCAGATGAATAGATAAGCAAAATGTGAAACATACATACAATGGAATACTACGCAACCATAAAGAATAATGATGAGTCTGTGAAACATATTCTAACATGGGTGGACCTGGAGGACATAATGCTAAGTGAGATAAGTCAATCACATAAGGACAAAAATTGTATGATTCCACTTTTATAAGAAGACAAGAATAGATAAATAGAGAGAGACCAGTGTTTATTGATAGTTACCAAGGAGGGGTAGGGGGACGGGGGAACTGTGCTGTAGATTGTAGGTAGTTGTTTTTTTTGGTGATGTGAAAAGTAGCATTGAATGTGGGTGCGGTGAGCGCAGCTTGACCGAAGTAAATGATGCCACTAAGAGGCACTCAAGAGAAAAGAATGTTTGTGCTGAGGGATTTGACATATGTAATTTGGCAAAAACACCAACAATAACCAGAAAATAAGTGTATGGTGACATATTTATGTGTATAGGCATATGTGTTTATGGGTAGGTACAGGTGTGTACATATGTGTGAACAGATAGAAATATCTGTAAGTATGTGTACATACAGAATAAGTACATGAAGGCATGTATCTTCATAGAGGACACAGTTACAGATACTTCTCAGACTTAACCAAATACCTTGTGAGATTTATTTTCTGTGTTTGAAGGCTGAGGACCTCTATCTCATGGGACAACTCAGTCAATTGGCACAATATAATTCACAGAGTTTCATGTTCTGCATCCTAGTGAGGTGAGTAATGTCTACGGTCTTAAAATCGTGCAAGCAGCTACCTAAGATAGAGCTATTGGTCTTCACTCGTCAGGAGTGAAAGAGAAGAAGGAAACTAAAGTCTCAGAGGAGAAACTAGTCTACAGAGCTGATAGCCTACAGGAGCCACGACCTCATCTGCCCTGAGACCAGAAGAAATAGATGGTGCCTGGCTACCACTATTAACCATTCTAATGAGGGCCACAGTAGACGGACCCTGATAGAAAGGGAGAAAAATTCAGAGCAGAACTCAAAATCTTAAAAAGTCTAGACTTACTATACTAGTAGAGACTGGAGGACTCCCTAAGACTGTTGCCCTGACATCGTCTTTAAACCTTGCACCAAAACCATCCTCTAAGGTCACCTTTTAATGAAATTGTCTGAGTGGCACACAAAGTAAAGAATATTACTCGTGAGTATGATGCTTCATTACAAACTATGTGAGTCCAAAAGGTCAGCAATTACTCTAAAGCACAGATTAGAAGATAAAGGGGCAGGGAAACTAGAGTACTGGAAACGGAACAACCGGAATGCAACTAAAGAGAATGTTGACACATTGTGAAAAATGTAACTAATGCAACTGAACAATTTGTATAGAAATTGTCAAATGGGAACCAATTTACTGTGTGAACTTTCACTGAAAATACAATAAAATTTTTTAAAAAAGAAAGAAACTGTGGAGAATACATACTTCTTTTGTTCCTGTAACTTAAAAAAGATTTTCTGGATCTGCCATAGCCAGAATGCTCACAACAGCAAGCTTTTATTCTTTGTGAGAAGTCTGTCTATCAATTTAAATATTTGTATCCATAATGACATTCTCATTTTGACATATTAATGCCAACGGTATGTTAATTTTTGATGTTTTCATCCTTTTTGTCATTTAATTAATTGTTCCTCCCTAATTCAATTAAATATGTACTTCATAAGACTAATTATATCATATCTCTGAGTGATTTGATCTGTGGAATGACTTTAAAATGTGTTGTACTTGCTTCATTTTGCCTGGGGGAAAATCATGATAGGAGAGGATACATTCATATCCCAGCAAATACAAATTATACTAAGAGTTCTTCTCCTAGTATCAGTTTAATTACTTGGTGGAACTTATTTGTGAAAGTAGGTTTCTTTCTTAAACTATTGAGGGCATGAGAGTAACAGAGTATAACATTGAATGTTTCTGGATTTAGTAAATGTTGCTATATTAGTTTAGATGCCTGGCACTTTGACACCCTCCTTCCCACCCCAGGGAATGCTGGGAGAGTTGTTCTGTGTTCCATTCTTCCCAATTTTCAGTTGGATGTCAGGGGGAAATTTATTATTCTATTTTCATTTGACTCTGGAGTTTTTCACTCATATTTCTCACGCACACTCACACACACACACACAAACACACACAAAGTCTTAAAGCACAGTTTTGAAAAGCAGTGACAGGCTATAGAATCATCCAGACTTAGAGTCTAATCATGGCTGAGTGGCTTTGAGGTTGCATGATTCTGGGCAATTTCCAAACCTTAAATTCTTATCTTGAAATGGCAATTAGAATACCAATTACAGAATTTCTTTGGGGATTAAATTAACTAATTTATGTGGAACACTCAATGCAGTACCTGGTATACAGGCTAAACTCTGTAATAGTACCAGTGGTATTGTTACTATTACTAATAAATACAGTTTAAAAAAAATGAAAAAAAAAATCACCCTTAATTCTGTTCTTTTAACAAAACAATATCTTTTTTTCCATATTCTTCACTGGTGCATTTTTATAAATTCATATTTTAAAGTTAATTCTTAAAATTTACCAAGCATCTTGTTTTCCAGAGTATTTGAGGTAGCTTATATAGTTGATCATTGCTGATCAAAAACAAAATCAAGACAAAATTATGCTTATTATCAAAAGCATTTTTCTTGTCTCTATTGTGATCATTTTTAATGACTGTATACTAGTACATTGAAATGTGACATTTCATAATTTAATTAATGAATGTCTGTGGTCCGATATTTGTCAATCCTTGTTTTTAGTAAATAATATTGGAGAAACATCTTCACATTTATGTTTGTTTTTCTTCCAATGAATTATTTCATTAGAGTAAATTCTCTTGAGGGAAATTATTCTAAGGGTCCAAGACTTATTTAACTTCATATTAAATTGCTGCATACGTGGTCTGAATTTTTTTGAAAATCATTTATAGTAACATGATTGTGACAAAGGCAAGAGTATTGCCTTGAGCAGCAGTACACCTGTGTTGGACAATTTTGTTTTGAGAACTTGCCCAAGTCATAATGAAACCCTCCACCTTCTTCAACAGACAGACCCTTTCACCCGTAGTGGTGTTGTCCAGCAGCCATTTGGCACATGATTCCACCCTACTGAATGCAGTTAATTCAACCCATTGGTCTCGAGAGCTAAGCTGAGCCAATCAGAGCCCTTCCCTGGGAATTTAGATTTGAAACAAGGAGACAGATTTAGTTTCTCAGAAAGACTGAAGCAATAGAACATACACCAGGAACTGGAGAAGTGGAAAAACTTAGACTTCAGAGAAAGAGGGAGAAATAAAGGAAACACGTGTCTAAAGAGTGAGATTAGATATTGAGAAAGGGCTTGAATGCTTTCTAGGTCATGGTTCTGGTCCCTTCCTGAGGCCCCTTTAAACCTTGTTATAAACTCTCTGTTTTCTTTAATTCATTTGGATTCTTTTCTATTTGCAACCAAGAATCCTAATCATACAATGGCAGCATCTAGTACTGGTCTTATATGGCGGTAGAGTGAGCAACTGCTAAACTTGGCATAGTTTTAGGAGTTCCAGAAACTGAGAGAACCTATTTAATACTGTGTTCTCCTCTGACTGCAATCCTACCACTAGAAAAAGGGGTGTGACATTTATTCTTCATCTATCACGTACTAGATCTTTTCAAGAAAATATGTAAGCCATTCAGTAATCCTATTGTGGATATTATCCCATTTTTACAGATGGAAGTATATTGTTATTGTTAGCTTTTGTAGAGTCAACCCCTGACTCAAGGCAACTTCATGCACAATGGGATTGGACTGTTGTGGTCCAGAGGGTTTTCTTTGGCTTATGTTTTAGAAGTAGATAACCAGGCCTTTTTTCCTAGTCTGTCTTAGTCTGGAAGCTCTGCTGAAACCTGTTCAGCATCATAGCAACACGTAAGCCTTCATTGACAGATGCGGGGTGGCTGCACATGAGGTGCAATGGCTGGAAATCAAACCCAGGTCTCCCACGTGGAGGGTAAGAATTCTACCACTGAACCTTACTGCAGAGAGGTTAAGTAACATTTCCAAGGTTGTACAGCAGTTAAAGAGCAGTACCTAAAAGACTTAAGAAAGTTGTAGTGCGATCAGAAATTTCCTGTGGTTTGAATTTGATTTGTGGAGGCCTTAGGAATTGGATTTATCTAGAACTCCTAGTTATCTGGGTTTTGTAATTCCAATGTATATGTAAACTTGGCTTTCTCTTCTGCTGAATGTGAGTCTTAAGGATCATCAAACGAGAGGATTAAACCCCTTTTCTTTATGGAGTTCTCTTTTTGAAAGATAATTATTGGGAGTATTTACTGTACCCCACCTTCACCTCTCAAGCTTCAGTCTTTTTTAGTGTGTCTATGTACCATTGCTATAATATTCTTAAATCTTCTTCTACAAAAGCCCCACTTGTTAAAAACAAATATATTTTCAAAAGAAGTTTTGCAATGTGATATAAATAGAAAACCATTATCACTTTCCATCCTGTGTAAATTCATGTAGCGGATCACCAGGTACCCGACTCACTTTGGCCCATCAACATAGTTTTTATCTTTTAAACTCTGATTTTAGCTTTATCAGATTTACTCAGTTCTCTTTGATTTCTTTCTGTTTCTAAATTTCTATAATGCTAAAAGAGATTCCCCATAATTTTATGCATTATTATCTGTGGTAGTGTGTGTTTTCTCCTTCATGAAGTTTAGATTTAGTTGCACAACTGGTTCTTTCAGAGCATGGGTTGTGTTTTATTCTTGTATGTTCTAAGTGTCTAGCAGGGGAGTTTTCATCATATCTGAAAGCTGTTCATGTGCTTATGATTGGGAGCTGGCCACACATGAAGTAGATGTGCCAGGTTTTAACCAGTGGATCTTGGATTGCCTGTTTCATCTTACTCTCCTTCCAGTTCCTATGGGCCACACCCTAGTTCAAGTTCCATTCTCTGTTGTATTTCCCTACTTTCAATAAAATACCTCCTTAACTAAAATATCTTTCACTGTTCAAGCATTCATTCATTCACCAGTTATTAATTAAATATCTAACACGTGTCTGGCTCTGCAGTAGATGCTAGGTACAGGGTAACAAAACATGATCCCTGATCTGATAAAGATTACAGTCTACTGGGGTAAAGAGTCATTAAACACACAACACACACAGCGATTATAATACTTCGCTATTATCTCTCTTTTGATTCAAATTTCTCAGTAGGTTTAAATTCCTTTAGAATAGTTTTTATAAAGACTGTTTAGCCTAAAGTTCAAAGTCCTCTAAAGCATGGCACCAGCTTCAGTTTCCAGGCTTTCTTCCATTGTTCTCTGTCCTTTACTTGGACACAGTAATCATCTAGCGGCCTCTGAAAACAGCCTTTGCTTTGCTGCTGTTCAGGTTTGAGCCTGATCGCTTCTTCACCTTGTATGATTACCCTATTTCTACCAGTCTTACCTGTTGGTAGAACTTGAAGATCCATCTCAAATGACATGGGCTTTGTGAAACCTTTCTAGATCTTAACACCTGAAAGTGACCACTTCTTTCTCTTGACCGCTATACGTCTCTGCATCTACTTAAGGGCAGCTGGTAGAGCTAGATGGAAACTCCCTCTTCCTAGACCAGACGGTATAGGCTGAGGAGGCAGGAGTGGTACCTATATCAGCCAGGTGATGAGAGGAAATAGATGGCACACCTAAATTAGGATTGTTTGATGAGGGTTTATTCACAAGGAGACCAGTTACAAAGGTTTGGGCAGAGTGTAAAGGAACCTCAAAGGATACTGAGGGAAGAAGGGGCTCAACAGAGGAGCTGTCAGAATCCATGGCAGGGAGAAATAAGGGGCAGAGAGGTTCCCAGAACCAAGAGGAAGAGAGTTGTGTCAGCCGGCAGCCTTGAGAGGCCCAGTGACCCTACATGGGATGCAACCAACCTGGGGTGATCTCACAGGGTACGAATCAGGGGAATAAATCTCCTTCCTGAGAGCTTCTGCTGGGGTTCCCCACTGGCCAAACCCACCAGAAGCCAGAGGGCACTGGATTGCATTGATGGAATGCAAACGTGTCCACCTCTCTTGGACAGAGAGCTGGTTACCAGGATATAAAGTGTTTTTGGAGGAGAAAACAGAAACAAATGGAGGACATCTGGCATAGTTCTGTGATCATCTTTTCAAACTTTTCTATGCTTCATTTATTTCCAGCACCAATAAATATTGGAGGTAATGAATCTTTATGCTTTTTCAGCTTTTAGTTTCAGAATAGGCTATCCCATGATGGGGGTATTTTTCTTTCTTTTTGAATAATAATTATTTTTATCAACATCTTTCTCCCCAAAGTGGATGATTCAAAGACTTGAGTGATGTATCGATGGCCAACCAAACTGTTTCTTTTGGATTTTGGTTCTATGAAATATTGATATATGTATGTATATCAATTTATCAATATATATCTAATTCAAGGTCTCTGGGTGGCACAAATGATTTGCACTTGGCTGTTAATCGAAAGGCTGGCAGTTTGAGCCCACCCAGCAGCACTACGGAAGAAAGGCCTGGCAATCTGCTTCTGTAAAGATAACAGTCAAGAAGACTGTATGGATCACTTCTACTGTTTAACACAGGAAGTTGTCAGAGGTGGAATCAACTCGCCCACAACGGGTTTGTTTTTTGCATATCTGATTAGCAGAGAGCAAGTTAACGTTAATAAAAGAGGAAGATTAGTAGTTGTATATGTCAAGACAAGATTCACTATTTCTTGAATAGTGCTAGTAGATAGCTCATTTGAAATATTTTTCCATTATTATTAAAATATATTAAATATACCATGATTGGGAGAATTGATGATGGTATCCTCCCAAGGAAGGGCTAATTGGGTTAATTAATGTTTTTTAATCTCTTCTGTACTAAAGTTCATCAAATTCAGCCAATTATCTTAAGTAAATAAGCATCATTTACCATCATAGCTTGTTGTTCAAACTTTGGGAGATAGGGGAGTAGCAGACATATTTTTTATGCAAGTCACATGAGAATTGACTTGAAATGTATTCATGCGATAGTGTGAGGCAGTGAGTGGAGAGAATGAGTATCAGACTCTGCAGAGATATGGAAGCTCTCGCCTCAATCTCCCACCCAGGTTTCCATGTGGTAACGAGTGTGGGAGAAGTTTGATGTCACCTACTCACTCCCTGAGCTGGGAACCGAATCCCTCATGCCATGAATGCAAGCAGACGAGGTGCCTCAAAAACATCGTGGCTTTTGATTCCAAATCAAAATCAGAAAATTAGTTCTAAGTACACATTTTGGCAGTTTCAATTGTGAGCTACCATTGAACTTGCTTTATTTTAGACTTTTAAAGCAGATTAGACTCACGTTAAATTTTCTGCTGTTGCTGTTTGAATATAAATCTTCAAACAACAATTCATGAACACTGCTTCCTTTCTGGTTCTGGAAAAAGGATCCATTCTCCTACCCCAGTGACCAACGTTGATTTTCATGAGCCTCCCAATTTTCCACTGATGAAAATTTAAGCAGCTTAAATCTTTCCTACAAATTACCAGGTCATTTAAAAATAAATTGGGCTCATTTTAATCTAATTCCTAATGCACAACTGCCTGGGGAGTTATTTTCAGCTCCGTTTGTTGCAGTTTGCAATTATCACGCTCCTTTTAAAGAAAAGAAAAGTAACAGGACTATATTTTATGTGAATTACCAGTGATCTTCAGAGCAACTCATATTTAAGCTAAGTAATGGGAGGAATGAGTATCAGAATGGGTAAGGGTGTAGACTTAAGAAAGCCCAGCAAGAAATAGGAATGAACAGTGACGGGACATAGTCCAGATGCTAACACTGTATGCATCAGGTCGGCAAATAATGACAATTAATGTAAATAATTGATGATTTTCTAAGCCTGATGTTTCTCTGACTCTAAACCTGCCAGCAAAATTTTACTTGGACTATTTCTGATTTCAAGAGGCCAGAACGTGTGTGCTTCATTTCTGAAATGAACAATGTAATTCAGCCATTGATTAAATCAGAGAGAATTGCTTTGACTCACAAGCCCCAGATTACAAATTCAGAATTGATTTCTTACTCTCCCAAGTTCTGTATATTACAACAGTGTGGGAATTACAGAAATCATTTCCCCAGCTGAAATGGAAGCGTATATCTCCAATACTTTGTGCAGTGTTGTTAGGTTCACTGGTTTAGAAGTACCTGCAAGGTGTGTATCAAAGATTATGGGAATTCAGAGGAAGAAGAGATGCTGTCTGGTTTGGGGAGGAGGAGGTGGAGTACTCAGAGAAGTCTTTGTGGTATCGGTGGCCTTGACAGGAAGATTGAGCAAATTTAAAATGGTAGAGATTTAGGGGCGTTGGGCATTTGAATCAGAAGTCATAGGACAGGGAGGATAAATGATATACTGAGAGTTTGGCAAGGAACTCATTTGTGGATGGGGCTAGTGGGTGATCCAGTTGTGCTGCAGGTGGATTGGGCAGATGGTGAAATACTAGACCAAAGTGTTTGGATTTTTGTTACAGGCAGCAAGGAGCCATTAAAATGATTTGAAAAGTAAAATACTGCATCAGTCGAGACGAGATTGGGAATTACTTTTATTTCTTCAATTCTTTCTGAATAAATATCATTGTGTTGTTTTGCCACTTTGGCATTTTAATGGCAACTTTTAATTTCCCTCTCCCCCGAGTTTAGAGTGAGCAGAAGGAGCTGTACTTCTAAAATAATATTGACATATGAGTTCGCTTTCTACAGACATAAAAGAGGATAATTAGCAAACATATGTTTGATTCAAATTTAGATTAAAAACATTTACATGTATTTAAAAGTGGATACTTTACTCATTGAATGAAATAGCTAATAAAATAAGCTTTTTTAAAAAATTTTATACAATGTCTCATAAGTGTCATGTAACTCTCACTACATACCCGAGATGGTAATGGTGACCATGATAATAATGCTAGCCAACATTCCAAGCATAATCTGTGCCTTACCTACAGTATTTCTTTAATCCTCACAACTCTGTGAGGTAAGTATTACTATTATTATCATCCCTATTTTACAGATGAGGAGACTGAGGCCCACAAAGGCTAAATAATGAATGGAGGACACAGAGCTAGTGCATGGCAGAGTGAAGATTTGACCCAGCAATTTGACTCCAGAAACCATGCTCCTAACCACTTTTTCAGATTGCCTCTCATATGTAGTAGGAATTACAATCCAAGTTATGGAAACAGAGAAACTGAGACATGAGAAATACAATGACTTACATAAGGTCTTAAAGAAATGGTAAAATATAGAGTTCCTAAATCTACTTTCGTCTTAACACAATGTTGTTGTTCGGTGATGTCGAGTTGGCTCCAACTCACAGCACCCGTGTACAACAGAACAAAACACTGCCCAGTTCTGCGCCATCCTCACAATCTTTGCTATGCTTGAGCCCATCGTTGCAGCCACTGTATCAATCCATCTCCTTGAGGGTCTTCTCCTCTTTCGCTGACCTTCTGCTTTACTTAGCATGATGTCCTTCTCCAGGGACTGGTCCCTCCTGATAACATGTCCGAAGTACGCGAGACAAAGTCTTAACACAGTACTGTCTGGAAGTGAATGAGCTTGTGAACTGCAGCAAATGGGAATTTTAAACTTTAGTAATTATCATTCACTTAGAATTTTGGCTAGAGCTAAACTAAGATTAAAGTAGATCCTCGGCAAGATGGATGGATGGTTAGAGAGTCTGATGATGGAAATCAGTGGTTTAAGTGAAGCTGTGCAGCCTCCTTTAACAATAACAGTAACAAGAGAAAGACTTCCAAGATCTCTACCCAAGCTGGAGTAGGTATTCCTTTTCAGTACTCTTCTAATACCCTGAATATCATTCTAGCATGATTTTTTCAAAGCCAATTGCTGTTCATCTGTTTTTCTGTTTGTCTCTTGCATTCCTCTATGACTGGGTTTCTCAAACTCAGCATTATTGACATTTTGGGCTAGATGATTCACTATTGCTGGGGGTGGGGGGTGTCCTGTTGTAGGATGTTTAACAGTACCTGTGGCCTCTACCCACTGGATGCCAGTAGCACCCGATCCCTGGTTGTGACAACCAAACGTCTCTAGACATTTCCAAATGTTCCCTGGTGGGCAAATCATGCTTATTTGAGAAGCACTTACTCTCTAGACCTTTAGCCTAGACTGTGATTGATCCCCCTCTCAGTCAGAATGCTTAAGCCACTAGGGTACACTGACCGCCAGGCCAGAACAAGGGTTTTTAACTCACGGTCCAGGATCTCTGGATTCACCAACTAGGATCCACAAACCTATTAGAATTATATAAAAATGTCCTGCATATATGACCTTTTTCTCAGAAAAGTCTTTCACTTCAAAAAAAACATTCTCAAAGTGGTTTGTGGTTTACTAGGTGACTCATATTATTCCCTTTAAGGCAATAAACTACACGTGAGAGATTTTTATTTTAAGCACAATGCATGCACATGCACGCGCACACCCCCATACACTCACAGTCTAGGCTGACTGACATATCCCTACTGGTCAAGACACTAGTAATATGCAGACACGGATTCTTAAGGGTCATATCTGTCCCCAAGGTGGGCCGTGTCTGGTTAAATGAGGAAACTGTTGGTAAGGGAACAATTTGTAGTAGGGCATTGTCTTAGGCTGGGTTCTCTAGAGAATCAAAATCAGTAAAGTGTCTAAATATATATATAGAGAGAGATTATATCAAGGAAACAGCTTATGTGGTTGTAGAGGCTAGAACGTCCCAAGTCCGTGGATCAGAGTAGAGGCCTCTCCCAAGTCACACAGCTGCAGAAGCTGGCAAGCCCAAGATTGGCAGGTCGGAGAGCAGGGCTCCCACTCAAAGGCTGTGCAGATCAACGAATCCCAGGTTTGGCAGATGAGCTGACAGCTCCAGTCCCAAGAATGGGAGATGAGATGACAGGAAGCAGCCACAGGATCCAAGAGAGCAAAAAGCCAGAACGTCGGCTTATATACAGATGGGGGCCACACCCCCAAGGAGACTCCCTTTCATCTGATTGGCTACTCACAGTATATTCAATCACGGGAGTGATTACATTAAAACACTGAGAATCATGGCCCAGCCAAGTTGACACACAATCTTAACTGTCACAGGCATGCTCTTTAGGTGAGGTTGTGGGGACGCAGGTGTTGGCCCTCTGATGGTGCAGGCAAGTGAGTTGACAGTTGCCATGCCTTGTAGGGTGAGGGTTCGGGATCTCATCTTGGATGTTCTCCCTATAATCTTGGAGACTATCCTGGGGAATAGCATCAGTTCCAGCAAGAAATTTTAAGCAATGGGAAGAAGTTGCTACTGCAAATATTTTATTCTCTGCTGCAATTAATTCCCTCTTATCTCTAGACTAATTCTCAGAATAGAAGTGTCTTAGTTTTTTAGGGATGCCATAACAAACTACCATAAAATAGGTAGTTTTAAAAAACAGAAATTTATCGTCTCACAGTTTTGAAGACTAGAAGTCCAAATCAGGCTGTGTTGATTCCTTCTGAGGACTCTGAAAGAGGAACTGTTCCATGCTTCTCTCTTAGCTTCTGGTGGCTTCTAGAAATCCTTGCTGTTTCTTGGCTTGTGGATGCATCTTCACATGGTGTCTTCCTCCTTATGTCTGTTCTCTGCTTTTAAACGACACCACTCAGAAAGGATTAGGATCCATCCTACTTCAGAATGACCTCATATAAATCTATTTGATAACACCTTCAAGTTCTGACATCTTTTTGTAGTTCATTTCTCAATCCATCTTTTTATTCTTGCATTTTACTATAAGCAGCAAGGAGAAACCAGGCTGCACCTTCAAGATACTGCTTAGAAATCTCCCCTGCTAAATGTACAGATTCATCACCTGCAACTTCTACTTTCCACAGAATATTCAAACATAATTCGGCCAAGTTCTTTGCCACTTTATTACAAGGATCACTTTTCTTCCAGTGTCCAACAGCATGTTCATCATGTCCTTTTACAGACTCAGCAGAAGCCTGGATTATGGAAGTGAGACTAGAAGTTTGAGAAGTCAGAATTATATACTGATGTCTCTGATCTATTTGAAATCCTCTAGGAGAAGAGCACAAAGGGAAAGGTCATTCCATATTATAGTTCTTCTGATATAAAGTGATGAGAGAGGACAAGAGCATTTTCTGTCATTCCTATCACTTTGGAAGGATTACTGTTTTTTTATTTTACTTTAGATGAAGGTTTACAGAACAAATAGTTTCTCATTAAACAGTACACATACTGTTTTATGACAATGGTTAACAACCCCATGACATGTGAACACTGTCCCTTCTCAACCTTGGGTTCCCTGTTACCAGCTTTCCTGTCCCCTCCTGCCTTCTAGTCCTTGTCCCTGGACTGTTGTGCCCCATTAGTCTCATTTTGTTTTATGGGGCTGTCTAGTCTTTGTTTGAATGGTGAACCTTGGGAGTGACTTCATTACTCAAGTAAAAGGGTGTCCGGGGGCTCTACTCTCGGGGTTTCTCCAGTTTGTCAAGCCAGTAAGTCTGGTCTTTTTTTGTGAGTTAGAATTTTGTTCTACATTTTTTCTCCAGCTCTGTACGGGATCCTCTGTTGTGATCCCTGTCAGAGCAGTCAATGGTGGTAGCCAAGCACCATCTAATTGTACTGGACTCAGTCTGGTGGAGGCTGTGGTAGTTGTAGTCCATTAGTACTTTGGACTAATCTTTCCCTTGTGTCTTGTTTTCTTCATTTTCCCTTGCTCCTGAAGGAGTGAGACTAGTGGAGTATCTTAGACGGCTGCTCACAGGCTCTTTAAGACCCCAGACACTACTCACCAAGGTAGAATGTAGAACATTTTCTTTATAAACTATGTTATGCCAGCTGAGCTAGATGTTACCTGAGACCATGGTCCCCACAGCCCTCTGCCCAGCAATTCAGTCCCTCAGTGAGTTTGGATGTGTCTATGGAACTTCCATGACTTTTCCTTGTACAAGTTATGCTGGCTTCCCCAATATTGTGTACTGTCTTACCCTTCACCAAAATTACCACTTATCTATTTTCTATTTAGTATTCCCCCCCATCCCTCCTATCCCTCGTAACCAACAAAATTGTTTCTTTTCGTATGTAAACCTTTTCGTGAATTTTTACAGTAGTGGTCTCATACAATATTTGTCCTTTTGTGATTGACTTACTTCACTTAGCATAATGTCCCCCAGTTTCATCCATGTTATGAGACGCTTCACAGATTCATCATTGTTCTTTATCATTGTGTAATTCTCCATTGTGTGTATGTACCATGGTTTGTTTATCCATTCATCTGTTGATAGGCATCTAGGTTGTTTCCATCTTTTTACTATTGTGAACAGAGCTGCCGTGAACATGGGTATGCATGTGTCTATTTGTGTGATGGCTCTTATTTCTCTAGGATGTAGGGAAGGATTACTTTTAATTTCATTTTATTGAGTAGGTGAGTTAAAGCACCAGGTGCGATGCAAGCTCTGCAGCTCCCAGATCACAGTCCATGGTGGTCTCTTAGAAGTCATCAGCCCTGCTGTTATGGTTCTTTCTCCCTCCCTCCCACTCTAGAGATGCTAACTACTTTATAAGATTCTCAAAAAATGCCTGACAGGGTGGGTGTAACTTTCTGTGTGAGTCATAAAGGGCCTGTCTTCTCTCCAAGACTGTGCAACTGTAAAATTTTTGAGGGCAGTATTTCCAGCTCAGTCTTGTTATGGCAGAAGAGGCATGAGTGCAGAATTGTCTGTTCTGTTGTAGCTAGGCATACTGGGATGGTAGGTGAGCAGTTTCCCTGGTAACATTATCCGCCTGGAAGTCTACCCTTCACTCATTTTAACAGCCATGCATGGTGCCTCTAGGAGACCTGGAGATAGAAAGTATTTAAGCAAGGAATAATTGGAAGTGTTATTGCCTTTACTCCAAAATAGAAGTTGAGAAACTCAAGAGAATTCATGGCACACTATTAATATTTCTAATACCTTTTCATCTATTTCCTATTCTATTTCAGAAAATTGGTATCACACTGGAGTTTGAAGCCATAGATAGCAAAAATTTCTATGATAGACACACAATTTTCAGTATTTCTAAAATCTGTGTTTTTTTTTTTTTCATGAACATTGAATATTTCTATTATTCCTACAAAAATCTGTGCAGCTTGGGGTGGGAGAGGTAAGCATCAGTCATTGCAATAACAAAGTATTGTTTCGTTTTAATACTGGAGTCAGCCCAAACTAAGTTCTGTCTTTCTGGACTGGGTGTATCAAAATTTGACAGTTTGAAAACATAATGAAATCCTACTCCTCTTTTTCTTCCAAATCTGGTGACTTCAGTTGGAATTTGAGCTGCCATTTTGTTAGTTTTATTCAATCTTGGTTTGGCAATTAAGGTTGGGGCTATTGTTTAATCAGGCCTAAGTCTATATTTGAAGGAGCTCTGGTTGCTGTGAGTTGGAATTGACTCGATGGCAACAGGTTTGATTTGGTTTTCTTGGTGCTGCTGCTAACTGAAAGGTTGGCGGTTCGAACCTACCAGCAGCTCCATGGGAGAAAGATGTGACAGTCTACTTCTGTAAAGATTTAAAGCCTTGGAAACCCTATGGGGGCAGTTCTACCCTGTCCTACAAGGTTGCAATGAGTCAGAATTGACTCAACAGTGGTGGGTTTGGTTTATTTTTTTAAGTCTGTATTTACATATTTGCAGACAACTTTACTGAACATGTAATTACCAGGTCAGGAAGGTAAACTTCTATTCATCTGACTTATAATATTACTATCTTTGTGTATGGAGGCTAATGATGGTTTCCAAAGCCATATGCCGAGCTATTTTATTCAACTTCCAGAAGCTTGTCAAGTTTGAGAAAAATACTCTATCTATGAAGACCACCTTTTGTGAAAGAGATGTAGGCATTCATGTATTTTCTGGAAAGGATGTGTTGAAAGTGATTTTGGGAGGACTATAGGCCATATACCCTAGACGTCATGGATCTACCCACAGACCTTTCCCCATGGCTATTGCTTCCTTGGTAACAGTGACATACCTGGGGCCAGAGAGAGCCAGAGTGATCCAGAGTTCTTATAAATAGCGTTCCTCTGCTGGTTTGTGTCCCTGACTCCTAGGCATAATATTGAAACGTAGCCTTGGACTCTGCCTGTAATATTACTCCACTGGATAATGACTTAACTCCTCAGATCTTATCCAAAACTCCTGGGGAGGGAATTGCTAAGAGTTTTTCACATTAAAAGTAATATAAGACACAATCCCGGTCCTCAGTGTGCTGGTCATCAGGTTGCAGTGGGGGGCATTCCCAGAAGTAGAGGACAGTGCTAGCAAG
This sequence comes from Trichechus manatus latirostris, assembly GCF_000243295.1. Classification (NCBI taxonomy): domain Eukaryota; kingdom Metazoa; phylum Chordata; class Mammalia; order Sirenia; family Trichechidae; genus Trichechus; species Trichechus manatus. The sequence continues at coordinate 4,876,934 of NW_004443937.1, forward strand.
TGGTGAGTTTGGTGCCTGAGTTGTATGGATCAAAGAGCACATGGAAGGAATAGTGGGAAATATCGCTGGCAGGTTAGGTTGGGGCTGAGTGGCAGAAGGCTGTGTATGAAAGGATAAGAAGTTAGAGATTTATTCGTGGAGCCTTGAGGGGGAGGTGATGCAAAGCACTTACCTGATGTTAGAGGGACCACCTCCTTTTTGTGCTCAGAATTGAATCCTTAACCACCTTGCATAGATCCAGGAACAAAGTAGGAATATGCAGATTAGGTTAGTGAGTGAATAAATGAATGAAACTGTATGGTAGATCAATTGGGGTGAGTAGATTGGAGGGAGAGACTGATCGAGCAGCTCTCCTAACACTCTAGGCAAGAAGAGATGAGGGCCTGGGTTGGTATGGAAACAACTGGAATGGAATTGACTGGAATATCATGAGAGGCAGGAATTTGGTGATTGAATGTGGAAGTGAAGGAGAAGGAGGAATAAAAACTACAAAGGAATAAGAAAATAAATGCATGAGGGACTCTAAGGTTGGAAACCTGAATGATTAGGAAATTGTATTGTTCCAGTTGACAGAAATGGGGAATTTTGGAAGCAGACCACCTTTAGGCTCAGCTATGTAGCTTTTGAGGCAATGATGCTCCTGTCAGGCTGGCATAGATGGGACTGGTGCTCAGCTGATGGCCCTGCTTGAATGTGAGGTCATCTGAAGAGCCGTATTGGTTGAAGTCAGGAGGTTGTAGTCTATTTGATAGACTTACTTACGGTTCTTGGCAGTAGCACTCAGTCCTAGTAGGAACAAGATGAATGTGTGAAAGCATTAAGGGCAGTTCAGGTTGATCCAAATATGCATAGACCAGAGACAAGTAAATGTAACAATGCCCCTTCTATCTTTGGACTGCAAAGGCACAGTCTTTTGGAGGTAACATGGGGTGGCATAAAATTGGAATCTTATAGATTTATTTAAATCCTGATGCTGCCATTTGCTTTGTTTCCCAAGTGGTTAAAGGTATGGTTCCAGTACTAAAATATCTGGGTGCAAATCCTGGCTCTATCACTTACTAGCTGTGTGACTTTGAGCAAGTTACTTGAGCTCTCTGTGACTCAGTTTTCTACTCTGTTAAAAAGGGATAACAACAGAACCTCCCACATGGGGTAGTTTCAAGGATTACTTGAGTTACTGTAAGTAAAACACTAGAGTTTTATAAATATTGGTTTTTATTATTGTCGTTGTTGTTAGGTGCCATCGAGTCAGTTCCGACTCACAGCGAGCCTATGTACAACAGAACAAAACACCGCCCATCCTGCGCCATCCTCACAATCGTTGCTATGTTTGAACCCATTGTTGTAGCCACTGCGTCAGTCATCTCATTGAAGGTCTTCCTCTTTCTCGCTGACCCTCTACATTACCTAGAATGATATCCTTCTCCAGGGACTGGTCCCTCCTGATAACATGTCCAAAGTATGTGAGACAAAGTCTCATCATCTTTGCTTCTAAGGAGCATTCTGGTTGTACTTCTTCCAAGACAAATTTGTTCGTTCTTCTGGCAGTCTGTGGTATTACTATTATTCCTCTCTATTTAGGAGAATAAATAACTTGGGTGATGTTTACCATCTCGAGGATTCAGTATTGTGGTCTTTAAAGATGAGATGATAAACCTAAGACAAACTCACTTCCCTTTCTTTCAAGAGCGATAGAAGTTGCACAGTGAGTAGGCTCTGGCCTTTATATGTTTACTTGGGATTCTTCAGGCTTATCGTACTTTACCATTTGATAATCCATTTCTTTTCCCCAAGTCCACTACTGATAAACCAGTATCCAAATATGATAAAGCTATTGACACCTCTAATATGCAACCCTTGCCCCCAAGGTAGTCATCAGGCTTTTCAGTTGCAACCGACAGAAAAAAAAAAAAGAAAATTAACCAAACTTTAAAAAGAGAAATTTGGGTTCATGCAAATGGGAAGTCTGGAGATCATTTTAGCTCCCAGCGTGGATGGATTCAGGGGCTCAAATGCTGTCATTGAAGGCTCCACCTCTGTCTCCGTTTCTTGCCTCCTCTTCTTTTTTTGCTAGCTTCTAGACAAGGTATCTCCCATTGCCACCAACTCCAGATTCACATGCTCTCAGTTTAGTGAGCTCCATACAAAGATACTTTTTCTTACATTGTCTCTATACTAGTTCAAAGAAGGAATCTGATTGACTCTGCTTAGGTGACAAGCCCTACTCCTTGCCCAATCATTTTATCCAGGGTAATAGAGTGCTGTGATTGGCCAGATCTGGCCACATGACACTTCTGTGGCCACTGGTAGGGTCTGTAAGCAGAAATTAAATGAGGGCCATCATACCTCTTCAGCCAGGTGTCTACAGATGCAGGCTAGAAATGTTTCCCTCCCTATAGTTGACTGCAGGAACCATAGAAATATTGTTCTTTTTACTCTTCCTGGTTTGGCTCCTTATCAGTTAAAATAACGATGCAATGGTTTCTAAAATTCAGTGCACCTCGAACAGTGAAAGGGACACCAGATTGTGGTTGGAGCTGGGCCCTGGAATTTGGATGCCCGGGAACACTTTGAGAACTGGAGCTGGTTAAAAGTGCTTGCAGGCCACTTTAACTTTCATCTACTCTTTTCGCCATAAGCTGACTGTAGATTGCTTTCCCTAACTCCTCTGGGGACCATGAAGATCAACAAATTAATGTTCCCAGTTACTTTAATATCCTTATGTCTCAGGGATTAGATACTTCCCAGCAATGCTTTCCTTTGCATTCTTTCATGAATAATTCTTAAACAGAGATAGTTTCTGTTTTAATTTTAAGGAATTAAAGCTGTTCCCTCCAACTCCCTCCTGAGTTACTTTTTTTTTTTTTTTAAATACGCTGTGTACTTAGGCATTGTTAATGTTAGTAATATTGCATTGCTTTGAGCTCATGATCACCGGAAATCCTCCCCAGTTCTGTTCTTTGTTCTGGATTTCAAATCCTCTATGTCTGATGTATTAGTCACTGTATGATTCACACAGAACAAGATGCATTATTTAGAAGGTTGTAGGGTTTCTGAAATTCCACAAGCTTTCTTGTTAGTTTGTAAATAGCATGCTGGGCTAGGCTGGACTGCTGAGTACAGCTCATACTGACATCATGATGTATCGAAACTTCTTTGTTCTTTGGGCAATATTGTTTTCACATCCAAATCCTTGCATATGCTGGCAAAGGGAATTCTGATGGGTTGGATATCAATTCTATCCCTCTGTAATTTCCAGAATTTCCAGAATCAATGGTATTCAGCCGTAGGCATTATAAACTTAACAAGGGCTATGCAGTGCCTGGAATTTGCTGAACTGACCCAGTCTCCAGAAAAACATGCAAGTTTAGTTACCACTGGAGGGCAGTGGAGTGATGCATCCCAGAGCTTGTCACTTTTGTTTTTCTTACCTTATGAAAAGACTCATTCTGGAACTTTTTATTCCAAATGTTTGCATTCTTTGTCACTGGACTACGATGGGGCTAAGAAAGGCTGAGATGTTGGTGCTTGTCTTAGCTAGTGCTGCTAATAACAGCAGGGGTGGATTATCCAATAGGCAAGGTAAGCACAGTTCTTTCCTTGCTTACCAGATCATCTTTAGTGAACAATTTCACATACGTTTCACCACATCAGAGTTTTTGATGTGAAATTGTTCGCTACAGATTAGTAAGTAACCACAAGTAAGCCCATGCTTACCTTGCTTACTGGGTCATCTGCCCCTGTAAGTGACGGTAAATTTGAAAAGAGGCTTTGATTCTGTAGGAAGGTGCTGTGGGGTTGGGAGACAGAGGCCAGCCATACCTAGAAGCAGACTCTTTGATGTGGTGAAAAAAAGTGAAATTGTTCACTGATGATCTGGGAAGCAAGGTAAGCTGGTGCTTACCTTGCCTATTGGATCATCTGCCCTTGTAAAAGAAGTTACAAGTGGGTGGCTTTGAAGAACAGAAATTTATTCTCTCCCAGGTCTGGGGGCTAGAACTCCAAATCAGGATCTCCGCCTTGTCCATTCCTTCCTTGTCAGTTGCCCCAGGCACTCCTTGGTTCTTGGTTATCCTCACATGGCATCTGTCTTCCCCAGTATACACCTGCATCTGTGTCTAATCTGCTGTTTTTATAATTCAGAAGTTATTAGGGTTAGGACATACCCTAAACTGGTATGGGCTCATTAATATAACAAAGAAAACCCCATTTCCGAATGGATTATAGCCATAGGAATAAGAGTTAGGATTCCAACACATATTTTGAGGGGGCACAATTCAGTCCATACTCTAGGTACACAGAGAGACAAGCATCCAGACAGTTACTGGTTACACAGGTGGTAAGGACTTGGATAAGGGCATTCCAAGGTGCCATGGGAGCACAGAGGAAGGGCATGTCATAACCCAGCCTAGGGTGGGGAGGGGGTAAGGATAGGGTTAGAAGGAAAGAAGTATCAAGATAGACTTCCTGGAGAAGATTGTGCCTGAGCTGGGATCTGAAGATTGAGTCAGAGTGGAGGGTTTTCCAGGCTGAGAGAATAGCGTGTGCGGTGGACCAGAGTAGAGAAGGCACAGTGAAATAGAGAAATGGGAAATGGTTTACGGTATGGTTGGAGCATAGTGTAGACAAGGTAGAAGGGGAGGGTGATTAGACATGAGACTGGAGTTAGACAATGGAAGGCTTTCCATTGCTGTTAAGGCTTTTATACTGTATTCTACAAACAATGGCAAGTTATGGAAATTTTAAAGCAAACTTGGCTGTGCATTCTCCAGTTTTTGGTGGATAGAGCAGGTAGGGCACCAGGTATAATCAAGGCAGGGCTCTGTTGCCCTCAAGGTAGAATCTTTGATATGTCACAGCCCACTTACAAGAACTGAGACATATGATCAACATTTTATTATAATTGCATGCTAGTAAACTGGCTCTCTGGGGAAAAGAAAAGGAAAAAAAAAAAAAAAAAGCTGCCAATTTCTACGGTGTAAATACTCCTAACCAGTTTACAGAGTTCCTGAAAATTTAACAATTGGCTCTTGCAAGCCCACATGAGCCTGCTTCCGTACCACTAGCTATGCCACAATGCTTCTGTGGTGACAAGCCTCTTGAACGTGGTATTAGAGATCCTTAACTAGTAACTCTCAAACTTCATGCATCCAGATGACCTAGAGAGATTGTTAAAGCACAGCTTGTTGGGCCTCACCCCTAGAGTTTCTGATTCTGTTGGTCTGGATACAGTTGGATGGTGCCTGAGAGTTTGGATTTCAAGCAAACTCACAGGTATTGAAATGCTGCTGGTCTGAGGAGCACACTTTGAGAACCACTGCCTTTACAGCACCACTTCATCCCTGCCCCAGGTGAGATTAGTCCCAGATTGCTGTGGAGGGGGCGAGCCTGTAGGAAATAGCTTCGTTTGTGTAAAGAAGAGGGCCATGAGGCCAAGATCCAGGTCCATCATGAAAAGGGAGACATTAAAGGCAGTATCGTGATGGAATCAGAATTTGGACTCAGAAGATTGAGCATGAGTACTGCCTTTGCTGGGTAAATTAAATGTGTTATTCTGCCTGAGTTTTATTCCCCCATCTACTGAATAGGGACTCAATAACATTTATCTCACAGAGTAGTTGTGATGGTCATGTGAGGCAAATTGCCAATTACTATATAGTACTGCAAACTACCATTTATAACTGCAAACTACTGTACAAGTGGTGGTGGTGGTTTTTGGAGATGATTAAGTGAGAGGCTGAAGTGCGGACAGGTTAAATGATTACAAGGCTGGAAGCAAGGCCTGCTGATTTTCAGTTTAGTGCCCTTTCTCTTATACTTGCGGTTTTCAAATATTTGTTTTAGCCAAGGGACTCTTTCCTCAAATGAAACCTTGGGAGGAAGCACAATATAGGAAACGAAGAAAGAGGATCTGTTCTTATTAAAATGGGAGTGGAGTAACCAGAGCTGAGCCCAGAAACCCGGAGGTGTCAGAGTCCAGTGTGGACGCTCTCCCCCCGTGTTTCTGGAAGCTTTTCTGTACCAGGTAGCGTTGAGCAGGTTCTCTGGGCAGGTTCTTTGATGCGCTTTAGGGTAAAGTCAACACCAGTGGTTCTCACCTTGGCAGCATGTTAAACTCACCTGGAGGAGCTTTAAGAAATCCCAATGCTGAGGCTACATGCCAGAACAATTAAATCAGAATATCCGTGGTGGGAATCAGTCATCTGCATTTTTAAGTTCTGTAGGTGGTGCCAGTGTGCAGCCCAGGTTGAGAACCGGATCTGCGCCAGTGGTTCTCAAGGTGTGGTCCGTAGCCCAGCAGCATCAGCATTAGTGGGATTTGTAAGAAATGCAGATTCTTAAGCACTACCCTAGACTCCCTGTGTCAGAAACTCTGGGGGCGGAGTCCAGAAACCTGTGGTTTAATGAGCCTTGCTCGTGATTCTGATGTGTGTTAACTGGAGAATCACAATTCAAGAGCCTTGGTTCTCAAACTAGTATGCATGGGATGTAGAGTCTGAAGGACTGCTTGGATTATTATTTAAAATAGCTTTTACTGCCTGTATGTCTAATTTGGACTTCATACGTACTCTTACTTATGGTCTCATTATTACTGTGCATTACTATTTAACCCAGGTGTGTTATTTAACTTTTCAGATATAACGATTCCTCTTCCCAGGAATATTATAAGCTTCTGGAGGATGACAAACGTGTCTTATATCTCTGTGTCTTCTGACTGAGCTTAGAACAGCAGTTTCCATAAAGTTGGCACTGCAATACAAATGTACTGATGGCACCCAAATGTTTTTTAAAAAGCATTTAGTTTACTGAGGATTTTATTGTCATGAACTGTCAACCCAACATTATTTATTTAATGTTAGATGTGGCCAGGTGCACTTGAATGAAAACCAGAATTCATCTTAGATTGAGAGTCTTTCTGAGGTGGAACGGCTATGTAGAGAGCATCTACCCAAAGTCTAAAACATCAGTTCCTTCAGTAAGATCCTTGACATGCTATTATTCAGCCTGGGCTCAAATATCTCAAATGACAGGTATCTCATTATCTTATGAGGCATCCCTTATGGGATCTGGTCAATAGCTCTGATGAGTAGGAAGTTCTACTAACCCTTAGTAGGTCATTCCCCTCTACCACTTGGAAATCACTGATGTGTTCTCTGTCATTATACTTTTGTCTTTTCCAAATTCTGTATAAATGGAATCAAAAAGCCTGTAAACCTTTTGAGACTGGCTTCTTTCATTCAGCACAGTGCCTTTGAGATTCATCCAACTTGCTGAGTGTATCAATAATTTGTTTTTTTTGTATATTGCTGAGTGGTATTCCATGTTCAAATGTACCACAATTTGTTTATCTCTTCACCCATTGAAGACATTTGTGGTATTTCCAGTTTTTGTTTGTTTATTTTTGGCAATTATAAACCACCTCTGGGGCCAAGCAGCATGAGGACAGAGAGAGGAAAAAAGCAGTGGGAGTTCACCCTACCCACTAGGGATCCTCAGAGTTTTAGGCTCCTGTGGGCCCCCCTTGAAGCCCTGTTGCTACCTGTCTCGGTCATCTATTGCTGCTCTAACAGAGATACCACAAGTGGATGGCTTTTAACAAGAGAAATTTATTCTCTCATAGTCCAGTAGGCTACAAGTCCAAATTCAGGGCATCAGCTTCAGAAGGCTTTCTCTCTCTGTCAGCTCTGGAGGAAAGTCCTTGAGATGCATCAGTCTTCCCTTGGTTTGGGAGCATCTCAGTGCAGGAAAATCAGGTCCAAAGGACACGCTCTGCTCCCAGCACTGCTTTCTTGGTGGTGTGAGGTTCCCATGTGTCTCTGCTTGCTTCTCTCTTTTATATCTCAAAAGAGATTGCATTAAGACACTATCTGATCTTGTCAACCTCATCAGTATAACCTCATCACAGTGATAGAATTTACAACACATAAGGAGATCCCATATAATCTCATCATAGTGATAGAGTTTACAACACATAAGGAAGTCACGTCAGATAACACAATCATACAATACTGGGAATCATGACCTAGCCAAGTTGCTACACACATTTTTTGGGGGACACAGTTCAATCCATGACACTACCCCAGCCATGACCATGAAACTGTTTGGGTGCTGTGGTACAAGAGAACAGAGAAATAACCCAGAAGACTTCTCCCCTTCTCTCAGTGTGGTAAACCAGTTGCCATTGAGTTGACTGACTCATGACGACCCCCTGTGTGTCAGAGTAGAACTGTGCTCCATAGGCTTTGCAGTGGCTGAGTTTTCAGAAGTAGATCACCAGGTCTTTCTTCCATGATGCCTCTGGGGGCACTCAAACTTCCAACTTTCCGTTAGCAGCGAAGCACCTTTACCATTTGCACCACCCAGGGACTCCCTCTGAGTGGCAGGGCATCATTTTCCTTCTCCTCGTGCCAGAACCAGTATGCTTCTCCTGGAGCCAATGCCCAGTTCTGGGTTTTGGGCTGTGCTGATTTCAGGCCAGGGAAGCTGGTGGGAAAAAATGGTAAGCTCACTGTTGGTTCAGTGACACTTCAAATTCTGGTTGTCTTCCCCAATTCACCTACTACTTACTTTTCAAAGTCCTTAAATAGTTACTTCCTCTATTTTGTCCAGGTTGTATAGCTGTATTCTGTGGGTAAGTAAGGTGGAGGGTGCTTCCTTCTTCCTTCTTACCTGGAGCCAGATCATGCTTTCAGTTTTAACTAGCAAGTATTATATGTTTTATTTCTAGCTTGGTAAAAAATAATTTCTTCCCCGTTATATATATTTGCAATTCCTTCTTTTGTTTCTGTAATGGATGTAAATATATATTTTATATTCAGTGTCTGATCATTTCCATACCTGAAATCTTTGTGAGTCTGTATCTGCTTATTTCTTTGTGTATTTTTTTAGTTTTTATTGTGAGAATTTATTTCTTGGAATATTACCAGTGGGAATTCTTTAAGGCCTGGGATGAGGGTGGATGATCCCAAGAAGGATTTGTATTTCCTTCTGCCAGGTGCCTGGGACTAAGTTAAACTAAATTCTTGTCTTAAGGTTTTGTGGCTCCCCATGAAATGTGAATTCAGGAAACAGATTGATGTGAAGGCTAGCTTGTGGTTACAAATTCTAGGGTTTTGTTTTTGTTTTTTTGTCTTTCTTAACATTAAGATTCCAGCAAGGTAATCTTCCTTGCTGATTAATGCTAACCGAACAGTAGGAGGTTAGAGTCCATCTAGAAGTGCCTTGGAAGAAAGACGTGGCAGTCTACTTCCGAAAGATTACAGCCATTGAAAAGCCTGTGGAGCACAGTTCCACTCTGACATACATGGGGTCGTCATGAGTTTGGATCGACTCGACAGCAGCTGGAATCTTCCTTGCAGTCCTATGATAGGGAGCATTTTTTTTTCTGCACATTTTTTTTTCCTAATTAACCCATTTACTAAAGTATGGTTCTTTAGGTTTCCATCTTTATGGGGTGGTTCCAGGATAAGACCTTGAGTAACCCTGAAAATTCTTTTCTCTTTTGAATGCCATCAAAGCATGAAAACCAATGGCTATTTCAAGAGATTTTTGGTTGCCCTAAAGTTGAAAGCTGGCTTCAGTGTTCTGCCTACATTCAGTTAGGTTTTGGCCTTAGTATTCCTTGTTTTCTTTCTTGATCATCTCTGCATTTAAGAAGATTTCAAAGTATTTACTAGAATTTTAGTTATTTTCATGGGTTAAGTTATTTAGGTTAATTGTCCACCATGGTCCTAGAAATGGACTGTTCTCTTTACTGGACTGTGTCACTGCAGTTCAATTAGATGTCAATTAAAATGACATGTATTAGATACATTTGGTATAATAGGAAGATTTGGGAGACCAAGGTGGTGGTCTGCTGTTTTGACTACATTGCAAGTTGGACATGAAGAGATCATGTCCTCTCTCTGAACCTCAGTTTTATTATTTGTGATGTGACAGGGTTGGCTTAGAACACCTTTGAGACTTTGAAACTTTTCAGTTATTGCTTACTAAGCCATGTTTTTGAAATGATTATCAAAGTTTCTTTCAATCTAATTTTTGTTATCACGACCACCTTTGAAATAGTTCATGTTCAATGTATTTTAACGTCTCAGCTAGTGTAATCAGAGGGATGCTGAACAGTGCCTTGCTGATTTTTTTTTTCAGGTGGAGTTCTGATTGTTAAGAATAAAATGATTCAGTGTATCTTAATAGCATTATTCAGGCAGGAGAGAGTGCAGTCATCTCAAGGGCTTGTTACTAGTGTATCTAAAAGTAATATCCCCAGCACTGCAAGTATAATTCACTGCCTGCAGATTCAAGAGGCCAACAGCAATCAGAGTGTATTCATTGGCTCTGGGTGTGTGTGTGTGTGTGTGTGTGTGTGTGTGTGTGTGTGTGTATGTCTTGGTATCTTTGGGTAATACAAGATGGTGCCATTTTTTCCAAAGTGAAATTCTTTTCCTATCTGTGTAGGCAAACAATCCACTTATTTTTTAAAAAGCACCAGTTGCCTCCTCATGTAGTAAATACCATCCCTGGTTGTAATAAGACAGGATATTGTGTGACTTTCTTTTAATCATAAGTGTTTGGGATCCTCTAACATATATATGAACACCTCTGAACCCCAGAGTAGAAGATGGCTTAGAGATGACCCAGTCAAGTTATATTTTAAACCTTACAGCTGCAGAAGCTTTTTTCCCCCAAGAAAAAATAAACTTGGTATCCACGTATTTAAAACAGCTTAAATTAATAATTTAGTACACAATTTTATAAATTCAAGTTTTGTAATATGTATTAATATAAAATTAATCCATCAGTCTATTTTGAAGAAACATTTCAAATTCACATATTAGAAACTGGAACTTCATTTATTCAATAAACTTTTACTGAATTTCTTACTTAGTGTGGAATACTGTGCTAATATTGTATATCCTATAAGGATCTCATGGGTTTTGGATGACAGTGGAAGTCTCGTATCAGCTCAACATCTGCAAAATTAAAATTAAATTTTACAGAACCCCAAAGCATCTAAATGGGACATTCCATAGAACACAGCTTAAATTAAAAACAAACAAACAAACAACAGTTGCCATGGAATCAAGTCTTGACTGACGGCGACCCTATGTATGTCAGACCAGAACTGTGCTCTATAGGGTTTTCAGTGGCTGCTTTTCAGAAGTAGATTGCCAGGCCTTTCTTCCCAGGTGCTTCTGGGTGACTTTCTATTCATCAAAACCCTCCAGCTTTTTGGTTAGCAGTCAAAAGTGTTAACTGTTTGCACCACCCAGGAATTCCACAGCTTAAATAGCACTTGTCTAATCTAATCTTACTATTTTACAGATGAGAAAACCGAGGCCCTGAAGAGTTAATGATTTCCTCAATGGATGAAAGTAAAATAACATTTGCTGTGTGCCTACTAAGTGCTGGTTCTGGAAGATGCACCAAAGACAGAACTTATTTGTGAGATTTACCTTATGTGAAGTTAATATTATTACTCTCATATAATAAAGGAGAAAATTGAGATACCATGAGGCTAAAGAGGTAGGCAGCACCAAATAACAAAGAGCCTGTTAGCCACAGTGATTACTTTGGCTGTCAGTTTAAATGATTTGATTAGATGTGTGTTTTAAATACTCTATTGTATAGACGTTACATGTATTATATTATGACCCTCAAAAAATGAAGGAAGTAGACGTGATTGCATTATCTCCATTTTGCAAATGAGCAAATTGAGGCAAAGAGAAGTTGTATGACTTGGCCTAGGAAGTATGTGGTATGGAGCTAATGGTAGAGCTAGGATTTGAACCCGGGTATTCTGGCTGAGGAGTCCCTGGGTGGTGCAAATAGTTAATGCACTAGGCTAACTGAAAGGTTGGAGGTTTAAGTTCCCCCAGAGGCACCTTGGAAGAAAGGCGTACTTCCAAAAATTCAGCCACTGAAAACCCTATGGATCAAAGTTCTACTCTGACACACATAGGGTTACCATGAGTTGGGGTCAGCTGGATGACAGCTGGTACCAGTAGTATGGCTGACGAACCTGTGCTTTTTTGAGCTAAGCAATGCTTAATGCTCTGCAGTCAGAGACTACCTGTGGTTGAACAAATTGGTTTATTGGTTGCTGCAACAAGGGAGAGCAACTACCATGGAGAACTGAAGCATCTCCGTAAGAGGGTGTTCAGAAGAACTTATAGGATTAGGACTTGTGTTAGGTGGTTTGAGGAGGCTTCAGGGAAGTGAAGTTTTGCCCTCAATTGTATGTTGTCATAAATGGGGTAATTCTATGATTGGATTTCTTAATAAATATTATCTTTATAGATAAAGGGTAAATGAAGTGAAGCCAAAGCTATAATTGGTAAAGAATCAACGGTCATCATTATCCAGAATAGGGGAGATGTTTGGTCATTTTTGTGGTTTGGACAGTGTTCATGTTTTGTTCTGACATGATTATGTAGTGGTATTGTTTCTGTATTGATCCTGCATGATCACAGAATTGTCTGATGTTGATGTTCTTTAAAATTGTTTATATTAAACAGGAAAACACCAAGGCCTAATTGTGAGGGCCAGTTGGCACCTAGCAACACCAGGGCATAGCTGATAGTGCCTGGCCATAGTGCCTGGTGTTTTTCTCTTTTTTACAATATGTTATTGTTGTTAGCTGCCATTTAGTTGGCCCCCGACTCATGGTGACCCCATGCATAATGGAAATGGACTTGTGCGATCCATAGGGTTTTTATTGGCTGATTTTTGGAAGTAGATTGCTAGGTCTTTCTTCCCAGTCTGTGTGAGTCTTTAAGCTCCGCTGGAACCTGTTCAGCATCACAGCAACATGTACACCTCCACTGACAGACAGGTGGTGGCTGCACATGAGGTGCATTGGCTGGGAATTCAATCCACTTCCACTACCTGTCTGTTAGTTTGTTGCACTGTGGTGGCTTGTGTGTTGCTATGATACCAGAAGCTAAGTGTTAAAAAGCAAAGATGTCACTTTGAGTACTAAGATGTGCCTGCCCCAAGCCATGATATTTTCAGTGAACTCATATGCATGTGAAAGCTGGACAATGAATAAGAAAGACCAAAGAAAAATTGATGTCATTGAATTATGGTGTCGAAGAATATTGAATATACTATGGACAGCCAGAAGAATGAACATATCTGTCTTGGAAGAAATACAGCTAGAGCACTCCTTAGAAGTGAGGATGGCAAGACTTCATCCCACGTATTTAGCATGTTATCAAGAGAGACCAGTCCTTGGAGAAGGACATCATGCTTGGTAAAGTAGAGAGTCAGCAAAAAAAAAGGAAGACCCTCAAGGAGATGGATTGACACAGTGGCTGCAACCACGGGCTCAAACGTAGCAATGATTGTGATGATGGCACAGGACCGGGCAGTATTTCGTTCTGTTGTACATAGGGTTGCTATAAGTTGGAACCAACTCGATGGCACTTAACAACAACATGCCACAGGTATTTAAAATACTGTCAAGGTCACCTATGGTGCACAGATTCCAGTGGAGCTTCCAGACTGAGACAGACTAGGAAGAAAAGCCTGGTGATCTGCTTCCAAAAATTAGCCAATGAAAACCCTTTGAATCACAACAGAATATTGTCTGACATAGTGTTGGAAGATGAGCCCCTTAAGTTGGAAGCTCTCAAAATACACAGTGGCTGCAGTAATGGACTCGAGCATGCCAACAGTCATGAAGATGTTGCAGGACTGGGCAGTGTTGTGTTCTGTTGTATATGGGGTTGCCGTGAGTTACAGTCAACTCAGTGACAACTAGCAACAACAAGCCTTTCATTAAACATGACCTCTCTGATTGCTGTGTGGAGACTGAGCTGGAAGGGAGCAAGAGAGGACACAAGAAGACTAGGTCATTGTAGCGGCCAGGAGAGAGATGTTGGTGGCTTGGTGATGTGAATGAAGAGGAGTGTAACCAGTGAGTTTGCTTGTCTACTTGAGTTCTTTGGGATTTAAGATATCCAACTAAACTTATGCATAGTTTCTCTGGAGTTCTCAACTTCTTCCTACACCTTGCCCTTTATTCCGAATACTCCTATACCCTGTGAGGTGTTGGTTCTTCAAAGGCGGACAAACATAGTAGTTATTACTAAAATGGGCTCCACCTCTATATTTATGAAAAATGAGCCTCCAGAGATTTCTCAAGTCTTGAAATGTCATGTTGTAACCTTGTCAGAAGCATAGTGTGATAGCGAGAGTGAAATCTAGTGTGGTAACCTTGTCAGGATTCTCATTTCAGAATCTAACCAGGATTTTAATGTTGTAACTGTAAGGGTTTAAGGCACCTGAGTTAAGATATAAGGCAAGAAAATAAGGTAGACAGAACCCCAAATATTATTTTATAGTCACGTATTAGGGAATATGTCCAATATCTGTATTCAAGTAGACTTTCTAATTCTCAACCCCAGAATTAGGCAGACTGACCTCTTTAGGCACAGCATCTTGACTTCCTTTGCCCAGGATGGTAGGAGTGAGGGGATGGAGAGAGAGGCTAGGATTGTTACAGTCAAAGGATCTAAAGTGTGGGGAATTGCCCACTAATAAATGGCCAGATATATGGATAGATAGATAGATAGCTGCTGTTGAGTGACTCGGACTCGTGGTGACCTCATGTGCAACAGAATGAAACATTTCCCAGTCCTCCGTCATCCTCATGATTGCCAGCGTGTTCGAGCCCATTGTTTCGGCTGTTGTGCCCTCACCCTGTCTGGCCCTCTGCTTCACCAAACATGATGTCCTCCTTCAAACATTGAGCCTTCCTGATGATGTGTCCAGTGCAAGTGAGTTGGACAATGTTTTGTTGTAGTCCATAGGTTTCCATAAGGCATTTCTCCCTTGTCTGTCTTAGTCTGGAAGCTCCACTGAAACCTGTCCATCATGGGTGACCTGTGGTATTTGAAATACTGGTGACATAGCTATCAGTATCACAGCAATACGCAAGCCACCACAGTACAACAAATTGATGGATGGGTGGTGGATCTATATATCTCTGTCTCTATATAGCTGTATCTACACATATACCTATATCTATTCCTGTCCATAATTTATTATATGCTTACTCTATGCCAGGCACTGTGCTAAGCACTTTGCTTGCCTTATCTCATTTTTACTCCTGCAATTCTTTGAGGTAGGTGCAAACATTATCCTCATTTTAGGGATTAGAAAGCTGATGCCCAGAAGATTTATGACTCACCCCAGATCACACAGCTAGAAAGTGGTGGGAACAGAATTTCAGCCCAGATCTGTCTTCACAGCTTCTATTTTTAGTTAGTGCCTCTAGTGTTCTAGTTCTGTGTTGATAAGAGGGCCTGGGAAGCCTTATGGCAACTTTGTAAAGTTCTTGTAAGGCAAAATGAGGTTGAACTTTGGTTGTTTACTTAGCAGGTTGGGGCCCTGAAGCGTTGCCCTTACATCTTCATAGATCTCAATGTATGTGGCTTGCTGTAAGAAGAAAAATAATCACAAGAAGGAAATGAACATTTATTGGATGTTTAGTTTGTGCCTGATAATTTTACATATATTATCTTATCTGCAGTGAGAAATAAAAGACATTATTTCATACCTTATGAAAATATTTATTATGTTGCTCTCCAATGGACATGGATAATTCTTGGGATACTACAGGTTTCCTCCTTCACTCGGTGTAGGCAGGGGCAGGGGGTATATTCTGCACTGAGGCATGGAACTTTTGTCTAGGACTTTGCTAATGGGCTCTTGTGGGGTTTTGAACTCTGAGCCCCAGACTGTAACCTTCGTAACCTTGTATTCAAACCAACTGAGCTATTCACCAGTTTTGAAAAAAAGAATCTAAAGATCAAAACAAGTTCCTCCTGTGATCCTGGTCAGATATCCCATAAATATTTAAATATGTTACTTCTAAACTTCAGAACACCAGATTTGAGTATAGGATAAAACAAATCTTGTTCCTTTGTGGTCCTCCCTTAAAAAGAGAGATCCACGGTACAGGTTTGCCCTGGGCTGGGAGAGCAGCTGAGGGCCTGTCGGATTCCTTTGCCTGGTGTTTTAGACAAGAATGATCAGGTAGGTTATTTACATGCCTGCGGAAAGGGCAGCTGATGAGGGTTTGTTGATTGGGCATGGCATGGTTCAGTTCAGGGCATGACTTTTGCATTGATGTCAAATAGTGGTGATTTCAGGTTTATGACAGTTATCAAATATAATGATGTGGAATGAGACCAAATTGTACCATAATAGCAATAAATATCAACCTGTAAGGAAAGAGGCTTCCATCTGTTTTGCTATTGTCCAGGGAGCTCGATTGTGGGCATTCTAGGAAGGTGAGATGACTGAAAGATCAGATTGTGCGATTCTCCTTAAGTGGAGCATGGGGCAGCCTGGGACTGCTGTGTCACCAAGGACTTGGACCATAATAGCTGTTTCCCAGCCAGACGTCAGCTGTCACTTTCACAATCGACTCCGATGGCTGTCTTCTTGGAGTTCAGCAAAGGGGAGTGGAGAGAAGGCTTTAGTGGCTGGAATGAGCCTTCCTGATATTAAAATAGAGCAGATCTTGTGGAAACCAGGCCACTACAGCGCTCCTTTTTCGTCCACTGTGAGGTTTACTTAGATTGTTTGAGAATGATCCCTTACATTTCTTAGAGGGTCTTTTGTGCAAAACTTGTCCCAAGAGATGCTTTTCCTGCCACAAACAAACAAATCAAAATAAATGTATGGTTAAATAAATTTGGGAAATATTGTATATTATGGCTTCCCTTCATAAGGTTAGTCTTGCACATGAGTGTATTAGAAACCTCAAGAAGACCCGTAGTGAATGCATCGATCTACCTCTGTTTGACCAAATACTTGAAACACATTTTTTGACCACGGAAAAATTCTCCCTGTTACTCTCCTGCAGAGCTAGTGTTTTAAAAATTGCAAGTGTTTCTCTCTACCACCTGCCTGTCAGTTTGTCATAGTGTGGTGACTTGTGTGTTGCTATGATGCTGGAAGCTATGCCGCTGATATTTTTAATACCAGCAGGGTCACTCATGGTGGACAGATTTCAGCAGAGTTTCCAGGTGAGACAGACTAGGAAGAAAGGCCTAGTGATCTACCTCTGAAAATCAGCTAATGCCACCCTTATGGATCATAGCAGAATATTTTCTGACATAGTTCTGGAAGATGAGCCCCCTAGGTTGGAAGTCACTCAGAATATACAGTGGCTGCAACAGTGGACTTGGGCTTACTAACAATCATGAAAATGATGCAAGACAAGGCAACATTTTGTTCTGTTGTACCTGGGGTTGCAATGAGTTGGAGCTGACTCAATGGCAAGTAAGAACAACAGTGTTTCTCTAAATGTATTTAAAAAGCTGCATCTCATTAGCTGACAGTACTAAAGTCAAGCTTATTTCTTTGCATGTGCAAGATATGAATAGTGTTAAGCACTCCCTGAGTTTTGAAATCTGAATCCTTCTCAGAGCTTTAGTTCGGAGGATGCCACCACATGCTCAACGGTAGCCTCTAGTCTGGGGGAAGTATTGTGTATACTAAGATGATTGAAAGCTCGCGAAGCTGGAAATAGTGTTCTCAATGCAAGGGCCTTCTAGCTCAGACACTTGTTTATACCCGTTTTTTAAATCTTGTTTTGCATACAGGAAAGGAGCACCATGTGGCCTAGAGGGGTGTGTGGGTTGAATATGAAAATCAATTTGTGCTCCATCTTTAGGGATAGATGAATGGAGTCAGAAGGACATGAAAGGGACAGTGTCTGGGAGAATACACTAAGACTGGAATCTTTGTCATGTGTTTTGTTACTCAAGCCCCTTTGGGGTCCTGGGGTAACTTAAGAGAACACAGAGGCCTCCCAGGCTGGCCATATGCAGGAGATAGTCACATTTTCACTCCTGGTGCTGGAGTAGAGGATCATCTGGACCATGTGGACTTGAAGGAAGTTTTTCCCCAAAAGGAAATTGAAGTGCTATGACTAAAAAAAGGGAGCATATACTGGTGAGGGAAAAACAACAGATGTCCTCTGTAATTGTGTGACCATCTTCATCGTATGATGCAGGGATCTAGGAGAATCAGGAGAGGGTGTACTGTCAGGAGAGAAAGGACAGTGTAGGGTGTCTTTGCAAACACTGCATTTTATCCAGGGAGATGCTTGCACTTTTTCATTGTGAATCCTTGGTATCTTGTAAATTGGTTATTCCATGTTCGTTCCCATCCGTAATCCATTCTCCGTTCCTTTTTGCCCTGTTCCATGGTCCAGGACTCTTACAGACCAAGAGCCTGGATATCGTCAGCAAAGGATGCCTTAAACCTATCTCAAAGGTTAATGTCTGATTTTTGCCAAGTCTTGAGTAGTTCTAAAGAGTGCCTTAATCCTATAATTTTAGTGCTCAATTTTATCCCTGGGGGAGGCACTAGCTACACACCACCTGTATTAATCTGGAGGTTTGGGCTTCAAGTGAGCAAGATCCAACTCAAACGGTTTCAAGCCTGAAAGAAGAATTTGTTGGGTTACATACCAGAAAAGTCCAGGAACATGATTTCAACTACAGCTAGATTCAGGGTCCCAAGTGATTTCTTCAGGCCTAGGAATCTTTGTCTGTTTGCTCCCCCTGCCACCGCGCCCTTCATGATTCAGTTCTGCATCCTCTGAGCTGGCTTTTGTCTCAGGCAGGCCCTCTTCATTAGATGGAAAAATGGATTTTGACAATTCTAGATTCACATCATAGTAACAAAATTGAAAAATACTTTCTCTTTTCCAAGACCTGTACAAAAGTCTTTGAATTAGGTTTCTTTGGGCCAATTTGAATCTTAGGCACTTTCCTGGACACATCACTGTGGCCAGGGTGATGAAACGTACTGATTGAGTAGGCCTGGGTCACGTTCTCACTGCTGCTGCTGGCGTTAAGGGTCATCTGCACCACATGAACTTGAAGGAGGTCTTTCCCCAAAAGAAAATTGAGGTGCTCTGACCAGAAAAAGGGAGAATATACTGGGAAGGGAAAAACAACAGATGTCCTCTGTAATAGTGTAACTGTCCTCATCATGTGATGGGGGAATCTGGGAAGAGAATCAGTAGAGGGTGTATTATCAGGAGAGAAAAGATAAATCAGGTCTGTGGCACCTGGGCTTCTTGGAGCTCTGACTTCTAGCTGCGTTTGGCTAATGTGAGACACCTATAGGACACTGCAGTGCAAGAGGAGCGGAGAGGAGTTGGGGTATTTCTTACCCTGATCCTTTCTTATGTCTGATCTGCAGGTCAGCAGTAGCTGCAATTTAGCAGGCTAAGACTCCTGCCTGGACAGCATCTTCTTTGGTTCCAGTGACACTGCTTCCTCTCCTTGGCCCTGTAGGCCGAGAGAACTGTGTATGGTTTCCCAGCTTCTTCCTGTTATTGCTAGTCATAGGGTTACTCGCCATTCCTTTTAGATTCCCTTAATCCTGGCCCTACTTCTGTAAATAGTCTTTCCTTGACTTCTGTTTAGAATCCCACCTGAGTGTGCCTTCTGTTGCTTGCTAGATGCCTGGTTAATACGTGGAACTTCATCCATAAACACTGAAGGGTTTTTGGAGACTTTGGGATTTGTCTCCCTCTCCTTTCAGCATTAACAGGCATAAATAAACAGACCAATATGGGTCCTACATATTAACTAGAGGAAAAAGCATCTGGACTTCCAGAACAAATAAATTATTCGTAGAAGAAATACAACTGGATGCTCCTTAGAAGCAAGGATGGTGAGACTTCATCTTGCTTACTTTGGATGTGTCATCAGGAAAGACCAATCACTAGAAAAGGATATCATGTTTGGTAAAGTAAGAGGGTCAGCTAAATTAACGGAAACCCTCAATGAGATGGATTGACACAATAGCCTCAACAGTAGACTCAGACATACTAATGATCGTGAAGATGGCACAGGAATGGGCACTGTTTTGTTATATATAAGGACGCCATGAATCAGAGCCAACTCTACAGCAACTAATAACAACAAAATAAGATTATCATAATGTAGCCCTGTTCATAAAGAGCGCGGGTTAACCACATGGCTGCGAACCAAAAGGTCAGTGGTTCGAATCTACCAGTTGCTCTGTGGGAGAAAGATGTGGCATCTGCTTCTGTAAAGATTACAGTCTTGGAAACCCTACGAGGGAGTTCTCCTCTGTCCTACAGGGTTGCTATGAGTTGGAATCAACTCTACAGCAGTGTGTTCTGTTTTGTTTTGTTTTTTTGGTTCATAAATAAGCAGAGAGAGAGGGCTTTAAAATTGCTCATTACAGAATCATAGGAGGTAACACAAAGCCTAACCTGGAAGCATCTAGGATCGCAGATGCTTGGTGCTCAGGTGAGGAGCTGTGAATGTTTTCCCAATTCCAACTGAAAACTATCTTCATCGTCACTTTTCTGTGGTTGTCATTTTTGTTACCTTCTTTTTTTTTAAATCCCCATATGATTAGCCTGTGTGTTTTTGGAGGAGGCAGCAAGGGAAGGGGCTGAGAAGGCTCTATCATGGGCATAGAGTAGGAGGTGACAGCTCTGAAAAGGACAAGGTGAGAAGGGAGATTCAATGCATAAGAGGCTAGGGAAGGGAAGGAGGGTGCATAGGAAACCAGCCAAGGAGGAAAGAAGTGAGCCTGGGCCTGTAATTGGCAGAATGACCTTATGGGTTCCTCCACAGCTGATTATTGTAATTGCTGTCAATAAGTTGTACACCTGTAAAAAGTTGAATTGGCAAAAGTTGCATGATAGATACATTTATAACAACGCCAAAGGGGGAAAAAAAAAAGTAGCTGCTGAGGCTGCTTATGTACAACCAAACACCTCACGGGATTTGATTTCTTGGTTTGGAGGTTTAGGGTCATGGTTTCATGGGATGTCCCGATTAATTGGTCTGATATCATGTTTAGTGTTTCTGTTCTGTCTCCTAGTTCATTGTGTAGTGCCTGGGGTCTTAAAATCTTACAAGCGGCCATCCAAGACACAATAATTAGTCTCTGTTCACCTGGAGCGACAGAGGAAGAAGGAGAGTCAGGAATAGGAGGAGGGTATGGAATGTGTGGCTAATTGCCTCCATGAAGAACTGCCTCCTTTGCCATGAGACAAGAAGAACTGGACGATGCCTCGCTCCCATTACTGAACATTTTGATCAAAGATTCCATAGAAGAATCCTGATCAAAAAGGGGGAAATGCAGAACAAGATTTAAAATTTTTATGGACTGCAGACTTTCTGGAGCCATGGAGGCTGGATGAACCCTTGAAACTATTGCCCTGAGATCATCTTTAAACCTTAAACTAAAAATATCCCCTGAAGTTATCTTAAAACCAAACAATAGTTTAGCTAAACTAATAAAAAAAGGTCTGCCTTGAGCATTATGCTCTTTTAAGAACTGTCTATATGGGATCAAAGTGACAACAGCCAGCAACTCGAAAGATTAGATAGGAAACTTAGGGGGCAGCAAGTTAATGAGGGAGGAACAACTTAGAAAAGGAGGGTGAGAATGGTTGCACAACTCGAAGAATATAATCATTGTCACTAAATGGCACATGTAGAAACTGTTGAATTGGTGTATGTTTTGCTGTGTATATTCTCAACAATAACATCAAAATAAATAAAATTTAGAAAAAAAAAATCTTGTGATTTGGCTTCAGCAGTAGTCTTTTGAGCCCTGGTTGTGCAGATTGGCCATCTGGGGCATGTGTGAACCCAGTTCCCTCAGCTCACTTAACACAGGGCTTCCTTGGGGTCCAGGTCTTTAACCCAGATCTCGTTGAGGGCACTTTTCAGAGGCGAGTTCTGCCTGCAGCGCTAGTTGGGCACAGATGATTAGGTAAGGCTGCATAGGGTAACGGAAGGCCCTGCACGGGAGTTAAAACACGCTGCCTCGGGTTTCTAACATTTGTTCTGTTTTTGGCTTGGAGAAACTTACATGCCTCTCTGAATCACATTGTCCTCAACCCAAAAATGGAGGTCATACTATCTATGCTTTCTTCATCGTGGGGTCATTATGACACATGAAATCAGATTTGGAAATGAAAGACATTGTTTATTATTATGGATTGAATTGTGTGCCCCAAAAATATGTTCTGTAAATCCTCGCCTCTGTGCCTGTGGTTATAATCCCATTTGGGAATGGATTTTCTTTGTTATGTTAATGAGACAAAATTAGCATGGGGTGTATCTTGAGTCAGTCTCTTTTGAGATACAAAGGGATTAAACATGAACTAGCAAGGAGAGGGTGGGTAAGAGAGATGCCAAGGGACATGAAGATCTCCCAGGAGCAGAAGCTCAAAAAGACAAGGACCTTCCTCCAGAGCTGACAGAGAGAGAAAGCCTTCCCCCAGAGCCAGCACCCTGAATTCAGACTTTTAGCCTCCTAAACTGTGAGAAAATAACTTCCTGTTTGTTAAAGCCATCTGAACAGAAGACCACAGCCTTCAGTATGGATTATACCTCAACATAAAGGAAACAAAAATCCTCACAACTGGACCAGTAAGCAATGTTGTGATAAACAGAAAGAATATTGAAGTTGTCAAGGATTCCATTTTACTTGCATCCACAATCAATGTCCATGGAAGAAGCAGTCAAGAAATCGAACGACACGTTGTATTGGGCAGATCTGCTGCAAAAGATCTCTTTAAAGTGTTAAAAAGCAAAGATATTACTTTAGGTACTAAGGTTTGCCTGACCCAAACCATGGTGTTTTCAGTCACCTAATATGCATGTGAAAGCTGGACAATGAATAAGGAAGATCGAAGAAGAATTGATGCCTTTGAATTATGGTGTTGGCGAAGAATATTGACTATACCATGGACTGCCAGAAGAATGAACAAATTTGCCTTGGCAGAAGTACAGCCAGAATGCTCATTGGAAGCAAGGATGGTAAGACTTTGTTTCACATACTTTGGGCATGTTATCAGGAGAAACCAGTCCCTGGAGAAGGACATCATGCTTGGTAAAGTAGAGGGCCAGTGAAAAAGAGGAAGACTCTCAATGAGATGGACTGACACAGTGGCTGCAACGATGGGCTCAAGCATAGTGATTGTGAGGGTGGCACAGGACCAGGCAGTGTTTTGTTCTGTTGTACGTAGGGTTGCTATGAGTTGGATCTGATTGGATGGCACCTTACAACAACATCCACTTCATATTTCTGTTAAAGCAGCACTAGATAACTAAGCCACTTACCTTAAGGCTATTTTGTTTTTTAAATGAGTAGACAGAATATAATTTTATTCTCTCTTAAACAGTAGTCACTGTTTTAGAGGGAAAAATACATATCATATTTCCAGCAATGTGATAAGAGCCCTAAATGAGGCATGAACAATTCTCTGTGGGAATTTGAACGACAAACGCCTTAACCTTGTTCAGGTTCAGTAGGGAGTACTTCTTAAAGGATAACAAGGAGGACAGATCAGGGAAGGGATAAGCATTCCAGACAGAAGATGCAGCAAGCACAAGCGCAGAGCAAGATTGCAGAGCAGCAATAGTCAAGGGAACAGTTGTCACCAGTTAGACATGGCTGGTATGCTGGTCAGGAGCTGGGCCACGGGGGACCGTATGTGCCAGGCCAAGGAGTTTGAATGGACCAGATTTTCGAACGTATGTTTCTTAGAACAGTAGTCCTGAGAGACGAACACTGAAAACAGGGTACCGTGATAACTTAAATTTGGGATATGACCTCCTTTTCTCAACTTCTCAGAGATTTACAGTGCACACTAGCATGTCAAAGGCTATGATAAGTACTGCAGTAAAAACAAAAGTCTGTTTTATCCAGTGTTCTCTACTTTTATTTAACCATGTAGCCCTTTCATATACAAAAGCAAATGCATTTTTATACCTCTTTAATTAATTATCTACAGACTTATTTGGGGGAAACATTGGAAGGGAGTAATAATAAGAGAGCTGCTGAAGGATGTAAAGTAGAGGAATGGCATGGTGATATCTGGGTTTTAGAATGATCTCTCTGATGATGTATGTGGACAGGCTGGATTAGAGGGGGAAAATAAAGGCAGAGAGGCCAATAAAAAGGCTGTGGCAATCCTGGAGAGTTAAAACAAGGTCCAGAGCTAAGGCAGTAGCAAGGAGCGTGATGCAAGGGAATCTGATGTTTATGAGAGAATCAACAGTTCAGTACTTGACTGGATATGAGGAGATAGCATACCATGAACCCAAATATATTAAAACAATTATTTATTCAGCATATAGTAAAACCACCACCACAGCAATAGTAACAACACTGACTGAGGGCATATTACTGGCCAGGTCCTGTTCTGCTGAGTGCTTGTAATGAATTAACCAGTTTAATCCTTGCAAAAACCTTCTGAGTGAGATGCTGTTGTTATCATCACTTTATAGATGATAAAACTGAGGTACAGAGAGGTGTGATTACATGCCTAAGGTCACACAGTTAATAAGCGTAGGAAGCAGCAAATTATGGTCCATGGGCCAAATCCGGCCCGCCCTCTGGTTTTGTACGGCTCGAGAACTAAGAATGGCTTTTATACCTTTTTAAATGTTTGGAAAATGTATAAATGCAATCTCCAAGAAGCTGATAACAGAGAATAACATTTTGTGACATGTGTGAATTATATGAAACTCAAATGTCAGTGTTAATGGATAATGTTTTATTAGAATACAGTCAGACTTACTTATAGTCTCTGACTGCTTTGTGTTACAACGGCACAGTAGTTAACAGAGACCTAATGCCCTGCAAAGCTGAAAATATTTACTAGCTGACCCTTTATAGAAAACATTTGCCAACCCCTCAGTAAGTGGCAAATCTGGGATTGAAAGCTAGAACCTGCGCTCTGTAGTCCCGGGCCACCCCTCCTCCCCACTCTTCTGCCCCCTCCCCGCCCCACCTCAAACCAAAACAAAAGCAAACCCTGTCAAGTTGATTCTGACTTGTGGCAACCACATGTGTTACAGAGTAAAATTGTTCCATAGGGTTTTCTTGGTTGTAATCGTTATGGAAGCAGATGGCCAGGCTTTTCTTCTGTGGTGTTGCTGGATAGGTTCGAACTGCCGACATTCAGGTTAACAGCTGAGCGCAAACTGTGCCAGCCAGGATCAGGGATCCCCCAGGACCTGGAAATACATGCATAGGATCGGATATGCTTGCGAAGAGCTCACAGGTTGGTGAGAGACAGGTAAGTTAGCAGTCGCCCTGAATCCAGTGTGGCCTTGTTACGGTGAATGGAACATACAGTAAGATGTTAGGGTCTTAGAAACAGTGCCTAAGTCGGCTTGGGAAGGGGCAGGCTGTCTCCAGGAAGTTTAGTCAAGTATGAAAATGAGACACAAAACTCATCAAGAGGTAAGGTGGTGTGACAACCTCATTGCAGAAAGCTTTCTCAGCACCTGTTTCTGCTTTTACACTTTCCTTGATCGTTGGCTAACGGTGGGGGCCCAAGATTTGGTCAGAGTCTCTGGTATGAAGAAACAGAATAAATTGCACTCTGAGGTTTTAACATTGTGCTCTTGGGGGAAACAGAGGTTCTTGTGCTAAGATAGAAATTGAAAGTGGTCTCTGGGAGCTTCCCCAGCTTTGCTTGATAGTAGCAAGCTGGTGATAGAATTGAAGATAAAACAATTTCCTCTACTCAGGGCTGTGGTGAGCAGCTTTGCTTCAGAAACGCTTTCTATCTCAATACCTTGATCAGATCCATTTTACTTCCAGCTGGGAGGAGGCTGCAGTTTCAGGGAACCTGCCCAGTGTAGTATTCTGCCGGTCGATCTCCTCTGCAGGCTCTCTTTGCAGTGTCTGCAGTGCTCCTAAAAACTGCTCCCTGTCAATGGCAGATAAACACGTGGAAGCAAATGTTTTCATTACATTCGATACCATGTGTTCCAGCAACCCTGGGGGAGCTCGGCTCACCTTTTATGCCAGGGTAATATTTGCTCGTCTAAGAAATCAGGCTCAAAGTGAAAGGAGAAATGAGATGGAGCTGGCATGCAACACTGACTCAAGAGCTTGTTGTGTCCGTGACACAGGGAAATCTCATTAGTGTACGTTCTGCACAGCCAAGTTTGTTTAAAAAGAGAGGCAGAGGGCTGGAAATGGCCTCTGGGAGCTGTTTCTGCATGCTGGCTGCCATCATGGGAATTCAACTTTTTGTTCTCTTGTTCAACAAATATTTATTAGTTGTCTGTTCTCACCTGTACCGGCAGTTGGGACACAATGGTGTCCCAAACTCAATATGATCTCATACCCAACTATACGTCAACCACACAATGAAATATCAACCTCATCTGTGGTAAGCTTTATGTAGGACAGGTTCCTGTTGCTATGAGAATATAAAACAGAGGGATTTGATCTAGTCAGGGAGGGCAGGAGCTTGAGGAGGTGAGGATCTATCTGAGATTTTAAGGTGAGCTGGTGAAGAGGAACAGGAAGAGCATTCCAGGCAGAAGGAACCACATATTGGGTTTGCAGCTGCTGACTAACTTTGCCTGGCTCAGTAACTCATATACGGATAATCTAGAAAAGCCATTGTGGCTTCATTTATTCCACAGGTCTACTTGAGCTCTATCATGCACCTAATATGAATTCATTTGTGTTTTAAGGGACTTATTTGGCTTATTAAGTCAATCTTTATTGAGAGCTATGTGCTGTGTAGGAATACTGAGGCAGAAACACATTCTCTCCATCAGCATCCCCAAAGCTACCATTTATTGAGCTTGGGACACAATGATTTAGAGCTTGGATTATGGAGTCAATTAGATCTGCGTGTGAATTCCAGATGTTCCATTTATGAGGCTTGTGGCATGGGCAAAATACTCGACTCGGTTCCTAATCTTTGCTTTTTTAAAAAAACAAAAGGGCTAGTGATGTTCGCTGTTGTTAGTTGCTGTCCAGTCAGTTCCTGACTCACGGTGAAACGCTAGGCAGTCCTGTGCCGTCCTCGTGATTGGTTGTGGATTGAATCCTTGTGATCCATAGCATTTTCACTGGCTGATTTTTGGAAGTTGATCTTTCTTTTTGGAAGTAGGCCTTTCTTCCTAGTGTGTCTTAGTCTGGAAGCTCTGCTGAAATCTGTTCAGTATCATAGCAACATATAAGCCTCCACTGACAGGTAGCTGCTCATAAGGTACATTGTTGGGGAATCAAACTGGATCTTTTGCATGGAAGACACCACCACTGCCCCTTTAGTGATGTTAATTAATCCTGTTATTGTGAAGATTAAGCAAGGCACTGCAACAGGTAGGACAGTTACTGGAACTGAGTAGCAGTTCAAGACATGTTTTTTGGTTGAATAATAGGGTTTGTCTTGGACCATTCCTGGGCTTCAGAGTCCAGCCTTATCTATCTCAGCTTACCTATGGATGGTCACATTCTTCAAGAATAATAAAAAATTCTTTCTCAACTCTCTGCCTGCGAATTCTCCTCCTTCATTGTATTCAGAAATAGATATACCAGCTTATGCACTTTAGCCAATACTTTTCTGCTCAAAGCATTAATGTCTTATTAAGGAGTCGTTTATTTATTTATTTACAGCAATTGCATAGTGATTGGTCCAGCTAGGTGCTGGGGAAAAAACAAAGGTTTTCATACTGTTACAATCCGTAGGTATTAAAACCCATCAGTGATTCTTGAAGGCTGCTTATTATTCTTTTACACTGACACCTGACAAAAGAAATCTATGTATGGCCCTGCCATCTTTCAATTATTTATGCTATTTTGACTCAAATTCTATTCAAATAATATTCTTTATTTTAGTATCTACAGTTCCAACAGCACTGCCCACAGGAAGCCCATAATGCTGTCTTTTTACTAGGAAGTATGTTTGTGCCAGTGATGGAAGTATGTATTTTGCTGTTTGATGTCTCCTGAATAGTATTATCCAGGCACTTGCCTGCAGAATGTATCAGATCCCTTTGTTGTGTTTCAGAGAACTTGAAAAGATACAGATCTGTCTCACAGTCATAAGGGTGAAGTGAACAGGGAGAGGGGACGTAGAGGGAAGATTTCTGGAAATCGAAGGCCTATCTTATTTGATGTCAGAGCTCATGAGATGGACCTGTGGTGCTGCCAGAAAGTGAATGGAAAGTCTCCTATAAAGTCAACCCATCCTCCCCATCCCCACCATTTCTGATCAGAAATTGGCAGTTGATGATTGTTTTTTCTTATCTGCCATCAGATTGGCTTCTGACTTACGGAGACCCCCACACAACAGGATCAGACCATTGTGATCCATAAGGTTTTCATTGGCTGGCTTTTGGAAATAGATCACCAGGCCTTTCTTCCTAGTCCTTCTTCATCTGAAAGCTCCACTGTCTTTGTTATCTAGTGCTGCTATAACAGAAATACTACAAGTGGATGGCATTAACAAATAGAAATTTATCCTCTCACAGTCTAGGAGGCTGGAAGTCCAAACTTAGGGCGCCAGCTCCAGCAGAAGCCTTTCTTTCTGTGTTGGCTCTGGGGGCAGGTTCTTGTCATCAATCTTGCCCTGGTCGAGGAGCTTCTCAGCGCAGGGACCCTGGGCCCAAAGGACTTGCTCTGCTCCCGGCGTTGTTTTCTTGGTGGTATGAGGTCCCCCTGTCTCTCTGCTTGCTTCTCTCTTTTATATTTCAAAAGAGATTGGTTCAAGATACAACCTAATCTTATAGATTGAGTCCTGCCTCATTAATGTAACTGCCTCTAATCCTGCCTCATTAACATTATAGAGGTAGGATTTACAACACATAGGAAAATCACATCAGATCACAAAATGGTGGGCAATCACACGATACTGGGAATCCCTAGCCAAGTGGACACACATTTTTGGGGGACACAGTTCAATTCATAACATCCACTGAAACTTGTTCAGCATCATAGCAACACGCAAGCCTCCATGGGCAGAGCGTAGTGGCTGCACATGAGGTATATTGACTGGGAATCCAACCCACGCCTCCAGCATGGAAGGTGAGAATTCTACCACCATTAAACCCACAGTGAGTTCTGAATCATGTGGTAACCAGCACTGGATTAGTGACAGTAGCCATGGTAGAATTCTGACCTAGTTAATGATTAGCAACATTTTACTATTTATTTCTTTAATTTTCAGAGACTGGGATCCATAGACATGGGAATACTCTGGTATGGTATCTTCTAATCAAATAGCCAGGAATTTCTTCCCTGTGTTTATTCTAAAATCCCATTTTCTGTAATTTAAGCCCTTTAATTCTTGGGAGAACTGTGCTGCTTATTTCTGTCCAAACAAACAAATACAAACCAACCAACAGCCCTCCTGCTTCCTCTCTCTGAATTGCTGTGGAGAAGCAATACTGGAGTGATGAGCTCCTAGACTATTACTGGGTTCAAATCCTGGCTCCTCCTCTTACTACCTGTGCAACAGTTCATTCATTTCACTTAATTGCTCTGTGCTTATGTTTCTTATCTTCAAAATGTGGAAATAATAGCACCTGTCTCTTAGGCTTGTTGTAGGAATAAAATGCATTAACATGAGCAAAATGGTTGGAACTACATGGCACATAATACATGCTAAATAAGTGTTAGGTTAAACACAAAAATAGGACCACCAGCTTTCTCCTATCCAGGATAAAACAACTGCAGTTGCACTAGCCCTCCTTTATAAAATCTCTTACAAGATTTTTGACTTTTAGGAGATACGACATAGAAGAAAATAAGTAGATATGCCTAAATACTATAAGCTTTCTTTAAATAAAATTTGTATGTATTCAAATGAGACCCTCTCAAAGAAAGGGTTTGAATGGGTCTTTTTGCTGTCATAGATTTATGGAGTATCATCTAGGTTTGGGGCTCAGAGGAAAAATGAGACTTAGTTTTGCTCTTATTCAGCATATTCTGTAATTATACCTTATTAATTTATCCTGGCCACCACATGTCTGTCAGTTTGTTGCACTGTGGTGGCTTGTGTGGTGCTTTGATGCTGGCAGCTATGCCACCAGTATTCCAAATACCAGCAGGGTCACCCATGGTGGACATGTTTCAGCAGAGCTTTCAGACTAAGACAGACTAGGAAGACAGGACTGGAGATCTGCTTCCGAAAATCAGCAATGAAAACCCTCAGGATCACAACAGAACATTGTCCAGTATAGTGCTGGAAGATGAGCACTCTAGGTTGGAAGGCACTCAAAATACACAGTGACTGCAACAATGAACTTGAGCATACCAACGATCGTGAAGATGGTGCAGGACCAGGGAATGTTTCATTCTGTTGTACATGCCATGAGCTAGAACTAACTGAACAGCAAATAACAACAACAAGAATTTATCCTGGAGCAAAATTAACTTTCGTATTATCTGTTGCTGCTTCACTGTTTACTCCTCTGCCTCCCTTTCACCCATTCATTTATGATTTTTAATAGCTTATTTAGGGACATGCTGTTACAATGCATTTTTCCCCAAACCTGTGTGGTGACTAAACAGGTATTTAACAAAAGTGATCCCATTTCATAGATAAAGAAACAAACCAGGTTAAGAAAATATTTATCGAAATGTGAATTGAATTGCAGATTTCTTATTTTTTTTTCCCTACCCTAAGAAGGTACCTTCTACAATCTCCATTCTAATGAAACCACTTTCTCCAACATCGTGGAACATTCACCTCTCTTGATTTCTGACATAATAAATCTTCTCTGGCATTGATTCTTTTCTGCAGAGTAAGAAGGTATTAATCAACCAGATAAAAGACGAAGGCAAAGCTCTTGAACGAGGCTGTGGGGAACCCATTTGCATGGTCTTGGGTGGTGGAGGGAGTACAAAGAGCGGAGAAGGATGCTGAGGTTGGAGCACAGGCAGGAGGGTACTAAAGACCTTAGATGTTCCCAGGTTCCTTGAGACAGATGAGGTGCTTTGTTTTCAGATTAAAATTGGCCAATGTGATTTTGATGTGGTACCCTGCCATATCTCAGAGAGCAAGGATCTCTGAGGTCATGAGGCCTGAAGCAGTGCTAGCATAGATGACTGAGCTCTGGCTTAAATTTATTTCCTTGCTGTAGATTTAACTCTTTCCCTTGCTCATTGCATGCCCTTAAATGGCCTAGCTCTGTTCCTCTAATGCAGTGGTTCTCAGGCAGGGACCATCCCCCACCCCCCCACCAAGAACAGTGGCAGTGGCGGGAGACATTTTTGTCACAACTTGAGTGGGGGCAGTGCTACTGGTATCTAGTGGGATGCTGTTGTTAGTTGCTATGGAGTCAGCTCTGCGTCATGGAGAGATGTACAACAGAATGAAGCTTGCCCAGTCCTGTCTTCATAATTGTTGGCATGTTTGAGTCTATTGTTGGGGCTTATCTTCCAGTGCTATATCAGACAGTGTTCTGTTGTGATAGATAAAGTTCTCATTGGTTAATTTTCAGAAGTATGTCATCAGGCCATTCTTCCTAGTCTGACTTGGTCTGGAAGCTCCACTGAAATCTTTCACCATGAGTGACCCTGCTGATGTTTGAAATATCAGTGGCATAGCTTCCAGCAT
The DNA here is from genome assembly GCF_000243295.1 of Trichechus manatus latirostris. Lineage (NCBI taxonomy): Eukaryota > Metazoa > Chordata > Mammalia > Sirenia > Trichechidae > Trichechus > Trichechus manatus. The sequence goes on from NW_004443937.1 coordinate 4,908,342, forward strand.
CATAGCAACATGCAAGCCACCACAGTACAACAAAATGACAGACAGGTGGTGGATCTAGTAGTTCAAGGGCAGGGATTCGACTAAACATGCTATAACGCACGGCACAGCTTCCCAGACCAAAGAATTACCCAGCCCAAACTGGCAACAGCCCAAAATGTCCGAGAACCCCTTCTAATGTGACGAACTTGCTCCTGCCTCCAGGTTTTGTACTGACTGTTCCCTCTGCCTGGAACAGTCTTCCTCTGTACCCCATTCTGGCCTGCTCTTTGTGACATGCAGATTTTGATTTGAATGCTGTCTCCTTGAGGGCCCTCCCTGATTGCTTCCCCTTCTGCCCTCAGTTACTCTTTATCAAGCCACCCTCTTTTAATTTTTTTCATAGCACTTCTCCCTATGAGTTATGAGTTGCTCAATAAAGATATTCATTTTATGAATCAGGCATTTTGCTTTTCATAAAACAAAGAAATTACAAATGCATTTAGATTTTTTTATATGCTGTTTATTTCCACTTCCATGCAGAAAAGCTTTCAAATACCAACGAAACCTTTTCATTTGTTGAAAAATGCAAACTCACTGTGTGGCAGTAATTAATTTTTTTTAGTGTGTGTGTGTGGCTTTTACCTAATTAAATTTGTGCAAAGAGAGGAAAGGGCTTATTATCAACAGGAGAAGCAAGCTTCTCACACCTGACTTCAGTCACTCTGAGTAACTACTTCATTAGGACATATGCAAACCTAGTGATAGATCATTAATTTTCATGGATATAATCTGAAAAGCCACATGTTTGTAGAAGGGGGAATCTGGCAAGAACGGCACAAATGTATTAGCACTTATTAAAAATAAGCTGCGAGTTTGTTTGCATGCTGCCTCTGTCAGGTTATGAATTAATCGTTTAAATGTAACCACTATAAAAATATACAAATCACAGTGTGTTGAGGAAGGAAAAGTAGATACCATCTTCATCCTTTAATAGTCTGAGACTTTTATATTCTTAAATTTAAATGTTTTAAGGCTAATGGAAAGAAATAAGATGGACCCAAAGCCAGGAACATTTGTACTTTTTCTTGCTGTAATTTGACTTGTCAAAGGGACTCCTTTTGCTATTTTGAGTTTTGCTATTTTGACTAGGATAAAAGCTAGGCAGTAGGGACCTAAAATCTGGGTATTCTGCCTATCCAAAAACCAAGTCAGTTGCCTTGGAGTTAATTCCAACTTATGGTGACTCCATGTGTGTCAGAGTAGATCTGTGCTCCATGGGGTTTTCAATGGCTGATTTTTCAGAAGTAGATAGTCAGGCCTTTCTTCCCAAGCACCTCTAGGCTAACCTTTGGGCTAGCAGCCAAGTGCATTAACTATTTGCAGCACCCAGGAACTCTGTAGTAGACAATGAAATACAATAGCCTTATGTCTGTGCCCATCTGATAATTTTTAAACGTAACTGTTTCAATACTTCAAAGACAGTCTTAAAAATAAGAAGAAAAAGTAGGATTACTGGCAAAATCTGCATTTCTCCAAATGGGCAGTTTTGGGTGAGGGATCTTGTACTCTCTGAATTTTTCTATACCTTCTGAAGAAATGACATCTGGGGATACTGGCACTACTAATCACTGTTCTCGCAAGATTATTGCATCAAATTAGATAATGTTCTCATAAACTGTAAAACACTTTACAAATGTTTGCTAAAACTAATAGAAGGGAACCTTCCCTTTTTCAAGCTGAAGACTTTTCTTCTGTTCCCATTTCTCTCTGGTGCCTGCCAGTGCAGGGTTGGTTCTTACCTTGTAAGTGTCCATGGGTATAGAATTCAGATTAGGATTAAGATGGGTGCTAATTTAAAATCAGTTCAGTGCAAAGACAACAGATTTTTGTGTCGAAACTGTATCTAACACTTGGGTCTACTACTTGCTAATCATGTTGGACAAGTTACTTTGCCTCTTGGAGCGTCAGTTTTCACATTTGCAAAACAGGAAGGATGATTACAGTTTATGTTGTGTATCTGCACGCAGTAGGTGCTCAGTGAGCAATGGGTCCTTTTGCTGTAACCATTTCCACGTTAGATTTACCTTGCAGAACTGAATCATTTATCCTTTTGTTTTGTTTTGAGATTGGGTTATCAAAAATGTCATCATTATGTTGAGGCAGGAATCCTTGGGTGGCACATATGATTAAGTGCTCTCCTACTAGCTGAAACGTCAACAGTTTGAACCTATCCAGAGGTACCTCAGAAGACAGGCCTGGAAATCTGCTTCTGAGACATCACAGCATTGAAAGCCTTATGGAGCAGTTCTACTCTGCATGCATGGGGTCATGATGGGTTGGAATCTACCTGATGGCAACTACTAACAACATGTTTGTGTAAATTAAAAGAGGTATTTTGGTCCTTCCTTGACAGTGGTGTTTGTTTGCTCAAGGCTTTCAAATTTTATATAGAAACTAGAAGTCTAGGTTGCTATAGTTTGCCTAATATAGTCTCAGACTCCACCTGTCATTGAGAGTAACTATATATATTTTTGCATCCTACGATGGAGGAAGTGAGCAAAATACTTAGAACTACGACTGTCCTCTCAAAACTCTGGGACATATGGTGGCTGTAGATAGGTTTACGTAGCAAGATTGGAATATAGTTTTCTTTTTTACCATAATAATCTCAGTTCATAGTATTCTCTCTACACAGATTTGCTGAGTAAATGAAAGAAGCAGTGACTTCCAGGACTAGAGATGGTGTCTTCCAATTTTCACCTCTTTATCTAACTATTATGGCATTGTAAAGAAGGTTGGGAACTGGGTAACAGGGAATGAAATAGTGTACATTTGAAGGCAGCATCAGACAAAGAATACTTGGGAATCAGAAGAATGCAGATTCAGACCTCGGTCCTGTTCACTTAATATCTGATTGAACTTGGGCAGGTTACTATTTGAGTGACAACGTCTTCATCTATAAAATGGTAATAATAATAATTTCTCTCTCTATAACTGTTATATTACATGGGTTCTTGTAATGGTTTAATGAGATAATATAGGTAAAGCACTGAGCACACTGTTTAGTACAGAGTAAGCAGGCAGTAAATGCTGATGATAGCAATGATTATTATTTTTAGAATCAATAAAATTCACCTTGGTGAGAGCTGCTTTGGGGTAGAATTCTGCTTCAGTCACACCATCAGATTCTCTATTTCCCACAGAAACCACCAACATCAATTTCCCTTAAAGCTTCTGGTTGGACATGCATGAATAACTCCTGGGAGCAGATCTGAAAACTCCCCATGAGATGTGTCAATTTGGTCTTGAAAAGCTACAGCTCATAACATAGTAGCTACATTTCTTAGCTTCTGAACCAAGGAACAATTGGAGGATGTTTTCCTGCCACCACGACAGTTAAGCGCCACCATTATGCTAATTTTATACATTTTTATTAGCTATGGCCTCTGAGTGGTGCCAGCAGTTTGCACTTGACTACTAACCTAGAGGTTGGCGATTTAAACCTACCCAGTGGCACAGTGGAAGAAAGGCCTGGTGATCTGCTTCCTTAAAGATTACAGCCGAGAGAACCCTATGGAGCATTTCTACTCGGTAACACATAGGGTCGTCATGAGTAGGATTTGACTCAAGGTCAACTTTTTAAAAAAATTTTTAATGATTCATAAACATACTGCTGAAATCTGATATTTATCTGAAAATATTTCACGCAAATGTGTGATACCAAGAAATGAGCTAATATAGTAAGACAAAGTTTTAAAATGAGTGGGGTAACTTCATCTGATGGCTTTCAAGCCAGAGAAAATTACATTTGTGCTGTCAGCAATCTAAACATGTCATTAGCTTGGGTCTCAACGGAAAAATCATATCAGAGTTAATAATAGTCTTCTCCTTCACTTTAATTTTCCTCCAGACTCCCTAGAAATATGACACTCAACCGAGACACTCCAAAAGAGTTTCTTTATTCGGTGTATGTATTTACTCTCCAGTTCAGTGAGCTCTTCCATCCAGCCTTCTCTCCCCATTTGTGTGAGCATTGATTCTTATCTAAGTTAGCTTTTCTTCCAAAGGATACTTAAAAGAGGAATGTGTCAGCTTATTTTGCATCATAACACTGACAAAGGAAAACCTTCCCATTATACCGTCCCCAAAACAAACAAACAAACAAAAAAAACCCGTTGTCATGGAGTCAATTCCAACTCTTAAGTGTCCCTAAAGGACAGAGTAGAACTGCCCTATAGGGTTTCCAAGGAGCACCTGGTAGATTCAAACTGCTGACCTTTTGGTTAGCAGCTGTAGCTCTTAACCACTAGGCAACCAGGGTTTCCATACTGTCCCCAGGGTATTCAATTAAATTTTTTTTTTTAATTGACTACTTCCTATGTGACTGAAAGGTCACAGCTTTGAAAACCCCAGTGGAGCACAGTTCTACTCTGAAACACATGGGGTTGCCGTGAGTTGGAACTGTTTAATGTTGTTGCCGTGTGTCACCATGTTGATCCTTAGTCATGGTGACCCCATGTGACAGAGTGGAACTGCCCCATAGGATTTTTTTGGCTGTAATCTTTATGGAAGCAGATGGCCCGGTCTTTCTCCTGCAGGGTTGCTAGGTGGGTTTAAGCAGCCAACCTTTTGGTTAGTAACAGTTGTGCTACCAAAACAAACAAACCAAACCCACTGCCATCAAGTCGATTCCAACTCATAGCGACCCTATAGGACAGAGTAGAACTGCTCTGTAGGGTTTCCAAGGGGCAGCTGGTGGACTCGAACTGCCAACTTTTTGGTTAGCAGCCGAGCTCTTCACCACTGACCCACTAAACAACAACAACAAAAAAACCAAACCCGTTGCTGTCGAGTCGATTCCGACTCATTGCGACCCTATAGGCTCCTTGACTGGTTAGTAGAAGATTGTAAATAGGTGGCTGTCGTGGCTCTCTTTGTGTCTTACAGGCATCAGTAATCCAGAACTCTGTCCTCCTACCGAATCTAACTATGGTTTAAGACCACTTGCTTGCAGTTAGTTTACATTCCATCTCCAGTCGAACAGAAGGATTGGTTTCTCACAGCTGCATCTGCTTTACGTTTAGTAGGGTCTTGGCTTAAATCCTGTGCTCTTTCCTTCCATGCAGGGGAAGGAGCTATGAATATGGATTTAAAAGACCTGGATTCAGCTCTGCTTTGTGTGTGAACAAACAGCTTAACATCTCTTGAGTCTCAGTTTTCTGTTGGGAAAGTCAGTATTAAAACTCATCTAAAAAAAGTGTTGTACAAATTCATTTGAATACTCCATATGGAAGTGTTTGGCACTTGGCAGGAAATCAAGTAATAAAAGTTTCCCCTTGATCGTTCTGTATTCAGTAGTTACATTTTATTATGTTATATTGTATTTTACTATTTACATATTTTACTATTGTATATGTTATATTATTTTGGTGAACTATGGAGAGGAGGAGTTTCTCATCTCTATTTTACAGGTAGGGAAATCAAAACCTGAGGCTGATAAATGACTTTTCTAAAAGAGAGATCCAAACTCATATTCTGCTATAGTTTTTGATTGACTACATTGAGATGAATGATTTCTTTTTTTTTCTTTTGTCAGTTAATAGAAGCAAAATTACCAAGTACAGAAAATGGATAATGCTATCATTATCATTGAAAAAAACAAAACCTGTTACTCTTGAGTCAATTCTGACTTAGGGTGACCTCATGTGTGCAGAGTAGAACTGTTCCATAGGGTTCTCAAGCCTGTGACCTTTTAGAAGCAGATCTCCAGGCCTTTCTTCTGTGGCACCTCTGAGTAGGTTGGAATTGCCAGCTTTTCAGTTAGTAGTCCAGTGCTTAACCAATTTTGCCGCCCAAGGACTCCTGTCATTATCATTTAGGGTTTGTTTAAAAATTAGCTGTTTGGGGAGTCCCTGATGGAGTAGGAGAAAAGTGGGGTACAGAACTCAAATTCTAGTAAAAAGACCAGACTTAATGCTCTGACTGAGACTGGAGGAACCTCAGAAAGCATGGCCCCCAGACTCTCTGTCAACCCAGCACTGAAAGCAATCCTGAGGCCAACTCTTCAGGACTATGGAACATAAAATGTTTACTCTTGAAGAGTGTGCTTCTTAGCTCAAGTAGATGCATGAGACTAAATGGGCAGCTCCTGTCTGGAGGAGAGATGAGAAGGCAGAGAGGGTCACGAGCTGGTTGAATGGACACTGGAAATCAGGGATGGAAAGGAGGAGCATGCTGTCACAGTATAGGGAGAGCAATTAAGGTCACATAACAATGTATGTATAAATGTTTGTATGAGAGACTAACCTGAATTGTAAACTTTCACTTAAAGTACAATAAAATTAAAAAAATAAAACAGCCAGCTGTTTAATCAGTTTATATCATAATAAGTAAACGTCTTTGGGTTTGCTGTTGCTTTCACATGGCATTTTTTTTTAATAAACCATTTTACATGTAGCAGACACTACCTACCACCTTTTGCTCCTTAACACTATTTACATTTTATTCTTGACAGCTCAATAATTGTACATACAATGTATGTAGTTTAATGGTTCATCTCAAACAATAAATACATGGCATTAAAACAACAATGCTCTTATTACTGTTTTCATCTCTAATATATGGTCTGATTTGACAACTACTTTGGGTGGCATGAATGGGACCTCTTGACTGGCTCAGAAATGCAGGAACATTCACATCCATTTGAGCTATATTATTTTTTGTTTATCCATATTTTCCTTCTACTAACCAGAGGCTAAGTCTATTTGTGCCCTCAATAAATATACTAGGAAAGTGGTGTTCATCATTAAACCCCAGAGCCAGTAAGAAAGTTGTAGTGTATAATCAGCAGGAATCAGATACGTTCTCCTTTGCTACACTGACCTGCAAAAGCCACAGATACGTCCTTTTCTCCCACGGCACCTCCCCACCCAAACTGAGACTTTTGGTCAGGTACAAATTCAACTCATACTGAATCTCCAGATGCGTTCTGACTAAAATTGATGGGGAAAAAGAAAAAAGAAAAGAATTCTACCTCAGATCTGTTACTTATTTTTTAAACGTCTTTAGTGCTACACTTTTGGAAAAATCAATTGTAATTTGGAGGAAGAATGCACAGCTGTGTGGCCCACTGTGTTGTTGATCTTGAATCTGAATGCCCCTTCAGGTTCCATCTGGGACTGACATTTCACTTGACCTTCTCAGGACAAGAGGTTAATTTCTGCAGTATTGGAATTATGGAGATTAATTTGTGCAGCTGCTTATAATGAAGATGCCTCTGGCTCTTGCATCTGGGCTGGAGACAGCTGACTTTAATGATGATCATCCATTTTCTCTCAGGGATGACTGAGGTCTGCAGTTTCAAGCTCAACCGATTCCTTTGTGGACTCTTCTCCCTTTTTTCACTCCCCTAGAGATGGGATTGGTGACCTCTGTAAACAGAGTGTTCCCTCTCACCTGAGGTGGAAAAGTCAACCAAAGATTTTACCGAAGTGTATAACGAATGTATTCCTTCTTCATATGTTAGCCATAATCATTATGACAGGAATTTATTGTTGTGCTAGTTGGTACAATGCTTAAGCACTTGGCTGCTAACCAAAAGGTTGGCAGTTCAAACCTTCACAGCAGCTCTGTGAGAGAAAGACCTGTCTATCTGTGTCCCTAAAGATTACAGCTTAGGAAACCCTATGGGGTAGTCACATGGGGTTGCCATGAGTTGAAAATCGACTTGACAGCACCTAACACCACCACCAACAGGCTTTGTGCTAAGCCCGTGACATGAATTGTTTTATTTAATCTTCCCAACAGCCATGTAAAACAGGCACTATTATAATCTCCATTTTACAGATAATCAAGGATATTAAATAACATTCAAAGTATCACACAATTAATATGTTAGTAGATCCAGGACTTGAAAATAAGTCTAGTTTATGCAGAATATTTTTAGACATTATGCAGTAATGTCTCCTGGAGAGGTATGGAAGTAATGATAACCCCTCCCCCCCAAAAAAAAATAGTTGCCTTCAAGTCAATTCTGACTCATGGCGACCCCAGTTATATCAGAGTAGAACTGTCCCCCATAAGGTTTTTCAATGACTGATTTTTCAGAAGTAGATTACCAAGTCTTTCTTCTGAGACACCTCTGGGTGGACTTGAACCTCCAACCTTTTGGTTAGCAGCTGGACGCTTAACCGTTTGGGTCACCCAGGGACTTCAGAAGTAATGATAGTGCTGACTATGTAATAGGCACTGTTCTAAATAATTCAATCTCATAAGAACCCTATGGCATAAGTAAAATTATTACTCACCTTTGAAAGAGGAGGAAAGTGAAGCACAGAGAAGTAGAGTAACTTGGCTGAGGTGACTCAGCTAATAAATGATAGGCCTGGGGATTTGACCCAGGCAGTCTGGTGTGAGATTCTAGGTTTTTGGCCCATCTGCAGTTCTTTCCCTCTGAGTTGGGAATTGTTACTGAATTCTTGTATAGAAAGTATATGTTGATTTGCATAGGGAGGAGAGATGTAAATGGATATAGTTAACTCTCACGGAGAAGGTCTTCAGTAAGTGTTCCTCAGACCAGGTTGTGCATCAGAAACAACTGAGGGGCCCCTCGTTATCAGCCTGTTAACCTCACTGTGCACAGTATCCCACACTGTCCCAGTGTTTCTGTAACATTGAGTGATGTGTCCTAAAGGGTGTTGTTAATGATGAGGAGAAGTTACAGTGGTCTCATTTAGTTGGTCTGGGGTGGGACCCAGGTATCTCTCTTTCTAAAGCTTCCCAGGTGAGTCTAATGGGCAGCTGGGGCTGAGAATCGCTGTTTTAGATAAGCAGTTCAGCCATGAAAGAGAAATGGTCCAATAGGAGAAGGCAGATAAAAATTACGCACTTTTGGGTTATGGTTTCTGTTCTTTAATGGACTACAGATTCAGGTACAAGTCAACACACACTTCTCATTTCCCTCTCCAAAAAAATCAATAAGTAATGAATGAATATGAATAAGAGTAAACTTCAGAGTTGGTCAGAGCATGTTGATTTAATTAATTCACTTCCCAGAACTCTATTAATCTGGTCTAGTGCCTCTGACATGTAGTTACAGAGTCTCACCATTCCCACAGTTTGTGATTTATTGTTTAACTAGGCCACAAGTGACCACAAGAAGCCCCAGTTAGTGGCCTGACAGTTGGACTGGTCACAGCTCTTTTTTGTTCTGTTGGCTTGCCCACCTTTGCCATGTTCCTCTGTCAGGTGTATCGGGTTCTAGTGATGTGATGGTCTGAGAAGCAGCCTTATATTTCTCCCTCTGCCTTCCTTCCCTTTTTCCTTCTCCCCCTCCCCCATCTCTCCTCCTCTTTCAAGGGATGCTTCATCTAAGAAGTCCAACTGGAGGGGATGCATTTACAAAACAGAATGGAACAAACAACAGTTCCTTTGAACTTCTTTGTTTGGCAGTAAACAACAGAGCCACATAGTTAAAATAGTACAGATATCTGATCTTCTTACTCATGCAACCATTGCGGTTTTAAAATTGGAATTCTTGGATTTTCCACCTTAAGGCACACCCGTAGTATGTACTACTAAACTCTTTTATTTGCTTTGTTTGTTGAATAGGTGGTGTCTTTAATAGTTTTGTTAGGTGTGAAAAATTCCATTTATATTTAATTTTAAATATTAAATTGTTGTATAAAGTGACTTTATTATTTTAACTTACATTGCTGGCAAATGAACATTAGCACTTTTGAAAAGTCAGGGGAGTTAAAAAAACAACAAAAATAATCGGTTGAAACAAATAGTGCTGATACAGGTGATACTAAACAGATTAAAGAGCAGTCGGCATATCATTTCCCTGAGGTTTTTGTTTTCTATATTTTAAGCCTCCTCTCATGGCTTGTGCATTCTACTGTGTCCACAAAAGGCACTACAGAGCATTGTGGTCCAGAGAAACACATCAGCAGTACCCTTTAGGGCACGTCTTTAAACATTACAGAAAGACTGGGACAATGTGAAAGACCACACAGAACAGTGAAGAAGTAAAAGGCAGAGGACTAGGGGACCTGGAACAGGCTGATTGTATGATGCTGGACAAAGGATCCTACTCCTCTATGCCTCTGTTTCTTGACCTATGGAGTACTGGAAGAGAGGAAAGTAATAATTTGGCTAAATCAGTGATTCTCAAAGTCTGATCCGCAGGACCAGCAGCACCAGCAGCACCTGGCAGTCCGTTAGAAATGTAGATTCTCAGGCCCTGCCACAGACCTACTGAATCAGAAAACTCTGGGGATGAGGCCCAGCAACCTGAGGTTGAACAAGTCCTCCAGGGGACGGCGCTGCAGGCTGTATTTTGAGAGCCATTGGGCAAAATTATCTTTGTGTCCTGTTCGTCTCTAACATTCTAGCACACTTTCACTGGTTTGCACATTTTCATTGGTTTTCAAATAATGAGAAGCTGATACACAGTTCAACTATACAGAAAAAAATTATATCTTTTTTTTAAATCTAGATGAATTGATACTATTTTGAACCTTGGTTGTCATTGTACTTGATAAACATGAAAATGCCAGTTAGTAGGTGAGACTAGTTGATACAATGCCAGCTAAACCTACTTAAAAATGGAATTCTAAAACGGCTAAGTGGAAAGTACCTTAAAGAGACTTAGGCCACGTATCTCCAGCTGCCATTTTATAGTTGGAGAAACGTGACTCTGACATAATACTTTAGATGAGAGAAAAAGACTTTGAAAAGCTTGAGCCACAAACTAGGGAAAATCATTGCATTTCGCTGTCTGCGGGTCCTAGGCAGTGCCCGAGAACTACCAGAGCAGCTAAATGATTTTACACCTGTGTGCACACACAAACCAGCAATTAGGAAACAGTGTGGAGCAGATTTTGACATGTTTGAAATTATAGGAGCAATTAATTTTTACAAGTCAACTTTTGACAGTTATTTCAAACAAAATGGACCCTGACGTCTGTTCCTTAAGGATACAGTTGACAGAATGTCGGTGCATTTAAACCTCATTTCATTTTCTGCAGCTCAGACTTGAGAGGGTGAGCTGGGAGAGTAGACTGAAGATGTTAATTTAAATTAAGGATTTACTCTTTTAAGGGGTTGCCTTCTTAAAAAAAAAAAAAAAAAAAAAAAAGTATGATCCGTTAGGTAGCCTGTGCTGTCCAATGGGTTGTAATGGAAGGAATGTTTTTTTTTTAGGTGTTCAGAGGTACAAGCACTCACCTTGCTTCCCTACTCCCCCCTATTGTTCACTACTTGTAGTGCTTTGAGCAAATCACAGAACCCTCTGAATCTCACTCAACTTATCTATTAAATGGGCATATTAACATCCATAGGTTTTCGAAGTAGAGAGTGATATTTAAAACAAGAGAAATATATATCCGAACTAAGTGGGAGAAATTGAGTATCAGGGAACTCATTCAGAAGTCTTTGTAAAAAAGTTACTACTTCTTGAGGTAGAAAGAATATTCAATAAAGAGCCAGGAAGACTTACATTCAAATCAGTCACTTACTACTTATGACCCTTGGAGACTCAGTGTTTGGGGATAAAAACAACCTCACATATCCATTAAAATTAACTGATTTGTTACAAGGCAATACCTGGCACAATGCCCAGCACACTTGCTTCTTGTTGTTAGGTGCTGTCGAGCCAGTTCTGACTCATAGCGACCCTATGTACAACGGAACGAAACATTGCCTAGTCCTGCACCGTCCTCATGATTGTTGCTAAGCTTGAGTCTACTGTTGCAGTCACTGTGTCAGCCCATCTTTTTGACAGTCTTTGTCCTTTTCACTGACCCTCTACTTTACCAAGCATGATGTCCTTCTCCAAGGACAGATACCTACTGATAACATGTCCAAAGTATGTGAGATGAAGTCTTGCCATCCTTGCTTCAAGGCATTCTGGTTGAACTTCTTCCAAGACAAATTTGTTTGTTGTTTTGATAGTCCGTAGTGTAGTCAATATTCTGCCAACAAAACAGCTGCAAACATCCAATAATAATTGGGAAGTGGAATGTGCAAAGTATGAATCCAGGAAAATTGGAAATCATCAAAAATGAAATGGAATGCATGAACATTGATATCCTAAGCATTGGTGAGCTGAAATGGACTGGTATTGGCCATTTTGAATTGGACGACCATATGGTCTACTATGCCAGGAAGGACAGATTGAAGAGGTATGGTGTTGCATTCGTTGTCAAAAGAACATTTCAAGATCTATCCTGAAGTACAGAACTGTCAGTGGCAGGATAATATCCATACACCTACAAGGAAGACCAGTTAATATGACTATTATTCAAATTTATACACAAACCACCAAGGCCAAAAATGAAGAAATTGAAGATTTTTACCAAATTTTGCAGTCTGAAATTGATCAAGCATGCAATTAGGATGCATTGTTGATTACTGGTGATTGGAATGTGAAAGAAACAAAGAAGAAGGACTGGTAGTTAGAAAATACGGCCTTGGTGATAGAAATGATGCTGGAGACCACATGATAGAATTTTGTAAGACCAATGACTTCTTCATTGCAAATATTTTTTTTCACCAACATAATTGGCGACTGTACATATGACCCTCACCCGATGGTATACACAGGAATGAAATCGATCATCACAAAAATGCTTCCCACAAAGAAAACAACAGGTTTAGTTAGCTTCACTGGCTAATTGTATCAAACATTTAAGGAATAAATAATACCGATTCTACACAAATTCTGTAGGCAGAGGGAATATTTATAGTCATTTTATGAGGCCAGTATAATCCTCTCTCACTTCCTCCCACCACCTTCTCTCTTTTTCTCTTGTTTTCCTCTAAATATGTGGCCATTTTGTTTCACAGTGAGGAATGTTCTACTATAATTACACTTAGAAAAGTGAAGATTATCAGTGGGCTTCCTCCCAATCACATTTTTTCCACTTGTTTCATTCCTCTCGTTTGCCCTATCAAGATATCTCTGCCTCTTTAATGAGATCTTGGATGTGGCATGTGGAGTGGATTGGGGCTGGTGGTATGGTGGTGGCTTTACATGTAGAAATCTTTGATCATGCATGTTCAGGCAAGGTCACGGGAGCAAGCGTGATCTCTGTGCAATTAAGTCATTAATCCTGAGCAGGATATCATGTGCAACCAGAATTCCCTTCTCAGTGGTTGCCTTCCTCAGCAACCAGATCTATAGAATTTATATTAGTAGAGAAATAGAATTACCCGGTGTAAAACTTTGCAAACAGTATAATCATATCTCTGTCAATATCTCTGGTGCCCCTGGAAAATTTTCTGAACGTCTCTGGGAGTCACGAATTGTTGTTAGCCACCTCCACCCACCCACCCTCCCAGCAACCAGAAAAGTCCATGGTTTAGGACAAGCAATTGCATATAAACATTTTCTCTCCCTTGCGTTAACTCACAATTACGAACACAGAGCAGTGGAAGGTTTGGCATCTTCACTAACCTGGAAACTAGCAGTTTTCTCTGGGGACTTTAAGGGAGCATGGGTTAATGGGAGCATCTTATTATCTGGTGAAATCTTGGCATGCTTGGGGACCAATTAGGGAACTCTCGAAGTTAGTCTTCTCACAACCTAACAATAACTTCAATTACAGTAATTTAGAAAATTGCATACTTTAGATATCAGCTCCCTAACTTTTTATGAAATGTTTTGCTCTGTTTCATTAAAAGTCTGCAGTTTACTGAAACACACATATAATAGGAATATGTCGTAAACACATTCATGAAGTATGGCTCAGTGTCATGCCTTAAAAATCTCTGGTTTCCTCCTATTCTCATTACACTCAGTGCTCAAGTTGTTGGTTCAAATCTCTAGAGGAAGTATTCTAGGTCCACCCCAACTCACTCCATGTTCGCTTCTTACAGGAACTTGGGAAATTTAAATTTGTTTTAAAGGAGTGAGGATATTTGCAAACCATATCAAGCAGAACTCCCCTGCCCCCAAAGACAGAAAAATATAAGCTTATTCTTGCATTGGAAAATAGTTCTGAGTTTGTCAAAAATATCAGAATTGTCGCACAAGATTGGTTAGAGGTAGGGGAGATTGGTTAATGAAGGTAGCTTACCTCATTAGGTAAGCTAATGAGAATATATAAAAGTGAGGGATAGTAAAAAGGAAAATTATAAAAGGACTATTTAAGGTAGGAATTCATGAAGGCCCTAAAACTGTTGGTTGAATGAATTGAATATATGTCCTTAGTCAATTTTGGTCAATGCTTTTGTTGTTCAAATGTTGTAATGAAAGTGTCTTCACTCACAAAGAGTGTCTGTGCTCTTCAGGGACATGATAATATTATATATGAAAACAATATATGCTAGTGCTGTGTAAAGTGCAGACAGAAAAAGATGGGGGTACTATTTCAGTAATGAAAAAGTTATTCAGAGTAGCTGAGTGAGTTGCTTCTCCAATTCAACCAAGAACCACTGAAGAAATGATAAATCGAGCCGCAACTGGTCATTGGTGAGGGAATGTTGCAGCTGTGGAAAGAAGGCATGTAGATAGTTGGGATTTGTAAAGGCGTTGGTGCAGGGCTGAGAAAGAGTCTTCACATGTATATTTATGAGAGTTTTCAGGGCAGTCTGTTCTTCAGCCTTTTACATTTCTGCTCATGTGTTAGTCTCTTGTGAATGAAGCCACCTGTCTGCAGATTAAGATGCCACCTAAGGCCACTGATTCATTATCAGTAGGAAATGCATTTGAGTTGTGTACTATAAAGGGGATGGCTTTGCAGTGAGCTGTTCACATCCTCTTGGGAAATCTTCCCCTTCACTTGTGGGGAGTTTGGATCAACTTGGATGGTACTGTGTGATTACCGAGCGATGTTTGATCTGTGAAACCCAAGTTCATCCCTTTGCTTTGATCAACTAAACTCATCATTATAGGCATACAGACCTGATTATGTGAGATATTTAATAAACTGAATGACTAGGTGAACCTGACAGTAGAATATGATGGGAAATAACATAATGAAGAAAACCTTTCTCTACCATTGGAGAAAATATGTTTGAGTCATCTAAACACTTTTCTAAAATTCTTTTTTTTAGATTTAAGAATTAGATGAGTGAAATACAAGCACTTTCTTGCATTTGTTCCACAATGATTTGAACACAAACTGTGCCCACTGTAGAAGACATTGTGCTGCCCATCCTCTCACCTCCTTCCCTAGCCTCTACACCCTTCCCTGCTAAAGTCAGGCACCTGGGACTTCCTTCAGGGAATGGCGCTTAGGAGCCTCCTTCTCTATTATTTACCTCCTTCCTCCCCAAGGAACTCATGGCCCAGTGACTTTCTGGTGCATTAGTACCAAAGGCCAGTCCACCAAGACAAACTCTGAGGTGCAAATTAACCCACCAAGTTTCTTGGGGGATCAAGCTGAATCTACGACTCACCTAAAGTCATAGGCTTCTTCCACCTTTCCTATCCTTCTTTTGCTACTCCCTTACTGGCTTCTTCTGGGAGCAGTTTCTTAGTAGATCATTACACTTAAAACCATTGGCTCAGGGCCTACTTTTGGGAGAGCTTGAGTGTTAAGACACCCCCACAATTCTACATAGGGGCCATGGTGGACTCACATAGGGGTTCTCCTTCCTTTACTAACAAACACCAGGATGTGTGAAAAGGTTGGAAATATCTTCTGCTCCAATATTCTGCAGCCACCTGCTCTATTTTTGGCTCATAAAACCTAGCAGTGAATTTGCATAACGGACTTTAACAAATTCCCTATCATCATGCTTATCTGTCAGGAAAATATCACAGTATCTATTTTTAAAGGGTTTCAGTGGAAATTCTTTCCACTAAAGCACTTCATCCAAGCCAGCAGCATGCATTTTTAAGAATTGCATAATGTATGTACATCATCCACAACTCTGATGAATTCAATAAGTGTCTCATATAGTATTGTGTCTACTCACTCTAGGGATTTCTTAATATGCACTTTATGGGTATTTTAATCATTTCTCTTCTTTAATAAAAGTGAAAGAAACAGTAATAGTGCAAATAAAATGTGTACAGTGAAATGATGTCTGGTTTTTATACAAACACAAGGTTGAAGAATGTGAGGCTTAGAAGCTCATATAAAAATTCACTTTGATCAGGGCTGTCCTGGAGCATGAATTTGCTTACGAGGTTCTAAAGTCATTTACCTGGTTCCTTATTCAGTAGAATTAAAGAGAGCTACAGAAACATCATGATTAGGGCTCTAAGAATTTGGAACAAGGTAGTTGAGTTTAAGCTAGTTTAAGCCAGTGAAGTATAAAGGTAAACTTAACCTTTGCTATCATTAAGAGAATTACCAATTTTTTGAGATAAATGTAATCAAAGTTTCTGACCATTTGAATATAACAAGAGTTTCTGTTTGATTCAACTAACATTTACTGAGAATCGCTTATTTTCCAGGAACCATGGAAGTCAGTTTGGTGTAGGCTATCTTCCTTTGTCTTCACGAAAATGTACCTGAACCAGTTTCCATAGAGCTGACTGGCTCCTGGTGACCCCATGTGTGTCAGAGTAGAACTGTGCTCCATAGAGTTTTCACTGGCTGATTTTTTGGAAGTAGGTTGCCAGGACTTTCTTCTGAGCTGTCTCTGGGTGGACTCGAACCTCCAATCTTTCGGTTAGCACCCGAGCATTAACCATTTGCACCAGCCAGGGACTCCTCATTAAAACTTGGGGGATAGGTATTATTTTCTCCATTTTGCAGTGAAAGAAACTGAGGTTTGGGGGAGTAAATTGTTCCAAATCACACATGAATAACTGGAAGAGATGGGATTCTAATCCAGATCTGTGAGACTGCAACTTCTGCGCTGTTTTCTGTCTTTGACTGCTTAGAAAACGGTGAACATGGTCTCCTACACATCTGGTTTGAGATGGATAATGTTTCTAAGCAGTTGAATCGGCCACCTGCACCATGATCGTTTTAGGCCTGATGTATCCTGGGGCAATTTATGTTGATATTTAGACCATTTTATCTTTTGGCATTTTTACACCAGGGTGCTAGGAGAAAGCTTCTGCTCCAGTTTTCCTGTATGTGAGGAATACTTGGTGAAGGAAGTAAATCACAGGGTAGAAGGTATTCATTCATGTGCAACATTCCGCTACTTATTTGTAAGAGAAGTGAAAAATACGTATCAGTCACTGACAAGCATCAGATTTCCCGCTCCATGTTTATGCTGGTTTCATATCACTCACGGAGGAAAAGTGCTTGCCTTTTGATTTATGTTCACTGACAATGAAACGTCTGTGATGATGAATTACGACGCTCTGAGATTTTGCTGTGGTGCTTACCTCTCCAGCCCCAACTCTGAAGCAAATAAATGCCTGTGTCTTGCCACAAAACAACAGTTAAACTTACTTTTTTTAAACCGAGTAATACACTGCTTGTGTTGGACAGGTATTTTAAAGATTAATTTGAAATCTACTATATTTCTATTTTTTGAGGGGGGATGGTGATTCCTAAATGTAAGATGAGCATATACAACTTTACAGATTTCCACGGTCACTTCTCATATACTATGGATGGGAATTTAAAGCAATTTGAAAACATATACTGCCAAGTCTCAAAAGTATTCGTATTCTGCGATTTCACATCTGTGAGTCCATCCTACAAAGTAACCAGGGATGTTTAAAAGGATTTATGTACAAGTATGATCATTTAAGCACTGCATTATAAGGAAAAAGTAGAATATCTAAATATTCAACCACGAGAAATGAAGAAATAAATTTTGAAATAAACACATGATAGAACTTTACATAGCTATTAAAAATCGTGTTTACCAAAATTTTAATTGTATAAGAAATTCTTTACGGTATATTGCCAAGTGTAAAAACCAGGACGTAAAATCATTAATATATTATCATCTGAAAAACAATACACGTAAAAAGAAAGAAATGTGTTAATAGTAAATAGTCTCTATGGTTGGATAGTAGAACTATAGGTAATTTTTATTCTCCTTTGAAAATTCTCTATTTCTCTAAGTTTTCAACAATGTGTATATATTATGAATGATAAACATTTATCACAAAATACAGAGTGTTTCTAGAAAACTAATTTTTTAACATTCTTTCTGGCATAATATTCATAAAGTTATTCTGGGGTTGGGATGGGCAAACTACTGCCCATGAGTCTTATCCAGCCAGCTGCCTGTTTTGTAAATAAAGTTTTATTGGAACATAGCCACCACACCAATTCCTTTACCTGTTGTCTGTGACTGCTTTGTATCCTGAAAGCAGAGTTGAGTAGTTGTGACCATAAAGCCTAAAATATTTACTACCTGTTCCTTCTCAGGGTTGTCCACCCATGTTCTAGAGAAATTCAAGCAACTCTAAGAAATGAATTTATACTCATGTGATATTAGGTTAGTCTCCTTGAAAATATGCATAATTTCATATGCATATTCTGGAAACAAATACTTTAGCCCAAAAGTGATAGGACAGGCTAGAGATAATATTCATTTTAGACAAAACCCGCTAGCTATTTACCCTCTTCAGTTTGTACCATGTAAATATTCACATTCAGAGATAAACCTTGGTACTTGGTGGGTCAGTGATTCTTTTCTTCCTAAAAAATCTTTCTAAGACTAAGAAAAGAATTTATGAAAAACATTGAGTAGTTGGGATTATTGACAGAATTCCCTTTTAATATATTATGTCATGAAAAAAAAAGTCCCTTTTTGTTATGTATTATTACTTAATTTTCCGGGTGCAAAATATTATCATACTGTTATGAAACTGCAGTCCCACTGTTTCCATGTAGTTTGTGGAGAATTGTGAAGCCAGCCTGACATTTTTCCCCTCATCCATTGTTTTACTCTTTTTTTCGTGTATAATGTAAGAATTTTTTTCTTTGTGCTTGGAGTATATAATATTTATGAGAGAGTTCAATTTTGAATATTCTGTGTCAAGTTTCCAAGGAATAGAGTATACTCCTTTGTTCTAACGTGTAATTTTTAAAAATTCATTTCAGGGAAGTTTTCCTTTATTATATGACACTCCTTGGGTTGTCTTATACTGATCCGTTTACTGCAGCAACACCAGTAATTTCTAAGTTGGCTACTGGAAGTCCTCCTCATCTATTAGCTTTTCTCCAACTGCTTTAACCTTCTAGTCTTTTAGATCTGCATTTATTGTGTTTGTTCTTAAGTCTTCCCTATTAATCAAAAATTTTATTTTCAACTATATCTTTTCTGATCCTTTTTGTTTCTAATTTATTTGTTGGTCCTGTAATGATAATGATTTTGTTTTCAATTTGTTTGAGTTTGCCTTTTCTTCTGTTTGTTCTATCATCTGTGTTTTGCAGTCTTGTTTTTACTGAGTACATGGTCTTATATTGTTCTATAGAAGAAGAGCCCTGGTGGGCAGTGGTTAACGCACTCAGCTGGTAACCAAAAGGTTGGCAGTTCGAACTCACCAGCCTCTCCGTGGGAGAAAGATGTGACAATTTGCTTCCATAAAGATTTACAGCCTTGGAAACCCTATGGGGCAGTTCCAGTCTGTCCTATAGAGTCGCTATGAGTCAGAATCGACTCGACAGCTATGGGTTTTTTTTTTTTTAAAGTGTAAAATACCTATGGAAAGGTTCTCTACTTTGGGTTACATTCACTTGTGGGTTGAATTCCATTTTATTTATTTATATACATATATGAGTGCAGTCACCACCTGTTTTGTCAATTGTCAGTGGAGGCTTGTGTGTTGCTATGATGCTGAACAGGTTTTAGCAGTGCTTCCAGACTAAGACAGGCTGGGAAGAAAGGCCTGGAGATCTACTTCCAAAAATCATCCAGTGAAAACCCTATGGATCTCAATGGTCCAATCCCATTGTGCATGTGGTCACCATGAGTTCGGGGCTGACTCAACCACAGCTAACAACAGTAACACACACA
>NW_004443937.1:4928313-4939876 GCF_000243295.1 Trichechus manatus latirostris
ACACACACACACACACATATATCTATATACACCAATCAAACCAAACCCACTGCCAGTGAGTCAATTCCAGCTCATAGCTATCCTTTAGGACAGAGTAGAACTGCCCCATAGGGTTTCCAAGGCTGTAAATCTTTTCCAGAAGAAGACCGCCACATCATTCTCCCGTGGAGTGGCTAATGGGTTCAAACTGCTGACTTCTTGGTTAGCAGCCAAGCGCTTTAACTACTGCACCACTGAGGTTCGTCATACACACATATGTACACACACACAATTTTTTTTAACTTCTTCCTTTTCATTTTTAGGGTGGTGGTTTGTCTTGTTAGTGTGCTGGTTTTCTTCCTTTTTTCTAACATAGTGTTGGTTATCTGCCTCTCACTCCTATGGTTAATGGTTAGATGGCTATTCTTCTAACTACTGCGTTAGTTATTGTGATGGTTAAGATTATGTGTCAACTTGACTGGGCCATGATTCTCAGTGTTTTGAGAGTCGTATAATGTTGTGATCAGTTCCCTGTTGAGATTTGTTACGTGATCACCCCATGATGGGATCTGCTGTAAGTAGCCAATCAGTGGAGTTTCCTTGGGCATGTGGCCTGCATCGAGTGTGGGCAGACGTTCAGGCAGGGCTCAGGGGGCTTTTGCTTATTCTGGATCCTGCAGCTGGCTTCTGTTCACCTGACCTCCAGTTTTTGGGACTTGAGCTAGCAGCTTACCTGCAGTTTGCCGTGCCGATCTTGGGATCTATCGATCTTCACAGCCTGTGTGCAACAGCCCTGATCTCTGGCCTGCCGATCTTGGGTTTGCCAGCCTCTGTGGCTACGTGATTCAGGATAAGCCTCTTTCCTGACCCACGGGTGTGGGATGTTACAGCTTGTACAACCATCTGGGCCATTTCCTTGATATAAATTTCTCTCTCTATATATATATTGATACGCTTTACTGGTTTCGCTTCTCTAGAGAACCCAGCTTAAGACAGTCATGTTTTAGTTACTGTTCTGTATCCGAAGGAATGGTACAATGATGTGGGAGGGGATGCTCTCAGTTTGGGCTTCACTCTGTGCTCTGAGATTATTTTATACTGGAAATTACTATACCTATTAAGGGGATATGCTACCTCTATTCAGACACAATAAGGAAAAGATAACATCATGTAGTAGTTTGCCTCTCACCCTATTTGAGAGTATTAGTGAAAGCTGAAGGGATTTTTTTTTTCAATTCATCTGTATGGCATCTGAGGAGTGGCAATGAGGACAGGGGCCAGTTCTGCTCCATCTCTTAGCTCTGCTGCAGAATTTTACTGCGTTGTACATGCAGGTTGTCTCAGAGGTGGTCCTAAGATGCCAAGCAGATGCAGGACTGCTAGAATGAGGACCCCAACCAGTAGCATCAACGCCTCTGTGGATGCTATGTCCATCTAGTCTTATTGAGCCATATACATGAGACGTTCATGAAGTGTTAGCAGATGAAAGTCATTTCATAAAAGTCACTCACAGAAGACAGACAGCAAACAACAGGAACAGTGAGTGGTTTTTCTGGCTCGAAAAGCTGTCTAGGTGGAGATGGAGACTCTTCTATGCATGTCTGCACTTTACGTCGTAGATGAGGAACTTTGAAGTCCCTCCCCCAGTCAGTTTTATACTCCAGGGGCACTTGCCTCACCACGGGGAGCATAATGTAGATTTTCTTGCCTGACAGCCCAAAGAGGATATGGTTAGACAGTTGGGTACCAGATGGAATGTTATCTTTTTAGCCAGAATGCTCCTTAGAAGGGAGGATGGTGAGACTTCATCTTATGTCTTTGGGCATTGTCTTAGTTATCTAGTACTGCCTAATAGAAATATCATAACTGGATGGCTCTAACAAAAAGAAATTTATTCTCTCACAGTCTAGTAGACTAGAAGTCCGAATTCAGTGTGTCAGCTCCAGGGAAAAGCTTTTTCTCTCTGTTGGTCATGGAGGAGGTCCTTGTCATCAGTCTTCCCCAATTGAGGAGCTTCTCGGCACAGAGACCCTGGGTCCAAAGGATGCGCTATTCTCCTGGCTCTTGTTTCTTGGTGATATGAGGTCCCCTTGCCTCTCTGCTTACTTCTCTCTTTTATATCTCAGAAGAGATTGGCTTAAGACACAATCCAATCTTGTAGATTGAGTCCTACCTCATTAACATAACTGCCTCTAATCCTACCTCATTAACATCACAGAGGCAGGATTTATAACACATAGGAAAATCACATCAGATCACAAAATGGTGGACAGTCACACAATATTGGGAATCATGGCCTAGCCAAGTTGACGTACATTTTGGGGGGACACAATTCAATCCATAACAGGTATATTATCCGGAGGATTAGTCCATGGAGAAGGACATCATGCTTGGTAAAGCAGAGGGTGAGCAAAAAAGAGGAAGACCCTCAACAAGATGGATTGATACAGTGGCTGCAGCAGTGGGCTCAAACATAGCAACAATTGTGAGGATGGCGTAGTACTGTTAGTGTTTCGTTCTGTTGTACATGGGTTTGATATGAGTTGGAACTGGCTCAACAGCACCTAACTAACAACAATAACAACAGTTATATGGATAGAACATCTGGCTTCAGGGACAGGTGATGGTCTGTTCCAAAGCCTGAAAATAACCAGCAGCAGGAGGGGAAAAACTGTAGCCAGTGGGTCATTGGAAGGACTACCTCCTCTCATTTATGTTTATCCATTTGAATACAAATTTATTTTAATTTCATGCCATTAGATTATCCCTCTCCCCCTTGTTGTTTATTATTAGAGAGCTTACTTCTTGGAGGGGTGAGTACTATGTTTTATTCTTTTGATTATATTTGGAGGAAGGAGATTCTGTTACCAGTCATGTTACTCTACTGTCTTTACCTAGAAATCCTGAAGCTGTATTCAAATTGCTTATATAGTTTTTTTTTATATAAGTGCTTGCTCTAGTATCATTTTTCAAATAGAATTTTTAATCTTTTAGTTTCTTTTTAAAAAATTAAACTATATTTTTTGGAATGATGTGAGACTTACAGAAAAATTGCCAAGATAGTACAGAGTTCCCATATGCCCTCCACCCCGTTTCCCCTATATTATTAACATCTTATATTACTGTGGTACAATGTTACAGTTAATTAACCAATATTGATACATTATTATTAAATAAAGTCCATATATTTTTCAGATTTAAGAAGTTTTTAACGTAATATCCTTTTTCTGTTCCAGGGTATTAGTCATCATGTCTCTTAGGCTCCTCTTGGCTGTGAGAGTTTCTGCAACTTTCTTTGTTTATGATAACCTTGAGAGTTTTGACTCCTCTTTCTGGTTAGGTATTTTGTAAAATGTCCCTCTATTGGGATTTTCATGATGTTTTCTCACGAGTAGACTGGTGTTATGTATTTTTGGGGAAAAAAACACAGAGGTAAAGTGACATTTTCATCCCATCATATCAAGGGTATGTGCCGTCATCATGACTTATCATTGTAGATGCTGACCATGATTGTCTGGGTGAGGTAGTGTTTGTCAGGTTTCTCCACTGTAAAGCCACTCTTTTTTTCCCTCTTCCATACTGTACTCTTTGGAAAGAAGTCACTATGTGCAGCCTACACTTAAGGATTGGGGAGTTATGTTCCACCACATTGAGGGCAAAATATCTACATAAATTATCTAGAATTCTTCTGTACAGTATATTTGCCTGTTCTCCTCCATTTATTTATTTATTCATTTATCTATATCAGTAAGGACACATGGATATTTGTTTTATACTTTGAGTTGTGATCCATTACTACTTCATTTATTTTGTTGTTCAGATTGTTCCAGCTTATGCTGTTGCCGGGTAAAAACCCCAGGTTTTGTTTGGTGTGACTTGTTATAGCTGAGAAACAAGAGACCAAAGTAGGAGATCAGAAAGACGCCTTTATTTCATTGTACAAGGAGAGGAACAGTCGGGGCTGCTGCCTCCAAGACGGCTTGCAGGCAGCTTGGAGAGGTGGGCTTGTGTAGAGAGTGACAAGGAAATGCATACTAATCATGAATATTCAGGATTGACCTTCATGCAGGCGCTCTGAACTTGGAGAGGACTATGCATTTTCTTCAGACAAGGGTTTTATCCCGTAGGATGGAGGAAGAGGTTGATTTTCCTTCATTAGGATGTTAAGTCTCCACCTAGGCACTAGCTGGTTGAGGCCATCTGTGGCCTGTTCTGTAGCTGTCTTGTCAAGAACAATTTCAGAAGAAAGTGCAGGTTATTTTGCTCAGTGTAGGAGGATGAGCCAGAGCAGGTGTCTCTTAGAAGGGTTGGGCTCTGAGGCTGCCTGCCTCAACGCCATTGGGCCATTGGGAGCTCTTTCAGTTGGCTTCTGTGTCCCTTTGATATATTCACATCATTAGGGGTCTTTTTTATTTTTCTTTGAGTACTTCCTTCTTTCTAGAACTACAAGATGCTCCAGGCTTATCTTATATTTTCCCTGCCCTAGTTGTAGAAGCAGTCGTTTCTCCAAAGAGCCATGGTTTCTTTTTATTATTATTATTACTGTGGTAAAAATATATATAAACACAGCATTTGCCAGTTCAATATTTTTGGGCCCTTTATTGGCGAGTGATATTAGATACCAAGAACTGGGCACTAGGTATACTTACTGCTGTTGTTGTTAGGTGCCATGGGGTCGGTTCTGACTTAGAGCGAACTATGTACGACAGAATGAAACACTGCCCAGTCGTGTGCCATCCTCTTAATCATTACTGTGTTTGAGCCCATTGTAGCAGCCACTCTGTCAGTCCGTCTTGTTGAGGGTCTTCCTCTTTTTCACTCACCCTCTACTTTACCAAGCATGATGTCCCTCTGCAGGGATAGGTCCCTCCTGAAAACATGTCCAAAGTATGTGAGATGAAATCTCACCATCCTCGCTTTTACTGAGTATTCTGGCTGTACTTCTTTCAAGACAGATTTGTTCGTTCTTCTGGCAGTCCACGGTATATTCAGTGCTCTTGGCCAACACCATAATTCAAAGCATCGGTTCTTCCGTCTTCCTTATTATTCATTGTCTAGCTTTTGCATGCATATGAGGCAATTGAAAATACCATAGCTTCGGTCAGGCACACTTTAGAGCTTAAAGTGACATCTTTGCTTTTAAACACTTTAAAGAGGTCTTTTGCAGCAGATTTGCCCAGTGCAATATGTTATTTGATTTCTTGACCATTCTTCCATGAGCGTTGATTATGGATCCAAGTAAAATGAAATCCTTGACAACTTTAATCTTTTCTCCATTTATCATGATGTTGCTTATTGGTTCAGTTGTGAGGATTTTCATTTTCTTTATGTTGAGGTGTATTCCACACTGAAGGCTGTAGTCTTTGATCTTATTCATAAGTAGCTTATTGCTACTGGGGTGTAATTGCATCTAGGCATTCTCAGCTGACAGAGCAAGGAAATAAATATGTGTATATTAACTCATGTATATATACATATCTATAAGTATTTCTGTAAGTAACCACCTGTATCTGTATTAAGTTAAACATGAAGTCATACTGATATTTCCGACTTTAACCCATTACCATATGATCATTCTAGCCTCCTTTCTTACCTGTAAACTTCCACTCCAACAGTAAGAAACTTTGCTTCTACCATTGGGCATACGTTTGCTTAATTGTTCAGTTCCATTATGCATGTTCCAGTAATATCAGAATTTTTAACCTGTGCCTCCATGGGTCACAACTTTACCAACTATAGTGCTTATACAGTTTCTTTTGTTTTTAGCTTTACAGATTCCACTCATTTTAAAGTTACTTAGGTCATCAACTTATTTCCCCAGCCCCTTCAGTGGGGTTGATTCTTAAATTTGTATTACAATTAGATTGTTCTGTCACATTCTGCATTTCATCATGGGATTTCTCTAACCGATTATATGATTTTTTTTTAGAAATTTACATACATTAAGGTTCACTCTTTGTACTGTAAATTTCAGTGGGCTTTGACAAATGCATAATTTGAGGAATTCACGGTTACATAATCATATACAGAATAGTTTCACTGTTCTTTGGAATCCCCTGTACTTCACCTTTTCAACCCTCTTCTTCTCCCCTTGATCTTCTGCTCTCTCTATAGTTTTGCTTTTTCCAGAGTATCATATACTTGGAGTCATACAATCTGTAGCCTTTTCAGACTGGCTCCTTTTACTTAACAATATTAATTTATGATATATCAATGTCTTTTTGTGGTTGGATAGCTGATTCCTTTTTAACGCTGAATAAAATTCCATTGTATAACTATGCCAGAGTTGGTTATCTGTTCACCTATTGAAGGACATCTTGGTTGCTTCCAGTTTTTGATGATTATGAATAAAACTGCTATAAATATTGACATGCAGATTTTTGTGTGGACATACATTTTCATATCAGTTGGGTAAATACCTAGAAGCATGATTATTGGATTGTATGGAAAGACTATGTTTAGTTTTGTAATAAACTGCCAAACTGTGTTCCAAAGTGGCTGTACAATATGCATTGCCACCGGCAATGGATGAGAGTTCTTGTTGCTCCACATCCTTTGTAGCATTTAGTATTGTCAGTCGTTTTTGTTTCTTTCTTTTTTGCTAGGCAGAAATTTAAAAATTGTGTGTAGTTAAAGTCATCAGCCTTTTCTTGCATACCTTCTGGCTTCGTATCATATTTAGGAAGCACTTTTCCATTCTGATGTCATCAAAGAAATTGCCCCATGGTTTCTTCGGGTTCATTTATAGTTTCTTTTTGTTTGTTTAAGTATTTTATTCATCTGGTTTTTCCTCTTACCATAAGCTATGAGTTATGAATCCAGCCTTATTTTTTTCCAGATTGCTATTAAGTTATTCCAGCATGATATTTTGAATAATAAACATTTTCCTTCTTGCTTTGAAATGCTACTTTTACTATAAAATTCCCATAGATACTTGGACATCCTATCCTATTCTCTTGGTCTCTGCAAATACCACAAAATTTCACTTATTAATATATGTATAACATGTTACTATAGATATGTTTATATTTACTAATTTTTGCATTTAATATATATATTAAATATATATGTATATGTCATATAGTTATTATTTGTTTTCGATGCTCCTCTCATTCGTCTTATTATTGAGACACAGCCATTGTATACCTTCCAGATCCCTTGCCTTTCCTTCTTTATTCTATGCTTTGGTTGTTGTCTCACCTTAGATGGTTTTTTCTCTACTTTTGTACCTGGATGAAACACCATAGTGTGGGGCCTAGTTCTTACTTCCTGAGTGGTCCTGGGGGACTGGATAAGACAACCTGGAAATGTGGCAAAGTTAATTCCCTGTGAGGTGAACCAACGTGAGACAGGTCAGAGCCAGACGGATAAATATCCTCCTCTTTGCAAACCATCTGGATTAGTCCTATGTGTGGACTTTGGAGCTTAAGGTAAACGAACAGTCAGTGTGGTAGTTGTACCTGACTGATGGCCACATACATTGAATTTGTTACAAAAAGGTGATAAGGCAGCAACCTTTTAATTACTTTTTAGGTATTGTTGTGCCACTCCTCATTTTGTAAGTTTTGCAGTGGCTTTGGCCATATGCAATAAAGTCTCAGTCTGTGCATTTACCAAACAAAGCTTTTCTGGAAAACAAAAACAAAAAGGTTTGGATAGTCACATACAGATGATCTGAATGCATGGTCCTGATAGCTCATGGCAGGAGCATTTTACTTGTTTGTGCATGGCTTCCCAGAGCTTTAGTAGAAATATTTTCTCTTTCCTAAGTTCCATCATTATCATGGTTAATTCATTCTCCATCCACAATTCAATAGAGGGATCTTCCATGGTTGTTGATATTTCTCATAGGTGGGGCCATGTCCTGTGATCTCTTCCTACAGGTTTGGTATCGTGTTAGACACAGAAAGGAGAAGATGTTGATTTTAAAAAGGAGATATAAAATATTGTCCTTCTCTTTCATGAATGTGAGGGCCCGTGCTAGGAAAGTTGACTAAAAAGTGAGTGATCTGAAATTTTAGTATGCCAGTGGCTTCTGTTTCACAGAATCACTTGTGCCACCTCATCTCTTGTGGTGTTTCAGCCTGTCCTCTGCTCAACAGTGATGCTAACTGAATACCATGGCAGAAAATGCTGGTTTCATCAGTAAATACTGTCTTTTCACTGTGAAAAAATACGCATTTTACCACTCTAGATGATTGGATATATACCTTAGCCTAAGGCCAGTGATTCTTTTAATGCTGCCTCTATTTTTTAATTTTTTTTTAAATTTATTTTGTTGTTGTTATTCAGAATATACACAGTAAAACATACACCAGTTCAACTATTTCTACATGTACAATTCAGTGACATGGGTTACATTCTTTGAGATGAGATGGGCAACCATTCTCACCCTCCTTTTCGTAGTTGCTCCGCCACCATTAACATGAATTGACTGCCTCGTAAGTTTCCTATCTAATCTTTCGAGTTGCTGTTGTCACTTTGATCCTATATAGATAGATCTTAAAAAAGCATAATGCTCAAGGCAAACATTTTTTACTAGTTTAGCTCAACTGTTGTTTGGTTTTAAGAAAACTTGAGGGGATATTTTTGGTTTAAGGTTTAAAGATGATCTCAGGGCAGTAGTTTCAGCGGTTCATCCAGCCTCCATGGCTCCAGAAATTCTGAGGTCTAAGAGAATTTGAAATTATATTCTGCATTTTCTCCCTTTTGATCAGGATTCTTCTCTAGAGTCTTTGATCAAAATGTTCAGTAATGATAGCCAGGCACCATCTAGTTTTTCTGGTCTCATGACAAAGGAGGCAGTTGTTCATGGAGGCAATTAGACACACATTCCATTTCCTCCTCCTATTCCTGATTCTCCTTCTTCCTCTGTTGCTCTAGAGGAGTAGAGACCAACTGTTGTTACTTGGATGGCTGCTTGCAAGCTTTCAAGATCCCATATGCTATGCAATAAACTAGAAGATAGAACCGAAGCACTAAACATGTTATTAGGCTGAGATGTCCCATGAAACTATGACCCTAAACCTCCAAACCAAGGAACCAAATCTTGTGAGGTTTTTGGTTGTACATAAGCAGTCTCAGTAGCTACTGTTTTTTTTTTTTTTTTTGGGTCTTTTTTGTAACTATATCTGTCATACAGCTTTTGCCACTTCAACTTTTTACAGGTATACAACTTATTAACATCAATTATGTACTTGGCTGTGCAACCTTACCTTAATCAATGCAATTTTTCCATCACCATTAACCCTGCCTTTCCCCCTCCTTCCCACCCCTGGTAACTACTAATAAACTTCGGTCTCTATACATTTACCTTTTCTTATCTTTTTGTATAAGTGAGGTCATACAATATTTATCCTTTGTGACGGACTTATTTCACTCAGCAGGTCTTCAAGCTCCATCCGTATTGTAGCATGTATCAAGACTTCTTTCTTCTACTAGCTGAGTAGTATTCCATTGTATGTATGTACCACATTTTGTTTATCCATTCGTCCGTTGATGGGCATTTAGGTTGTTTCTACCTTTTGGCTATTGTGAATAGTGCTGCAGTGAATATTGGTATACAATTCTCTGTTTGAGTTTCTACTTTCAAGTCTTTTGAGTATATACCTAGGAGTAGAATTGCTGGGTCATATAGTAGTTCTATTTTTGGTTTTTTGAGGACCTGCCACACTGGTTTCCACAATGGCTGTACCATTTTGCATTTGCACCAGCACTGGATAAGGGTTCCAGTTTCCCCACATCCACGCCAACATTTGTATTTTCTTTATTTTAGTCATCCTAGTGGGAGTGAAATGGTATCTCATTGTGGTTGTGATTTGCATCTCTCTGATGGCTAATGATGCGAGCATCTTTTCATGTGTTTGGTGGCCGTTTGAATGTCCTCTCTGGTGGAATGTCTATTCAGGGCTGCCTGTGTCTTTACGTTTAACCCTGTGGAGTCAAACCTTGGGAGGAAAAAGTATTTAAAACATACTGCAGTGTTTATTTTTTGAGAAAAACCAAATAATGTCCTACAACATGCCCGAGAAGGTACATGTTACAAGATGAATTAGCCTAGCCATGCATGCAGTTTTGTGACAGTGACAAGAAGGAAAATGAAATTGAGTGTTTTGAGACAGCTGAGAAATTGTGAGATGGGTAGAGCCACTATATGCTTGAATTTTTTATATCCATTAGCTGTGCAAGAGAGCTTGAAAAGACAACTTTTCCAAAAAGGCTACAGTTGTCCTTAGGTATGTAAGATGATGGTGGTGGTAGGTGATAACTGTAGGCACTGGTAGTGAGGTTTTCATTGTCAATTCTCTGGTCAGGAACAATATAAATTAACCTGAGATGTATTCCATCCCCTCACATACTGAGTTGGGTAAACCCCCATGATATCTTTACAGCCACATTACAACCTCTTTCTTCAATATTACTTCCATGTTTTGTGTCCACCTTTAGCATTAGTTGCTGTAGTTAGTTAGTTAGTGTTATTAGTTGCTGTAAAGTTGGCTGTGATTCATGGCAACCCCATGTACAACAGAACAAAATGTTGCCTGGTCCTGTACCACCTTTGAGATCGTTGGTATGTCTGAGTCCACCATTGTGTCTGCTTTTACTTTGAGTACCTTCCAACTTAAGGGGCTCATCTTCCAGCATTATGTTGGATATTGGAAAATTCTCTGTGTGATCCATAAGGTTTCCATTGGCTAATTTTTGGAAGTAGATCACCAGGCCTTTCTTCCTAGTCTGTCTTAACCTGGAAGCTCCACTGAAACCTGTCCACTATGGTGACCCTGCTGGTATTTGAGATACCAGTGGCATAGCTTCCAGCATTGTAGCAATAAGAAAGTTAGCACAGTACAATAAACTGACAGACTAGTGAGATATAGTGATGTACGAAATCTCTATCTCTGTCTATCCTATTCTTTCTTTCTGTCTGTCTATTCTATCCTATTATTTCTATCTATCTATGGGATAATACGTCACAATGGCTAGATGGATGGACAGGCTTACTCTGTCACCACCTAGAACCCACTCTTATTTGCAGCTGAACACCGATGCACCTGAAATCTAGCAGGGACACTTTTCTTTATCCTTACCTAAGTTGTTTTTTGGTTGCTGCCAAGCCTGGTTTTCATGAATACCTGGAAGTCCCTTTCTTTAATCATCTCCATTGTTTCTTCATTTTTATTTCTCTAGGTCCCATGGCTTCATCTTGCCCTTTCTAATGTGTTTAAGTTTCCAGAAACTCTTTTCATGGCATTTCCCTGTGTATGTGTATGAGGGCCAAATTTGACCCGTAAGTACTCAATGATTACTCCCCTTAATAGTATAACTTGGATGTTTTATTATACCGGAAGACCCCTTTACCACCAGGGGTGGGTATACAAAGGGACAAAGAGGGCAAAGAAATAATGGATTGACACAGTGGCTGCAATAATTGGCTCAAGCATAATAACAACTGTGAGGATGGCTCAGGACTGGGCAGTGTTTCGTTATGTTATACATAGGGTCGCTATGAGTCAGAGCCGGCTTGACAGCACCTAACAAAAACAACAACATTCTTTTGTTTTTTTCCCCTTTTTTTATTGTTGTA
>NW_004443937.1:4940173-4945175 GCF_000243295.1 Trichechus manatus latirostris
GATCCCTGTCTGAAGAGTTGGCCTCGGAAATTGTTTTAGTTCTGGGCTGATAAAGAATCCGGGGGCCATGCTTTCCGGGGTTCCTCCAGTGTTAGTCAGACCATTAAGTCTGGTCTTCTTACTAGAATTTGAGTTCTGCACCTCACCTTTCTCCTGCTCCATTAGGGACTCTCTGTTGTGTTCCCTGTCAGGGCAGTCCTTGGTGGTAGCTAGAACAGCAACATTCTTCTACTCACATACAACATTTTCTTTATTTTTAAAATTTATGAGTATGAATCCAGAAAGCAGGAACTATGTCTTACTTTTGTGTTATAACCACATGGTGTAGTTCATGACACCTAATACAGACTCATTTAATGTTTGATTGAACTAAACTAAATATTTGTATTTTAGTATTGAAAGAAGGCTCGCCTTGCTTAAGACATCAACTCACTCCACTTTTCCTTGGACAACATATTTGCAAGAGAGGGATTGAGTGGAGACAAGATCCTAGATGATTTAGGCTCCTAATTGTCCCTGTTTGGGTTCTCTGTTGTCTTGTTAGAATAAGGAAACATTTTGGTATCAGGAGACCCAGGGAAAATATAAGTGGTATAATATATTATCCCTGTTCTCAAGGAGTTTAAATGTTTGGGAAAACAAAAACAAAAGACCAGCGCAAGGTAGCCCAAGGTTGAAGAGCTAGAAAGAGAAGTTAATTTTTTCCAAGGTCTGTATGAAGATCTGATTAGATATTTGTAGAGGGATTTGAGCATCTGAGCAGCCTATTTGGGCATATCAAAACAAAACAAGAAGCTAAGACAGTAAGCAAACATAAAATAAATAAATATAATAACTTATTGATGGCTCAGAGACAGCAGTCAATGTCAAATCACGTAAAGAGGCAATCCATGATGGCTTCAGTAAGCTCCCAAAATAAAGAATCTAGAAATTTTCCAGAGGAGGAAAATATCTTGGAATTACCAGAGGTGGAATACAAAAGATTAATATATGGAACTCTTCAAGAAATTAGGAAGGAAATTAAGCAAAATGTAGAACATGCAATAGAGGAAACTAAAAGGATTAGAGAAGAGCATAAGGACAAATTTAACAGGCTGCAAAAATCCACAGAGAGACAGCAATCAGAAATCCAGAAGATTAACAATAAAATTTCAGAATTAGACAACTCAATAGAAAGTCATAGGAGAAGAACTGAGGCAATGGAAGTCAGAACTAGTGAGATTGAAGATAAAGCACTTGACACCAACTTATTTCAGTAAAAATCAGGTAAAAGGATTTAAAAAAATGAAGAAACACTAAGAATTAATGTGGGACTCTATCAAGAGGCATAACCTATGAATGATTGGAGTTACCAGAACAGGGAGAGATAACAGAAAATACAGAGAGCATTGTTGAAGATTTGTTGGCAGAAAACTTCCCTGATGTCATGAAAGATGAGAAGATATCTATCCAAGATGCTTATTGAACCTCACACAAGGTAGATCCCAAAAGAAAGTCACCAGGACATATTATAATCAAACTTGCCAAAACCAAAGATAAAGAGAGAATTTTAAGAGGGGCCAGGGTTAAACGAAAAGTTATCTACAAAGAAGAGTCAATAAGACTAAGCTCAGACTACTCAGCAGAAACTATGCAGACAAGAAGGCAATGGGATGACATATATAAAGCCTTGAGGGAAAAAAAATCTCCAGCTAAGAATTATACATCCAACAAAACTGTCTCTCAAATATGATGGTGAAATTAGGGCATTTCCAGATAAACAGAAGTTTAGGGAATTTGCAAAAACAAACCAGAATTACAAGAACTACTAAAAGGAGTCCTCTGGTTCAAAAAGCAATAACATCAGATAACATCCCAAGACTAGAACACAGGACAGAACAACCAGATATAAACCCAGAAAGGGAAGTCATAAAAATAAATCAAAGCTTAAACACTGAAAATAAGGAAACAGAGACGTCAGTATGCAAAAGATGACAACATTAAAACAAAAAAATAGGGACTGAAAAATATAGCCATAGATCTTTCATATAGAGAGGAAGTCAAGACAATATAAAGAGAAGAGTTGTTTAAACTTAGAAACATAGGGGTAAATATTAAGGTAACCACCAAGGAAACTAACAATTCTACACATCAAAATAAAAAACAAGAAAAACATAAAGACTCAACAATTACAAAATCAACAAGAATGAAAAAGCTGAAAAGAAAATACATAAAGAAAAACGACTTAGCACAGAAAATTAAGTGGAACAAAGAAAGTATCAACACAAAACAACATACATAAAAATGACAGCACTAAACTCATACCTATCAATAATTACGCTGAATGTAAATGGACTAGGTGCACCAATAAAGGCACAGAGAGTTGCAGAATAGATTAAAAAAGCATGATCTGTCTATATGATGCCTACAGGAGACACACCTTATACTTAAAGACACAAACAAACTACAACTCAAAGGATGGAAAAAAATCTATCAAGCAAACAACAATGAAAAAAGAGTAGGAGTGGCAGTATTAATCCTTGACAAAATAGATTTTAAAGTAAAATCCACCACAAAGGATAAGGAAGGACACTATGTAATGATTAAGGAGGTCAGTACACCATGCGGACATAACCATAATTATTTATGCGCCCAACGACAGAGCTCCAAAAGACATAAAACAAACTCTGACAGCATTGAAAAGAGCAGTAAACAGCTGCACAATTAATAGTAGGAGACTTCAGCACACCACTTTCAGTGAAAGACAGAACATCCAGAAAGAAGCTCAATAAAGACACAGAAGATCTAAATGCCGCAATCAACCAACTTGATATAGACATATACAGAACCATCCACTCAACAGTAGCCAAGTATACTTTCTTTTCCAATGCACATGGAACATTGTTCAGAATAGACCACATATTAGGCCATAAAGCAAGCCTTAACAGAGTCCAAAGCATCGAAATATTACAAAGCATCTTTTCTGAAATCAATAACAGAAAAAACAAGGAAAAAAAATCAAACAGATGGAAACTGAATAACACCTTCCTTAAATACTACTTGGTTATAGAAGAAATTAAGGACGGAATAAAGAAATTCACAGAATCAAATGAGAATGAAAACACATCCTACCAGCACCTTTGGGACACAGCAGAAGGAGTGCTCAGAGGTCAGTTTGTATCAGTAAATGCAAACATCCAAAAAGCAGAAAGGGCCAAAATCAAAACATTAACCCTACAACTCGAACAAATAGAAAGAAAGCAGCAAAAGAAGCCCTGGGGCACCAGAAGAAAGTAAATAATAAAAATTAGAGCAGAATTAAATAAAATAGAAAAACAATTGAAAGAGTTAACAAGACCAAAAGCTGGTTCTTTGAAAAGATCAACAAAATCAATAAACCAAGGGTCAAACTGACAAAAGAAAAACAGGAGAGGAAGCAAATAACCTGAATAAGAAATGAGATGGGTGATATCACAACAGACCCAACTGAAATGAAAAGAATCATAACAGAATACTATGAAAAATTGTACTGCAACAAATTTGAAAACCTAAAGGAAATGGACAGATTTCTAGAAACACACTAACTACCTAAACTAGCATAAACAGAAGTAGAACAACTAAATAAAACTATAACAAAAGAAGAGATTGAAAAAGTGATTGAAAAAGTAATTAAAAAACTCTGAACAAAAAATAGCCCTGGCCCTGATGGTTTCACAGGAGAATTCTAACAAACTTTCAGAGAAGAATTAACACAACTACTACTAAATGTATTTCAGAGTATAGAAAACGATGGAATACTCCCAAACTCATTCTAGGAAGCCAGCATAACCCTGATACCAAAACCAGGTAAAGACACCACAAAAAAAGAAAATTACAGACCAATAACCCTCATGAACATAGACACAAAAATCCTCAACAAAATTCCAGCCAATAGAATTCAACAACATATCAAAAAAATAATTCACCATGACCAAGTGGGGTTCATACCAGGCATGCAGGGATGGTTCAGGATTAGAAAACCAAGCAACATAATCCATCACATAAATAAAACAAAAGACAGGAACCACACGATCTTATCAATCAATGCAGAAAAGGCATTTGGCAAAGTCCAACACCCATTCCTGATAAAAACTCTCAGCAAAATAGGAATAGAAGGGAAATTGCTCAACATAATGAAGGGCTTTTATACAAAGCCAACAGCCAACATCATCCTTAATGGAGAGAGTTTGAAAGGATTCCCCTGGAGTACGGGAACCAGACAAGGATGCCCTTTATTGCTACTCTTATTCAACATTGTGCTAGAGGTCCTAGCCAGAGCAGTTAGGCTAGAAAAAGAAATGAAGGGCATCCAAATTGGTAAGGAAGAAGTAAAAGTATCTCCATTTGCAGATGATATGATCTTATACACAGAAAACTCCAAAGAATCCACTAGAAAACTGCTGGAACTAATAGAAGATTTCAGCAAAGTATCAGGATAAAAGATAAATATACAAAATCAGTTGGATTCCTTTACACCAACAAAGAGAACTTCGAAGAGGAAATAACCAAATCAATACTATTTACAGTAGCCCCCAAGAAGATGAAATAGTTAGGAATAATCTAACCAGAAACGTAAAAGACCTATACAGAGAAAACTACAAGACACTACTGCAAGAAACTAAAAGAGACCTGCATAAGTGGAAAAACATACCTTGCTCATGGATAGGAAGACTCAACATTGTGAAAATGTCAACTCTACCCAAAGTAATCTACAGATACAATGTAATCTCGATCCAAATTCCAATGGCAGTTTTTAATGAGATTGAGAAAGAAATCACCAACTTGATATGGAAAGGGAAGAGGCCCTGAATAAGCAAAGCATTACTGAAAAAGAAGAACAAAGGCCTGACACTACCTGATTTTAGAACCTATTATACTGCCACAGTAGTCAAAACAGCCTGGTACTGGTACACCAACAGATACATAGACCAG
Source organism: Trichechus manatus latirostris (assembly GCF_000243295.1). Taxonomy (NCBI): domain Eukaryota; kingdom Metazoa; phylum Chordata; class Mammalia; order Sirenia; family Trichechidae; genus Trichechus; species Trichechus manatus. Next base: position 4,945,124 of record NW_004443937.1, read on the forward strand.
TGGAACAGTATTGAGAATCCAGATGTAAATTCATCCACCTATGAGCAGCTGA
>NW_004443937.1:4945290-4961272 GCF_000243295.1 Trichechus manatus latirostris
ACAAAAACTAACTCAAAATGGATCAAAGACCTAAATATAAAATCAAAAATGATAAAGATAATGGAAGAAAAAATAGGGACAATGCTAGGAGCCCTGATACATGGCATAAACAGAGTACAAACTATAAGTAACAATACACAAACACCAGAAGAGAAACTAGATAACTGGGAGCTCCTAAAAATCAAATACTTATGCTCATGAAAGGACTTCACCAAAAGAGTTAAGAAGACAACCTACAGCCTGGGAGAATATTTTTGACTACAACAAATCCGATCAGTGTCTAATCTTAAAAATCTACAAGATGCTGCAGTACCTCAACAACAAAAAGACAAATAACCCAATTAAATAATGGGCAAAGGATATGAAAAATGCACTTCACCAGAGAAGACATTCAGGTGGCTACTAGATACGTGATGAAGTGCTCACGATCATTAGCCATCAGAGAAATGCAAACCAAAACTACCATGAGTTACTATCTCACTCCCAACAAGGCTAGCATTAATCCAAAAAACACAAAATAGTAAATGTTGGAGAGGTCGTGTTGAGACTGGAACACTAATACACTGCTAGTGGGAATGTAAAATAGTACGACCACTTCAGAAATGGATTTGGTGCTTCCTTTAAAAGCTACAAATATAAGTACCATACTATCCAGCAATCCCACTCCTTGGAATATATCCTAGAGAAATAAGAGCTGTCATATGAATAGATATATGCACACCCAAGTTCATGGCAGCACTGTTCATAATAGCATAAAGATGGAAACAACCTAGGTGTCCATCAGCGGACGAGTGGATAAACAAGTTATAGTATATTCACACAATGGAATACTACACAATGATAAAGAACAATGATGAATCTTCGAAATATCTCGTAACACGGATGAATCTGGAAGGCATTATGCCGAGTGAAGTTAGTGAGTCACAAAAGGACGAATATTGTTTGAAACCACTATCATAAGAACTCAAGAAAAGGTTTAAACACAGAAGAAAATATTCTTTGTTGGGGAGGGAGGGAGAGGGGTATTCATTAACTAGATAGTGGATAAGAATTATCTTAGGTGAAGGGAAGGACAGCAGGACAGCACACACTACAGGGGAAGTCAGCACAACCGGACTAAACCAAAGCTAAGAAGTTTCCTGAATACAACCAAACACTTCGAGGGACAGAGTAGCAGGGGCAAGGGTCAGGGAACCATGGTTTCAGGGGACATCTAGGTCAATTGGTATAACAAAGTTTATTAAATGTTTTGCATCTCATTTTGGTGAGTGGCGTCTGGGGTCTTAAAAGCTAGTAAGTGGCCATCAAAGATGCATCAATTGGTCCCAGCCCACCTGGAGCAAAGGAGAATGAAGAACACCAAAGACACAAGGAAAATTTTAGCCCAAGGGTCAGAAAGGGCCACATAAACCAGAGACTCCATCAGTCTGAGATCAGAAGAACTAGACGGTGCCTGGCTACCACCACTGACCGCCCTGACAGGGAACACAATGGGAGAGTCCCTGACGGAGCAGGAGAAAAGTGGGGTGCTGAACCCAAGTTCTAGTAAAAAGACCAGACTTAATGGTCTGACTGAGACTGGAGCGACCCCAGAAGACATGGCCCCTGGACTCTCTGTTAGCCCAGAACTGAAACCATTCCCGAAACCAACTCTTCAGACAAAGATTAGACTGGACTATGGGACGTAAAATGATACTCATGAAGAGAGTGCTTCTTAGCTCAAGTAGATACATGAGACTAAATGGGCAGCTCCTGTCCAGAGGCGAGATAAGAAGACAAAAAGGGACAAGAGCTGGTTGAATGGATACGGGAAATCCGGGGTGGAAAGGAGGAGTGTGCTGTCACATTATAGGAAGAGCAACTAGGGTCACATAAGAATGTGTGTATAAATTTTTGCATGAAAAACTAACTTGAACTATAAACTGTAAACTTGCACTTAAAGCACAATAAAAAAATAAAAAAATAGAAAGGGGACATTTGTGAGAAGTTGATCTCTTTTCATTATTTTGCCATAAAGCAGCAATAGGAAAACGCATCAGCTGGCGATGAGTAATGGTTCTTATTAGATGTTGGTAGAGGACCTGTGAAAATGAACTGCACTGTGATATTGGTTGGTTGATTTTTGTTCTTATTGATGCTGGCCTACAAAATGGTTCCAGATGGTACAACCTTCCTAACTGGGGCAAGGCAGTGGTTGAAAAGGGTCTGATCATTGGGAAGACAGTTTTCACATACTTTGTTAAAAGCTGGAATTATTCTGAGGTTACTGAGATCATTAGGTTACATGATGGAATATATTAAATTTCTATATAGATTCTATGACTCAGTTTCCTCATCTGTAAAATGGGGTGACAATAGTACCCACTTCAGAGGGCTGTTGCAAGGATCAAATAGTTAACACATAGTGCAATATCTTGTAAAAAGTAAGCCCTCGATAAATTTTAGATATTAATGCTATTAGTGTCATACCAGAGACCACGGTATTGCACCTGCTTTGATGCCTGCCAAATTCCAAGTGAAGAGCAAGTGACAGGAAATTCAAAGTGGTTATCCATAGATATTAGTGAAGAAATTCTGAAACTTTTAAGGTAAAAAATGAGTCCTTCAAGAAGTGGTAGTGCCTCTCAGGAAGAGGAGGATGGAAGGAAGTGACTAAAGTCAGACAGCATGCCAGTCGGAGGAAGCACTTGCCTACAGAGAGTGACAACACGTGAGGTGGTAAAATCTTTTCCAGGTTATTAGTAATTTAAATATCATGAATTAATTTGACATTTTATTAAGTAGATCCAGTTTATCTTTTCAGATCTTCCAGTAACTCTTTAAATGAAAACAATGAGTGCTACTTTTTGTTAAGCACGTACCATGTGCCAGAAAGTGTGTTAAACCAAAACTTACTTTATATATACCAGCTCATTATAAACTACATCTAGGTAGATACAGACAGCTCCATTTTTTAGATGAAGAAACTGTGGAGTTTAAATACCTTGCCTGGTGTCACAGAGATAAGACCATAATCCATCTCCCCCTTCTAGTGCCCATGTTCTAGAATTTTAGTCAAATTTGTCATAACTAGGTACTTGGATGGTGCAAACAGTCTGCACTACACTACTAACCTGAAATTTAGCGGTTCAAACCCACCCAATGGCACTGCAGAAGGAAGTCTTGGCGATTTGCTTCTATAAAACTTACAGCCAAGAAAACCCTACAGAATAGTTCTACTCTGTAACACATAGGTTCACCATAAGGTGGAATCAACTCCATGGTGACAGGTTTTTTGTTTTGGCTTTTCATGATGCTAACTGAAAGGTTGGTGTTTTGAACTCACCCAGCAGCTCTGCAGCAGAAAGGCCTGGCAATCTGCTTCCATAAAGATTACAGCCTAGGAAACCCTATGGGGCAGTTCTGCTCTGTCACATGGGGTGTCTATGCTGAAAATCCACTCGACAGTACCTAACCACATTGCAGAGCTCCCTCTTCTGCCACCTAGTGGACACTGTAGGAATGAGCACATTAACATTTCCAGACTTCGGTTGTCAGCTTTGAATTATAGAACATTAGAGATGTTCTTATAAAGGCCAATCCCTTTATAAGCAGAAGAGAAAACTGAAGGCTATAAAAAGGAATTTACTTTCCAGGATGCTGAAAAATTAATATATAAATTGTGGCTTTTAGTATGATTTAGTATTTCATTTATAATAATATTGCTGTGTCACAGGATAATTGCCAAGAGATGTCAGAAAGTATTTGTAGAGTGTACACCATTTGTTCTATTTACAATGAGAGTTTTTGATTTGTACAGGGACTTCTGGTGTAGATTAATTTCTTAAAAACAAATTTCTTAACGAAAATGTGTGGGAACATAAAACTTAGGATGCAATAAAGACTTTTGAGATATTTTTATTGAGTACTCTAAATGATTTGTAAGAGTTTGGAGGCTTGATAATAAGCAGTTTACATTTACAGGGAAATGGTGGCAATTTCTTGAACTCCACTGCTAAAGGAGCTACATAAAGATTGTCTTCAGATTGCTGTTTTAGCTGGAAATGCTGAGAATTGTCTTTTTTCAATGAAAACCCATCTCATGCCTTTTTCTTAGCATGGGAAATCTAAACATACCATTAAATTAAGGGCAAGGGGAAGGAAGTGAGGGTGTAAGACTTGGAGCAATTGTAGGATCTTTCAAAGCCCGTTGGACAATATCTCCCAGCTCTCTTATCAGGAGGGATTTCATGAGTTAGAATCGATGGGAGGAAGTGTTTAGACTTAGGAAGGGATTTGCTGTGTAGCCTCAGGTAAGTCATTTAACCTCTTAAAGCCTCAGTTTCCTCAGGTGTATTTGAAATAGTACTTACTCTATCTTATTTTACGGGTGTTTTGTGAGGCTCATTTCACATGACTCATGTGAATGTACTAGAAAAGAGCAACGCATGAGCATCAGAAATTACACAGCTAGACTGCGAAACAGTGAGTCAGGGCTCTTTATATTTTACAAAAGAAGAATAGTCAGGAAGAAAATATATTATTCTACCACTGCTTGTCTTAAAAATCTTATGCTCATTAGCATTCCAAATAAAATCCTGAATAAGATAGAGGTTGGTGGGGATGTGACACAAACGGTTAACATGCTCGGCTGCTGACTGAAAGGTTGGAGGTTGGAGCCCACCGAAAGGTGCCTTGGAAGAAAGGCCTGGGGGTCTACTTTTGAAAAACCAGCAACTGAAAACCCTACGGAGCACAGTTGTGCTCTGACACACGTGGAGTCACCATGAGTCAGAATCAACTTGACAGTAATTGGTTGTTTTTTTGGGAAAAATGTCAGAGTTAAGTTGGCTTTGAAAGCTAAAGCCTTCATACATAACATGTCTCCTATCTTGAGTCCAAACTGAAATTCAGATGTGGTTGGGGAATAGTGGATAGGCCTTGAAAGTTATTTCGCACTAAGTTTTTGTTTTTGGTTGAAAGAACTAGGGAGAGGTTTGGTGAGGGTCTGGGGTGGATGGAGGGTTTGGGAATAATCAGCAGGGACTTACTTGTGGTGAAAAACAGGTGAAATTGTGCAATACAAATCAGTTGTTGTTAAATGCTGTTGCGTTCCTTCCAGCTCACAGTGACCCTATGTACAGTAGAACAAAACACTGCCAGATCCTGCACCATCCTCACGAGCGTTGCTATGCCGGAACCCATTGTTGCAGCCACTGTCAGTCCACCTTGCTGAAGGTCTTCCTCTTTTTCGCTGATACCCTACTTTACCAAGGATGATTTCCCTCTCCCGGGACTGATCCCTCCTGATAACAAGTCCAAAGTATGTGAGACGGGTGTTTAGTAAGTAAACACAATTAAGCCCGTGCGTACCTTGCTTACTGGTTAATCCGCCCCTGATAATAAATATATTTGTTCCTTATTTAGCCTAGCGGAGAGATTTTTAGGGAGAATCAAAAGGAGCTGTTTTCACAAGAGACTTGGTGAGAATTGAGGAACAAGAACTGCTTGGATGATATAGTGTGAATGAGTGGGGGACAGGAGCCTGGGGTGCACAGTGCCTTCTAGTACCTTGAGGATTGGCAGCTTTGGGAACCGTGTCTGGGATACATTGCTCTTGGCATGGGTTTGGTATCTCATGGTGGGTCCTACCAGCAGCAATAGTGACCAGATTCTCTCAAGTGTCTTCATGGGCAGAGGAGGGAGCTTATCAGGGGAGGGGACTCGGTGTATGCCTTATGGGACAATAGGTGACAGCCTGGGTACTTGTGAGGGTCCAGACCCCAGGGGGTGAATCATTACAGGTGGCTGGAGATTCTGTATGAACAGGTGAGGCAGGGGCAGATTATCCAATAGGCAAGGTACGCACAGTGCTTCCCTTGCTCACTAGATCATCTGTAGTGAACAATTTCACATTTTATCACCACATCAAAGTCTCTGCTTCTAGGTATGGCTAGCATCTTTCTCTCGCCCAACCCCATAGCACCTTCCTACAGAACCAACACCTCTTTTCAAATTCACAATCCCTGACGGGTGGATGACCGAGTAAGCAAGGTAAGCACAGGCTGGCTTGTGTTTACTTACTAATCTGTAGTGAATAGTTTCAAAGATGTGGTGAAACTCATGTGAAATTGTTCACCACAGATGAGCTGGTAAGCAATATAAGCACCGTCCTTACCTTGTGTATTGGTAATCCACCCCTGAGATATGGTCAGAGCCATTGAAATATGGGTTATTATTGGTAAAGTGAATTCATCCGGACCCTCACGCCAGTGAAGGCTGGGGAAACTCATACTTTTTGTGAACAGAGTATGGTATTGTTGAACAGATTTTGCAAGGAAAAGGCTATTTACAAGTGTCTGTTATCTACTAATGAGTAACACATGGGCCCAATCATATAAACTGGGATTTGATTTATAATCATGATGTCAAGGATCTATTCCTTTAACCTAAGACATGAGAAGGTGGTGCTTGCATGGGAGTCTTTGCTGAGTGATTTATTGGAAGCTGACCGTTCTATGAATGCAAGGGCAGATTATGCAATAAGCAAGGTAAACACTGTGTTTACCTTGCTTACCAGATTATCTGTAGTGACCAGTTTCACATTTTTTCACCACATCAAAGAGTCTGCTTCTAGGTATGGCTGACATCTGTCTCTCTCCCAACCCCACAGATTCAAAGCCTGTTTACAAATTTACAGTCCCTGACAGGGGCAGATGACCCAGTAAGCCAGGTAAGGACAGGCTTACTTGTGCTTACTTATTAATCTGTAGTGAACAATTTCACATGGGTTTCACCACAAAGATGTGGTGATCATCTGTAGTAAACAATTTCATAAAGATGTGGTGAAACCCATGTGAAATTGTTCACTACAGATTAGTAAGTAAGTACAATTAAGCCCGTGTTTACCTTGCTTCTTGGATAATCTACCCCTGTATGAATGGCAAAAGAGAAGAACCACCCACTTTACAATCTATATATAAATCATGTGAAGTGATGATGGATTAAGCACTTTCTCTTAGTGACAGCAATAACTGTTATGAGCAGCTTTCAGTAGTTAGAAGAGATAATATCAATTACTATTAGAGGAAGCATTTTTTAAACCAGCTTTCCCACTTTTCCCCAGGATGAAGTTAATTATTTATGGCAAAGGCACATTAATAATTTCACTTTATCTCTTTATCTGAGCAGTAAATGAATTGCAACACAGGGAAATTTGGCCAGTCGATACAATAGGAATGTAGTTAAAGTATTTAAAAGTTTTGTATTCCCAAAAAACTCACTTAGTCTCAGCCACAAGTTATTAATAATTAATAATGTCTGTTTAAAAGTTTTCATTAGTCTTATTTTTCTTTTAACATTTTGCCTTCCTGAGAGGAAGGCATTGTCAATGGCAGCCTGCATGGGAAACACTGCAGGGATGAGGATGCTGAATTTAGTGCAATAAATTAGGAAAGAATTATGAATGCCTTTCTGGCTCTTACTGTATTTAAAATATATTCGTTTATTTACATGAAGTTTGTTGGTTTTAGTGTACAGTTCTCTGAATTTTGATAAATGCATAGAGTCCTGTACCCACTGCCATAATCGAGATACAGAGCTGTTCCATCATCCCCCAAAGGCTCTCTTGTGCCGCCCTTTTAGAATTGATACTTCCCCCATGCCCACCTCCTAGCAACCGCTGATCTGTACCAAACAAAACCCCAAAACAGCTATTGCAGTCGAGTTGATTCTGACTCATGAAGATGCCTTAAGTAGAACTGTTCCATGGGGTTTTCTTGGCTGTAATCGTAATGGAAGCAAGTTGCCAGGACGTTCTGTGGTACTGCTGGGTGGGTTTGAACCACCAACCTTCAGGTTACTAACTGAGCACAAACTCATTGGTACCACCTAGGGACCTGTTCTGTAGTTCGGACTGTCTCCTAGAGAGGGTTTTCCTCATGTCCTTGCCTGTTTTCCAGCTGTCCGCCTCTGCTGCAGCCTGGTAGAGTTGGGAGGTGGGGGGTTCTGTGGTTCTGGTGGGTTCAGTGTCAGGTGGCACCGTGTTCCTGGGTCTCTGGTGTGGCCATCTCCTGCTCCTCCGAAGCAGTAGAGTGTTTTTCCGTTCCCTTCTCCCATCTGCGGTGGGTTTTCCCCAGCCCCCTAAAGGCGAGAGCCAAGGCAGACTTCTCCATTAATCCAGTTCCCACAGTGCCTCGGGCCCACAGTACTGTCAGAGTTTCCCCAAGATGTTTTAACCTTTATTTTAAAATCAGAAGAAAGGTGACTGTAAAAATCATGAATATGGAATAATGTATCCAGCCTGGATTACATTTATCTTTATACCGACACAGCTGTAAATATAATGCCCAGGGCCCGCAGAAGTCATGGTGTGGCCCCAGCGACAGGGGCTGTTGCCCTTCTCCTGGCTCTCAAAGCTTTGACTGCCTTGGGAGAATGTTCTGGGCAGGGCTTTGCTCCTTCTTAGCTTTCTCTTAGTGGCTGCTATTCCTTCCCCAGGCCAGCACTTCAATGGCTGCCTTTTCAGGCCTCCTTCCAATCTTTTTTTGTCAAGTCCATGAAGAAGAGCCTGCAATTGGGTGCAAATTCCCTTATATCTGTTGCCCCAGCAATTCTATATTCTCTCCTTAGCCCACACGGATCTTTAACAATTTGTTGACGATTTTAGATGAATTCTTCATTCTGATGTCTAGAGGTGTCTGCCCCAGGTAAGGAAGTGCTGGTGCCCTGTCTCTGTAGGCCCCTGGGCTGGCATGTGAACCAGTCCTCTGAAATGTTGACAAAAGTTGTGATTTGCTGATTGTCCTCTGTGTGTGTGTGTGTCTGTATGTGTGTGTGTTTCTCCCTCTTTCTTATAAAGGAGAGAGCAGCACTCTTTCAGCAGACTGCATCCCAAGCGGAAACCAGAGTCAGTGTGTATTTTTAAACCCCTCCTATTGGGAATCCCTGGTTGTTGCAAACAATTAATACACTCAGCTGATAACTAAAAGGTTGGAAGTTCGAGTCCACTCAGGTGCCTCAGAAGAAAGACCTGGCAATCTACTTCTGGAAAAAAAAATCAGCCATTGAAAAGCCTATGGAACACAGTGCTACTCTGGCACACATGGGGTCATCATGAGTCAGAGTCGACTTGACAGTAGCTGGTTTACCTCCATTGACGTTCTGGGCTAGTTTCCTGCTGATTTGTATTATTATTATTTTTAGATTTATTCCTCTTTGCTTTCTCACTTCTCTTTCAGTTGTTCATACCCAGTGTGACCATTCTTCACATAGCCTTGTAGATGTGACTCTGTTGTGGTCCTGGTAGAGTGTGGCGAGGCAGGTGGTGGTTTCTCTGTTCCTCTGTTTCTGGTCTCAAGGAAGGAATTGGTGAGGTGTTGAGCTTCTTCTTCACTTCTACTTCAGGTGTGAGTGTGAAGGTTTGTTTGGGTAAGGGTGATGGGAATCACCCATTCTCCTTCTCTAGTACTCTCAGCACTACTGGCCACTGTGCCTCGAGAACTTGAGGACAGAGACAGCGTTCACTGGAATTGCCATCTTATGAGTTGCTCTCTGCAGAGTACCCTCTCTCATGACATGAGAGAGGAAGCAAACAGGAAGAATTGCTGGACGATAAGGATTTTGCAATGTTCTGCTCCCCTATTCTGTCCCTAGCACTGGAAGGTTCTGCATAGCAACCACTTTTAAATCATTTAGAGAAAGGAGAGAGACAAATGACTTCAGCACTCGCCTGAAATTCTGTGACCGCATTTTCTTGTGTTTATTTAGAGGGGGGTAAGGTGGGTGAGGAGACGGCACAGTGGTTAAGCACTCGGCTGCTAACTGAAAGGTCAGCTGTTTGAATCTACTAGCTTTTTCACAGGAGAAAGATGTGGCAGTCTGCTTCCATAAAGATTACAGCCTTGGAAACCCTATGGGGAAGTCCTACTCCATCCTATAAGGTTGCTGTGAGTCAGAATTGACTCATTGGCAGTGGGTTTGAAGGTGGATGAGGAACAAGAGACTTGCCTTAAGGCTGAAAGGCTGCTAACTGGCCTCACAAATTACTCTTCTTGGAGAGAGAAACAGTGCATTTACCTTTGAAGGCCACCATGGAGCACTACTCAGTAATTGAATCAGCCACTGACAATAATGCCCTCTCTTGCAAGTCAAGACTGCAATGAGATACCACCTCACCCCAACAAAGCTAGCATTAATCCAAGAAACACAAAATAATAATGTTGGAGAGGTTGTGGAGAGACTGGAACACTTACACACTGCTGGTGGGAATGTAAAATGGTACAACCACCTTGGAAATCGATTTGGTGCTTCCTCAAAAAGATAGAAATACCATACGATCTAGCAGTCCCGCTCCTTGGAATATATCCTAAAGAAATAAGAGCCGTCACACAAATAGATATATGCACACCCATGTTCATTGCAGCACTGTTCATGATAGCAAAAAGATGAAACAACCTAGGTGCCCATCAACGGACGAATGGATAAACAAATTATAGTATATTCACACGGTGGAATACTATGCAACGATAAAGAACAACAGTGAATCCGTGAAACATCTTATAACATGGAGGAATCTGGAAGGCATTATGCTGAGTGAAATTAGTCAGTTGCAAAAGGACAAATACTGTATGAAACCACTATTATAAGAACTCAAGAAAAGGTCTAAACAGAGAAGAAAACATTCTTTGATGGTTACGAGGGTGAGGAGGGAGGGAGAGAGGTATTCACCAACTAGATAGTAGACAAGAATTATCTTAGGTGAAGGGAAGGACAGCAGGACAGCACACACTACAGGGGAAGTCAGCACAACTGGACTAAACCAAAGCTAAGAAGTTTCCTGAATACAACCAAACACTTCGAGGGACAGAGTAGCAGGGGCAAGGGTCAGGGAACCATGGTTTCAGGGGACATCTAGGTCAATTGGTATAACAAAGTTTATTAAATGTTTTGCATCTCATTTTGGTGAGTGGCGTCTGGGGTCTTAAAAGCTAGTAAGTGGCCATCAAAGATGCATCAATTGGTCCCAACCCACCTGGAGCAAAGGAGAATGAAGAACACCAAAGACACAAGGAAAATTTTAGCCCAAGAGACAGAAAGGGCCACATAAACCAGAAACTCCCATCAGTCTGAGACCAGAAGAACTGGATGGTGCCTGGCTACCACTAGTGACTGCCCTGACAGGGAACACAATGGGAGAGTCCCTGACGGAGCAGGAGAAAATTTGCTAAACTCAAATTCTAGTAAAAAGACTAAACTTAATGGTCTGACTGAGACTGGGGCGACCCCAGAAGACATGGCCTCTGGACTCTCTGTTAGTCTAGAACTGAAACCATTCCCGAAGCCAACTCTTCAGACGAAGATTAGACTGGACTGTGGGACAGAAAATGATACTCGTGAAGAGAATGCTTCTTAGCTCAAGTAGATACATGAGACTAAGTGGGCAGCTCTGTGCAGAGGTGAGATAAGAAGGCAAAAAGGGACAAGAGCTGGTTGAATGGACACGGGAAATCGGGGTGGAAAGGAGAAGTGTGCTGTCACATTATAGGAAGAGCAACTAGGGTCACATAACAATGTGTGTATAAATTTTTATATGAGAAAATAACTTGAACTGTAAACTTTCACTTACAGCACAATTAAAAAAAGAAAAGAATGCTTTCTCTCAAGGTGTTGGGCAGTAACCAATCCCCGACAGGAAGAAATGGAATGTGGCCCTATTTTCCTGGTAATATACTCCTGTAGCTGCTGTTCCTATATTCAGAGGTTAAAAAAAAGAATGTGCTTTCTTCCTTTCATTTCATCTCCAACAAGGGTCTGCAGGAATTGTCAGGATGCACCTGAGGTCACTATGAGTTGAAATCTACTTGAAGGCAACTAGTGGTTTAAAAGATAAACCAGGCCAACTGTGGATGTCTTCGTCTTATTCTTACAAAACAGTATTATTTTATAGCCCCACCATCCATCTATTCATACATTCAACTATCCATTTTTTAATGCATATTTATTGAATGCCTTCTATGTGCTTATATGATGGAAATATAATATTGAATATAACCAGAACTTGGCACATAGTAGATACTCAATAGATACTTACTGAGGGAATGAATGAATTAGTTGATAAGACATTGTTCCTGATCTCATGATATATGCAGTCTATTGGCAGTAGAGGGGGAATTGAAGAATACCCTATGATAATTTTAAGTACAGGGTATGTTTGGAGTAGGAGACAGGAGCCTTTGAGTGTGGCTTGGATAATTAAGGAAAGTTTCTAAAATAGATGATTTGAGTTGCATTATGAAGAAGTAGTGGGCTTTTTTTCTTTTAATTGTTATAAAAATATATATAACATGACATATGCCATTTAAAAAAAAAAACCTATTGCTGCAGAGTCAGTTCTGACTTAAAGCAACCCTATAGGACAGAGTAGAAGTGCCCTATAGGGTTTCTAAGGAACGGCTGGTGGATTTGAACTGTCGATGTTTTGGTTAGCAGCAGAGCTCTCAACCACTGTGCCACTATGCAAAAGGCATTCAACTGTGTGGATTGTTAACAAATTATGGATAACATTGTGAAGAATGGAAATTCCAGAACACTTAATTGTGCTCATGAGGAACTTGTCGCTCAAGAGGCAGTCATTCAAACAGAAGAAGGGGATGCTGTGTGGTTTAAAGTCAGGAAAGATGTGGGTCAGGATTTTATCCTTTCACCATACCTATTCAATCTGTATGCTGAGCAGATAATCCAAGAAGTTGGACTCTATGAAGAAGAACGGGGCATCAGGATTGGTGGAAGACTCATGAACAACCTGCGTTATGCAGATGACACAACCTTGCTTGCTGAAAGTGAAGAGAACTTGAAGCACTTACTGATGAAGATCAAAGACCACAGCCTTCCGTATAGATTACACCTTAACATAAAGAAAATAAAAATCCTCACAACTGGACCAATAAGTAACATCATGATAAATGGAGAAAAGACTGAAATTGTCAAGGATTTCATTTTACTTGGAACCACAATCAACACTCGTGGAAGCCGCAGTCAAGAAATCAGAAGATACGCTGCATTGGGAAAATCTGCTGCAAAAGACCTCTTTGAAGTGTTTACAAAGATGTCAGCTTGAGAACTAAGGTGCTCCTGACCCAAGTCGTGGTATTTTTAATCACCTCATATGCATGCGAAAGCTGGACGATGAATAAGGAAGACCTAAGAACAAGAACAACAACAACAAGGCAATCCAATGTTTTTCACATGTACAATTCAGTGATACTAATTACATTAATCATGTTGTACAACCATCACCATATTCACTGCTAAATTTTCCATCAGCATAAACAGAAACTCAATCCTTCTAAACATTGACTTGCCCTTTCCCCCTTCTTCCCTGGTAACCACTATTAAACATTGATCTCTATAGATTGCGTAATCTAGTGTTTCATATTAGTGAAATCATCCAGTATTTGTCCTGTGATTGGCTTACTGCAATCGGCATAATGTTTTCAAGGTTCATTTATGTTGTGGCATATGTCAGGACTTCATTTCTTTTTATGACTTGGTAATATTTCATTGTATGTATGTATCACATTTTGTTTATCCATTCATCTGGTTTTTATTATTATTATTATTGTACTTTAGGTGAAGGTTTACAGAACAAACTAGCTTCTCATTAAACAGTACACATGTTGTTTTATGACATTGGTTAACAACCCTATGACATGTCAACACTCTCCCTTCTGACCTTGGGTTCCCTATTACCAGCTTTCCTGTCCTCTCCTGCCTTCTAGTCCTTGTGCCTGGGCTGGTGTGCCCCTTTAGTCTTGTTCTGTTTTATGGGCCTGTCTAATCTTTGGCTGAAGGGTGAACCTCATGAGTGACTTTATTACTGAGCTAAAAGGGTGTCCGGGACCATACTCTCAGGGTTTCTCCAGTCTGTGTCAGGCCAGTAAGTCTGGTCTTTTTTTATGAGCTAGAATTTTGTTCTGCATTTTTCTCCAGCTCTGTCGGGGACCTTCTATTGTGATCCCTGTCAGAGCAGTTGGTGATGGTAGCCGGGCACTATCTAGCTGTACTGGGCTCAGTCTGGTGGAGGCTATAGTAATTATGCTCCATTAGTCCTTTGGACTAATCTTCCCCTTGTGTCTTTTGTTTTCTTCATTCTCCCTTGCTCCAGACTGGGTGAAACCAGTGGCATATCTTAGATGGCTGGTCACAGGCTTTTAAGACCCCAGACCCTGCTTACCAAAGTAGAATGTAGAACTTTTTCTTTATAAACTGTATGATGCCAGTTGAGTTAGATGTTCCCGAGACCATGGTCCCTAGGCCCTCAGCCCAGTAATTCAGTCCCTCAGGGAGTTCAGATGTGTCTGTGGAGCTTACATGACCTTGCCTTGTAAAAGTTGTACTGGCTCTTAGGTTGTTTCCACCTTCTGGCTATTGTGATTAGTGCTACAAATGAACTTTGGTGTGTATGTCTCTCTTTGCATTGTGACTTTCATATCTCATACCCAGGAGTGGAATTTTGGGATTATATTGTAGGTCTATGTTCAAGTTTTTGAGGAACCTAGAAGTAGTGGTTTGATGAAGAAGGAAATAGTATTGTAATGATTGGGAACATGGACTTTGTATTTCAGCATATCTGGGTTTGAGCTCCAGTTCTCACATATTTGTGTCAGTGTCCCAAAATACCACCAGAGTAAATTGTTGATCAAGCAAAGCCAAGGTTATCAGACCTACTGCAGTAACAAGAATATCACCTGGAAAGAGTCTTAATAGTGTTAGAGGAAAAGAGATAATGTATTTTAGTACTGGATCTGGGTGATTTTAAGGCTGGTCTTACAAGGAGAGGAACTGGTTGGGATTGGACAGAGTTTGTGACACAGTAGTGATTTGATAGTCTTGGAAACAAGTCTAGAGCAGCAAGCTAATAGTCTTGAGAAGCAAGCTATTTTAGTTGATTGATCACCTTATCTTCCAGAAGGAAAATCTCCTGAAACAAATAAGTTTATTTTTGCTTGCTGTCAGTATTGTTTAACACAAAGACAGAAAACTATGTTGATTTCAGTACTCATTAGCTACTTGACTTTTGGAAAGGATTTCAACTTGCTTTAAATTGAAGCGAATGGAATTAATGAAGCTAATGGAAGATTTAATGAGATAAAATGTGTGAAACACTTAGTATACAGCCGACACACACGGAACATTCACTATAGGATGGCAGAGCTAACGCCATCAGCATCATCAGACATCGTCTTCATCTTTGTCACGACTCTGATGATGATATTCTAGTCTCAGAGGTGAGAATAGAAACATATGTTTGCTAGTCCTCGCTCTCTCTTTAACTTGTGTGACCTTGGGCAGATAACTTACCCTCTCAGAAACTCAGTTTTCCTCCGTGAAATAACAACATTCACTTTTCCTCATTTCACAAGGATCTTGAAGGTTTCCTCCTGGTCTGTGAATAAATTTGGCCTGGAGCAACTTGTCCTGTAACCTTTTTGTGTCCGAACTCACCATGCTGAAACTAGTCTCTCCTGGGATATGGAACTTTTAATTCACATTTGTGAAGCATTTATGTTCTCAGCTGCCTTAGGCCAGTTCTGTTCCGCTAAAGAAAATGTCAATGCTTGGCTGTTAAGCTGGTGATGATGGGCATTCTGCATCATTTTGGCTCCTAGACCCTGTCTGACTCGCTGGAATGTGTTGTTTTTTTCTTTTTTCTTTTTTTAATTGTACTTCAGGTGAAGGCTTACAGAACAAATAGTTTCTCATGAAACAGTAGTAAACATATTGTTTTTATGACATTGGTTAACAACCCCACAACATGTCAAGCCTTTAACTTCTCAGCCTTTTTTTTTTTGGTGAAAATACACATAGCCAAAGATACACCATTTCAAAAATTTCTGCATGCACAGTTCAGTGACATTGACTACGCTCTTCCAGTTGTGCTGCTATTCTCACTTAAGATGTAGACTTACAGAACAAAATAGTTTCTCATTTAACAGTTACTACA
>NW_004443937.1:4975352-5002574 GCF_000243295.1 Trichechus manatus latirostris
GTTATTTTCCTTCAAGGCTTTAAGTATGTCATCCCATTGCCTTCTAACCTGCATGGTTTTCTGCTAAGTAGTCTGAGTTTATTCTAATTGACTTTCCTTTGTAGATGACTTTTCTTTTATCCCTAGCCGCTCTTAAAATTCTCTCTTTATCTTTGGTTTTGGTAAGTTTGATTATAATATGTTTGGTGACTTTCTTTTGGGATCTACCTTATATGGGGTTTGATGAGCATCTTGGATAGATATCTTCTCATCTTTCATGATATCAGGGAAGTTTTCTATCAACAAATCTTCAACAATTTTCTCTGTATGTTCTGTTATCCCCCGTTCTGGTACTCTAGTCACTCTTAGGTTATTTCTCTTGATAGAGTCCCACATGACTCTTAGAGTTTCTTCATTCTTTTTACTTCTTTTATCTGATTTTTCCTCAAATAAGTTGACATCAAGAGCTTTATCTTCAGTGTCACTAATTCTAACTTCTACTGCCTCAATTCTGCTCCTATGAGTTTCTGTTGTCTAATTCTGAAATTTTATTGTTAATCTTCTGGATTTCTGATTGCTGTCTCTCTATGGAGTCTCGCAGCCTATTAAATTTGGCATTATGTTCTTGAATAACTTTTTTAAGTTCTGCTATTACTGTGTCTGTATGTTGCCTGGCTGTTTCTGCGCTCTGTCGAATTTCCTTTCTTCTTTCTGGAAGAGTTCTGTATATTAATCTTTTGTATTCTCTCTCTGGTAATTCCAAGAAGTTCTCTTCCTCCAGAGAATTTATTGATTCTTTATTTTGGGAGCCTGCTGAAGCCATCATGGACTGCCTCTTTATGTGACTTGATATTGACTGTTATCTCTGAGCCATCAATAATTTATTATAATTTTATTTTGTGTTTGCTTAGTGAGACCTAGCTTCTTCTTTTGTTTTGTTTTGATATGCCCAAATAGGCTGCTCATGTGCACTAGTTTGATTTTTGACACCGTTTGATCTCTAATGTCCTGTCACCAGGTAGTTGGTTCTGTAACTAAGCATGTGCACGCTGGAGTTCGTTAAAATTTCCTATATGGGATCAGCTTGGGTGTGCAGGCAGTCGATCTCCAAGTGTGTGATGCAGGCTCTCACCCCCAGTCTTAGAGAGGCTTGGGTGAGTGGTGCTGGCACTGGACTCTGGCTGTGGTAGGGGATCACACGCTGATCCAGGCAGGGGGCCAACGGCTGCCCCTGAGAGTCTGAAATAAAAGCGTGTCCCTATTCTCTAGGGTGAACAGGTAGGTGAGTTTTGCAGCCGGGCTAAGAGCACCCCATTATGTTGGCTGCAAAGACTCAAGGGCACCACTTTTTCTTGAACTCCTGAAGCAGGTCACTAGGCACTTTAGGAACTATCACCAGTCCTCAAGACCCTGCTGCAGATTGATAAAAGTGCCTACTTGAGGGTCAGGACTGTTTCAAGGATCACAAATCTGCCCGTTCACATCTGAAGCAGTTGAAGTTAAACTTCAGATGTTTGTCCTGTTGTACTGTGGTAGTGAGGGCTAATGCTGTTGAGATGGGTCCCCACAAGTCTATACACAGGTGTATGGCACTCAGAGTCTGCGGACTCGTGATTTCTATGGCCAGCAAAGGAGTTGTGCCGACCCTGTGTTCCTGGCCTAGGGGAGCCAGCAGCTTATTTGTTCCCTCTCCAAGGCCAGGAGAATGGGTCAGGGCACCTTTTGGGATCTATTTCCGGCCCAGTGGACTCCTGGTGCAGAGCGGGGATGGAAGCGGTAAAAGGAAGAGAGGTTTTTCCCAAATCTGGTGGAGAGCGCGGAGATAGGAGGTAAAAGGGAGAGAGGTTTTTCCCAAATCCAGTGCAGAGTGTGGAGGTAGGAGGTAAAAGGAAGAGAGGTTTTTTCCAAATCCAGTGCAGAGCACAGACGTAGGAGATAAAAGGGAGAGAGGTTTTTCCCAAATGGGTTTTTTTTTTTTTTAACTTGCTGCGAAATGGTACATGCATGTACTTATCCTAGCCTCTTGGGAGCTGCTCTTCACTGGTTCGGAGTGTCCAAGCAGAATCTCTGCTGCTGGGTCTCTCTCGATGTGGAAACTGCTTCTCGAGAACGCACACAGCACAGCTGTTTGCCTGCTTCACCTCGGCCCGGCGTGGCTGTGTCTTTGCTGTGTCGCCGCTGCAGCTCTAGTGCTCCTCACCTCTTCCAAATGGTCTTCCTCTCCAGTATGACTCAGATGGATTTCTTAACCTAGCCTTGTTCAGGGCTGCCAGATGTTCACACAGAATCAAATTGCTTGTTTTTCCAGGTCTTTGTTGTAAGAGGGATATAGGAAGTGTCTAACTAGTCTGCCATGTTGACCACACCCTTCCTGATGATCTACTTTTGATTAAAAAAAAACCCAGCCATTGAAAATCCTATGGAGCACAGTTGTACTCTGATATATATAAGGTCACCATGAGTCAAATTTGACTTGACTGCAACTGGTTATAGTGTAATGGGGTGATGGAAAGAAGGGTTCATATCAGCAGGAAGAGAAAAGGCCACAGGGAGGATCATCTTCAAGGTAGAGGTTCTCAGAAAGAGTGAACAATCTGGTCAGGCGTTCAATACTGGTATGTTGTCTCACATGGGAAAACTTTTCACAGGCCAGAGAGTTTTGGATGGTGGACATCTTTAGAAATCTGCATGTATTGAATAATGAGTCTGGTTACAATATGAAAAAACAATTCACCCACCCTACCCCCTTTGGAGGTTTTTGACATGTAAATTGCCCATCAGTGAATTAATCAACATGTTTTAATTTAGATAGTGTCTTAGTTATCTAGTGCTGCTATAACAGAAATACCACAGGTGGATATCTTCAATAAACAGAAATTTATTCTCTCAGTCTAGGAGGCTAGAAGTCTGAATTCAGGGTGTCAGCTCCAGGGGAAGGCTTTTTCTCCCTGTCAGTTCCGGGGGAAGGTCCTGTCATCAATCTTCCCTTGGTCTAGGAGCTTCTCAGTGTGGGGACCCTGGGTCCAAAGGACGTGCTCTGCTCCTGGTACTACTTTCTTGATGGTGTGAGGTCCCCCATCTCTCTGCTTGCTTCTCTCTTTTATATTTCAAAAGAGATTGACTCAAGATACAACCGAATCTTGTAGACTGAGTCCTGCCTCATTAACACAACTGCCTCTAATCCTGCCTCATTAACATCGTAAAGATAGGATTTACAACACATTCGAAAATCATATCAGATGACAAAATGGTGGACAGTCACACAATACTGGGAATCATGGCCTAGCCAAGTTTACACACATTTTTGTGGGACACAATTCAATCCATAACAGGTCATCACTAAGGAGGTTAAGAAAAGTACAGGTCTTGATTGTTTGCCCTCTTGGAGCTTCTAGTCAAGTTGGGAAGACCCTCAGAAAAAAGGTGCATAAATTATTTTGCGATATGAGCTTCAAAGGGTAGAACAGTATCACATGCATGAGACATTTGACTTTCTCTAATGTATCTTCCTCCCTACCCCAACTCCCCACACACACTGAAGCCAGAGTCATTTTTTAAATTGGGAAAGAGGATTCTGTTACCACTTTGCTTAAAACCTCTCAATATTTTCTCACCAATTTAGGACAAATTAACAAAATTCTTCACATGGTTCTCAAGGTCTGCATGAGCTGTCCTCTGCCAATCTCTCCAGATAATGTCCTATTTTCTAACTTATTTCATTTTCAGTGTGAATGTTTGTTCTGAGCTAGCTTTGCTGGG
Organism: Trichechus manatus latirostris; assembly: GCF_000243295.1. NCBI lineage: Eukaryota > Metazoa > Chordata > Mammalia > Sirenia > Trichechidae > Trichechus > Trichechus manatus. The sequence goes on from NW_004443937.1 coordinate 4,979,091, forward strand.
CTTTCATATAGATTTGTACCAAGTTGTTTCTAAGTGAGCTTATTAACATTGTGGAAGCTTACAGAGCTACCAAATGGTCCCTGAGCGTCAATATGTGCTTGGGTTTTGATAAAGGCAGGGACAGTGATTGGAGGCATCCTAATGACGTGCCCCTGTTCAGTTTATGAGGCAGTGGATGATGTACAAACCGGTATGCACTGATAGGTAAAACCTCTTATAGGTCACCCGGTGAGTCCATAAAATTGGGGTGGCAGACCTGGCTGCAAGCTTATTGAAATGCTTAATGACATTATCCTTTGTCATTTGCCCTTGGTGTTCCTTACCAACAGATAGTCGTTTGATTGCAGTAAATAACAATACACAGACAGAAATCTGTCCCATTATGCCACCTGGGTGTCTGTGTTCCAAGGAGCTATCACTGTATAGTGAAAAAGGCCTACACTATTCTTTAGTAGATGCCCCACACTGATGGGTTTCTTTGGTCTGTCCATAACTCTCCCAGCATGTCTTGCTAATTGTTATTGTTGTTTCTGTTGAGTTGACTCCAACTCATGACAACCCCATGTCCAACAGAATGAAACATTGCCTGGTCCTGTGCCATCTTAATGATTGTTGGTATGCTCAAGTCCATTGTTGCAGCCACTGGGTATTTTGAGTGCCTTCCAACCTTGGGGGCTTATCTTCCAGCACTATCTCGGACAATATTCTGTTGTAATCCATAGGGTTTCATTGGCTAATTTTTGGAAGTAGCTGTCCAGAGCTTTCTTCAAAGTCTGTCTTAGTCTGGAAGCTCCACTGTTCAGCATGTGCGACCTTTCTGGTATTTCAAATAACAGTGGCAGAGCTTCAAGCATAATAGCAATATGCAAGCCCTTACAGTATGACAAACTGACAGATGAGTGGCCTGATTAACTCACTGACAGATACTTTTGTTTCATGCACCAGTGTCTCAGTGGCTCCTTTCTGTATCTTTCTAAGAAACGTACGTGTGGGTAGGTATGACTTTTTACGTGAGGCTGGCCTATCTCATGCTTTGCAGTCCTCATTTGAACCTTGAAAACGATTTATTTAAACAGATAAACATTTAATACAGACATATCCTTGTTGCCAGGGATGCTTTCTGTGGAGAGTGCTTGCTTCTTAGAGGAACATCTTCCAAATAAGACCATTGTGCATCTGTCAGGGATGAGAGCAGGCATTTATTTTGGGGGTAGGCAGAACACTCAACCTGGCAAATCCCTCGGGTCACCAAGGGGATGGTGATTGGTGATGATAACACTGAACCACAAATCTTGACTTAACTGGATAATTTCTTAGGGGATTCAGTTCTCAGTTGTTGTTATAAGGCTTTCCTCTCTCTTTCCTGTTATTGATATTTTTTATTTGTCTCTTTTTTGCTGAAAGTTGTGATTATTTTTCTTATGCACATGAATTTTCACTTCTGGAGAGAAAGAGAAGAAAACAAGTTGTTGGTATAGAATCTAAATGACTGTTGTTTATCTCGGTCAATGGGATGCATGGACAGGACACCTTAGAGCTAAGTTTAGGAGTTCCTGGGTGGTGGAAATGGTTAAATGCTCTATTACTAGCTGAAAGGTTGGCTGTTCGAACCTACCCAGAGATGTCTCAGAAGACAAGCCTGGCAATCTGCTTTCTGAAAGATCACAGCCTTGACAACTCTATGGGGCAGTTCTGCTCTGCACACAGCAGGTCACCGTGAGTCGGAATCAACCTGATGGCAGCTAACAACAACAATATTGCTATGTTTACAAGTGTCACTTACCTCACTGACTTCATACCCTTTAATGTCTTAGTTTTTAAGATGACCATATTTGGGAGCATATGGCAGACAAGAGACTATTTTCCAATTCATGAGTTTGTTTACCTGAAAAGTCTAGCAAAGGCTTATAACAAGATGACATTTAATTTCAATTTAATGAATTGAATTGGCTTTATGGAATAAGAATAAGATTACACAATATTGGAGCCAACCTGGGAAATCAGGATGAATTAGTGTTTTAAGGGTAATATAATCCTCCGGAAGTTAGAAGAGTTGAGAAGCCACATGTTGCTTATTATAGGCAAAAGGCATTTGGAAGTAGCCTAGGTATTACTAAAGCAAGTATCAGAGAACTTTATTGATGGAAGCTTAATAAATCTTTATGAATTATAGTATATTACACACAGATAAACACAAAGATGGACAAGTGACAAATGACAGCGGTTGTCCCATTTACAGAATATCAATGTCAAATGTTGATGTGCGGTATTAAGAAGAAGTTGGTACATTTCTTTGGGTGGCATACCCATTAATTATTAATTAACATCGTACCCTTTACTCACATGCTTAATCTTGCAAGATCTCTTAGCCTAGGTTTATAAAAACCAAACTCGTTGCGTCGAGTCAATTCTGACTCATAGTTCAGCTCTTTAAGACAGAGTAGAACTGCCCATAGGGTTTCCAAGACTGTAATCTTTAAGTAAGCAGACTGCCACATCTTTTTTCTACAGAATGGCTGGTAGGTTTGAACTGCCAAATTTTTGTTAGCAAACAAGCGCTTAACCACTGTGCCACCAGGGCTCTGTAGCATAGCCTTAGAGAATAGCAAGATGTTAACACAAAATAAAAACTAATATATGCCAATTTACCAGTTAACTGACTGGCAGTCCCCCAGTCTTGCCCTATTCCCTGAAATGTGCAGTGAAGACTTCAAAAGACTATTTTGGCCACCAGCCCAAAAAAAAACCCACTGCTGTCTAGTCGATTCCAACTCATCAAGACCCCGTACGGTTTCTAAGACTACAAATCTCTGTGGAAGCAGACTGCCACATCTTCCTCCCATGGAGCAGCTGGCGGTTCCGAATCACCAACCTTTCAATTAGCAGTTGAGCACCTTCACGACTACACCACCAAGGCTCCTTATTTTGGCTCTAATTCTGATCTTTTTAGGCTATTCACTAGTCCCTTGTCATCTCAGCTGTGGCTAATCTGGTTTCTCTGAAGTGTTTAAATCATATGCTCACAGATTTCATCGAGGGGTTGACATCTGCTCTCCTCTGGCTGGGATGCTAGCATGGGTTGATAGTGTCGGGTATGGCATGAACAGTCATTTTCAGCTTCTCTTGTAGACATGTACTTTCTGACCAGTTGGGAGGAATATGTCTCCTGGCCCTGGGACAAGTCTTATACATGTCTGCCACATCCCACAGTGCCTGGCATGCTGAGTCTGTAAGGTGGGTTACACGATGCTGAGTTTCCTAATTCCAACAAGCTGCTTGTGAGTAGTCCTCATGCTGCTCCACCTCTAGGTCCCTACAGAAGATCTTGTACATATTTTATGCATAACACACTCTTGTCGACTGAAAAGATTCTTCTGTCTAATGAGGGATTTAAGTGACTTACAACACTTACATTAATGTGGATAGCCAAATACTAAAATGAGATACCAAATGCTGTATTGGATAAAACAGTTTATGACAAAAGTGGTGGATGAGGGACTAAGGGTTTGTCTTAGTTACCTAGTGCTGCCATAACAGAAATACCACAAGCGAATGGCTTTAACAAGCAGAAGTTTTATTCTCTCTCAGTCTAGGGGGCTAGATGTCCGAATTCAGGGCACCAGCTCCAGGGGAAGGCCTTTTCTGTCTGTCGGTTCTGGAGAAAGGTCCTTGTCATCAATCTTCCCCTGGCTCGGCTCCTGGCGCTTCTTTTTTGGTTGTATGAGGTCCCTATCTCTCTGCTTGCTTCTCTTTCCTTTTATTTCTTATAAGATAAAAGGTGATGCAGGCCAACCCCAGGGAAGTTCCCTTAACTTTACGTCAGGGATGTGACCTGAGTAAGGGTATTGCATCCAACCCTAATCCTCCTTAGCACAACCTAATCTTGCTTCATTAATAATAGGCAGAGATTAGGATTTACAAGAGATAGGAAAATTACATCAAACCACAAAATGGAGGATAGCCACACTATACTGGGAATCATGGCCTAGTCAAGTTGATGCATATTTCGGGGGGACACAGTTCAATCCATGACAGGGTTAATTAGCTGTCCATGTTAATTTGTTCTTAAAATCACTTAAGCATTTTTTAAGGACGTGTTTATACTTAGGATACACTTATATAAACAACAGTACAAGACAGGACTTTTGAAAATGTCAATTACTAATTAAAATTTAAATCTAGATTAGTAGGCATTGGGCTTCAGAGCACAGATGTTGTTTTGAAAACACCAAAGGCCATTTGATAGTTGTCCTGAAGGGCTATCTTGGTTCTATTGCCCCAAACAAAAAATACATTTCTCCATGGGTGTTTTTGACCTGTTTGGCACCTGCCACCATCTTCTAGAAAAATATTTAAACTGACAATAGTGATATTGTCATGTAACAAACAGAGGTCAAAATTATTTCCCTTTGGAAATGTTATTTCTTAGATTCAATGGGAAGTCCAATTCAATTCACTTTTATGGAGTCCTAAGTTCCATACACATGATGTTTTTAATTTGTGTTAGTGTACTGAGATAGATGCTTTCCTTTCTCCCTAGGTTTCTACAAGATGTAGGTGAAAGATGGAATTTAAACCCAGATCCCCTAACTCCAGGTCTGATGCTTTTCACACAATACGACAGTAGCCTCTTACATAGCAAACAAAACCAGTTATTCTAGACTAGAGTGCTCCCTTTGCACAGTTGTTGAGGATGCATCTTCATTGGTACTAAAATTTATTTGAAGCTATTTCAGCCTTGGTTCATGTTGTGGATTGAAATGTGTGCCCCCCAAGTAAGTGTTGGAATCCTAACCCCTCGTGTGATCTTGTTCAGAAATCGAAGTTTTTTGTTATATTAATGAGACCATATCAGTGTGAGGTGTGTCCTATACTTAGTTGATTCTGAGTTAAAAAGATCAGATTAGACACAGAGACATGCACACACAGGAGAAAACAGATGCCAGGTGAGGATCATCTACAAGCAGGGAACCAAGGAACACATAGGACTACCCACACAGCTGAGACCCTGATTTGGACTTTTAGCCTCCAGAACTGTGAGGAAATAAATCTCTGTTCCTCAAAGCCACCCACTTGTGGTATTTATGTTATAGCAGCACTGAGTAACTAAGCCAGTTCCTAACTCCTTTCCATCACTCCCTGCACATCTTAATTCTCTTCCTATGAATCAAAGCCAAAAACCACTTATATTAATGGTGTCCAATTAAAAATAGTATTAAGTGCAATCCTTAGAGCAGTCACCCTCGAAGAGGAAGCCAGCACTCACAATAAAGACATGATATGTTAATGAGCAAATCCAGTTAGTAAGCAAGGAAGAAAGTTCTAGTCAATGGGAAGAAGTATCATAGTGGTTGAGAGCACAGAACTTGGAGTAAAAAATATTTGAATTTGAGTTAGTTCTTCTGCCTTCTTTGAGCTCAGTTTTCATATGTGTGAAGTGAGGATAATAATAGTGCCTACATCTTAGGGCTATGATGAGGAGTAGTTGAGATAATGCATACAATGCCCTGTGCCCGATACCTAAGGGTCTCTTAAATGATATCTGGTACTGTCATTACTACCATCACTGCTGTTCTCTGTTCACCATCTTCTAATTACCTTTTGGAAAGTCAGCCCTGACGTGGTCACTTGGCTGGCCAGCCCTCCAAAGCTACCTCCAAGTCTTTAAGACCACAAAGCACCAAGTGACAGATATGCCATGGCTTAGGTACACTGATAGAATAGCAAGGTCTTTGTGTCCTGGAACAGAGAGCTTTTCTTTTTCTACTTTCACAGAATAATTTATATGAATCTTGCTCCTTATCCCTCTGGATCATGGAGTGACAACTAAATGGGGTGGAAGAGAGTCTGTTTTCTTAAGGTCTTAGCTTTAGTAAAAGAGAATGAAAGCTCAGAAGGGCTTCTTTCTCCCTCTTTGCTTCAGGAAAGAACAAAACTTCAGGCAGGTCCCCATTATCAAGTGACATGGTTCAGTGCTCATGATAAATGATGTGATCAAGCTAGGGCTCAAGCCTGGGAGTTGCTGTTTGGGGTTATCATGAAAGCTAGCCTAAACAGTGAAACACTAAACTAGCCTTTTTCTGTTAGTTAACAGTTGAAAGCCTTAAGACCCATTTATTATGTAAATTAATATGTTTACTTTTCTAACAACTAAATACAGAAGTGTTTTCACTCCTCTACTTATCTACATAATCCATATTTATTAAATTTCTATTATGAGTTGGTAATGTGCGCCGAGGATATAGTATTGGACAAGATCAAAGTGGTCCTTGACTTCATGGAAGTTACATCTTAGGAATGTAGGGTAGGGGTGGACACTGGCTATTAGACCAACAGTAGTTCATACGATATGATGTATGCAACGATTAGGGAAACATATCCATTGTCATCGAGTTGATTCTGACTCATAACGACCTTATAGGACAGAGTAGAACTGCCCCATAGGGTTTCCAGGGCTATCGTCGTTATGGAAACAGACTGCCACATCTTTCTCCTGAGGAGCAGCTGGTAGGTTAGGACCACTGACCTTTTGGTTAGCAGCTGAGTGCTTAACTACAGCGCCACCAGGGGAAACATAGGATATTATAAAAGTACATAACAAAAGCACCTACCCTTTTTAAGACTTGACCTTGGGAGAAGCTTCTTCTAGGAATTCATGTTTATGCCAATACTTGAAGGATAAGTGGGAGTACTCCAGGCAAAGATGAGAGGGAAGAGAGCTCCATGTGGAGAAGACAGCCAGTATAAAGACCAGGCATTAGGAAGCCATGTGGATTGAGGAGAAAGAACTTCTCTGTGGTCAGAGAGTAGAGCCTGTGTGCATAGGGTGGTAAAGTGGTAGGTTGTGGGTGGCAAATGGAAAGGTGGAAAGTGTAAGAGGTAGAAAGGGGCTTGTCGGAGGATTCACTAAATCTCTCAGAGGCAGAATGATGGACTTGGGTAGGGATATGCCAATCTGGTTTTGAATCTTAGGTTTGGAGAGGACCCCTGGTGGCGCACTGGTTAAGTGCTCAGCTGCTCACCAAAAGATTGGTAGTTCAAACTCACAAGCCTCTCTGTGGGAGAAAGATGTGACAGTCTGCTTCCATAAAGATTTACAGCCTTGGAAACCCTATGGGGCAGTTCTACTCTGTCTTACAGAGTCATATGCATCAGAATCTACTCAATGGCAATGGGGTTTTTTTTTTGTTTGTTTGTTTATGTGAACTGATCTCACTGACTCTCAGTTAACTCCTTTATAAGGTGGAAATAGTAATATCTACCCCACAGGGGTATGATCAGTATAAAATGAAATAATACAAGTAATATACTTGAAGGATCAGGCATAATCTTGGCACAAAGTTGGTGCTCGTGGAATGTCAATATATGTATAAAGAGGCAATTGCATACACATACATATTAGAAGAATATTGATGTTCAACCTATTACTATTATTTTTATAAAAGAACCGAATTTATTGGAATGCATGTGTGTGTATGTATTCTTTGTACATAAAAAGTTATTTGACAGAGTCTGTGGGGAAGCGTGTCCATTTCTGGGATAGACAAATGGCAGGTATTTACTCTCTTTTCTGAAGTGAGAGAACATTAGGTAGTTACGCTTTTGAAGAATGGTTCTGTCTTAGTTTCCTATTGCTGCTGTAACAAATTACCACAAACTTAAAGGACATAATACAACACAATTTTACTATCGGCAGTTCTGGAGGTCAGAAGTCTGATGGATCTCACTCTGCTAAAATCAAGGTGTCAGCAGGGCCGTGTTCTTCTGGAGGATCTAGGGGAGAATCCATTCCTTTGCCTTTTCTAGCTTCTGAAAGCTGGCTACCTTCCTTGGATTTTGGCCTGTTCCTCCCTCTTAAAACTCAGCAGTGTAATATCTTCCAATCACTCTCCGTCTCTGATCCTTCCTACCTCCCTCTTATAAGGACAATTGTAATTACATTGGGACTTTTATGCCTTGAATTGTGTCTCCCAAAAAGATGTGTTTAAGTCCAGCCCTCTGCACAGGTGAATGTGATTTTGTTTGGAAAAATAGAGTTTTTCTCTGAAGATGTTATCAGTTAAATTACCGAAGTCATAGCTCAGCAGGGTAGGTCCTGTTCCTAGTCTCTTCTGAGTGGTGGTTTCTGTAAGAGAAGCATAGACACAGAAAGAGAATCACACACATAGGGGAAAGATCCCATGTGAAGATGCATCTACAAGCAGTAAACGAGCACCAAGGATTGCTGGCCTTCACTAGAAGCTAAGAGAGAGGTATGGGACAGTTCCTCTCTCAAAGCCTTCTGAAGAGTCAATAAAGCCAATGCCCTGGTTTGGACTTGCAGCCTCTGGAACTGTTAAGACGATAAATTTCTGTTCTTTGAAGCCACCTACTTTGTGGCATTTTGTTATGGCAGTACCGGTTAACTAAAACAGGCCCACGTGAATAATCCAGGATAATCTCCCCATTTCAGAATCCTTAACTTAATCTACAAAGTCCTTTTTGCCATGTAAGTTTCCAGGGATCGGGACATGGGCATTGTAGGGGTACACTATTCTGCCTAACATAGGATCGTTCCTTTCCTAAAGGGTTGGGGGCCGATATTCTCGTTGCTAATGATTTGGGCTCTGGTTTTAATTGAGACCAGGCTCCTCCTAATTCCTCCTTTCTGAGGAAAGGGAAAAGAACGTGGCTTCCCTGCCTCATCTTCCATCATGCTCCCTTCTCTCCTGGTTTCCTTCCACTCTGGTCTTCTGTGTTTCCTCATTGCACAGGTCTGTGCCCTCTGCCTGGAGTGCCCCGCCCCGCCGTCATCACCTGGTTACCTCCGCCGTAGCCTTTAGGCATCAGTTGAGTCATCACTTCCTCTGCAGCTTAACGGCCTCTGTTCTTGGGGATTGCTTTGGGATACCTGTGCTGGACTAACGATGGGACCATTCCTGACACAAGGACGTATTCATTCATTTATTCATTCCTTTAACAAATACTTATTGAATGCTGTTGCATGTTGGGGTGTCTGAACAGATGCTGAGTTTGGGGTACCATATGTTCCTTATGGATCAACATGTGAAATGAATGTGTTTCAGCAGCACCGAGTGACTAAGGCAGGAGCCATTCTAATGATTTTGGCTTTATTTGGAGTCAGATGAGAAGCTGTTTGATGGTTCTGAGCAGAAGAATGATATGATATGATTTACAACTATATTTTAAAACATATCTCAGTGGTGTTAGAACTCCTGTTATTAAAAAAGGAAACTGAAAAATTGCTGAGTCATCCTCCCTGCTGGGGCCTGAAGAAGGTACGTGGAAACACCTGGGGAAGAAGGCATTAAAGCCCCCACCCCCATCCAATCACAGAGTTGCTGAGCAAGAATGAGCACAACAAAGCCTTTGACCAGGTGAGTTCCAGGTTGGGATTCTTAGTAAATACAAAAACAAGTTATTTCTGGGTAATTACTGGCCCTTTGGAGCCCTGGTGGTGCAGTGGTTAAGAGCTTGGCTACTAACCAAAGGGTTGGCAGTTTGAATCCACCAGCCGCTCCTTGGAAACCCTGTGGGGCATTGCTACTCTGTCCTATAGGATCACTATGAGTCAGAATCGGCAGCGGGTACTGCACCTTTGACTCTTTATCAAGGGAAAAGAAATTGTGATGGAAAGGGTTAAGTATTGCATTTGGGTCAGAAGCCTAAGTACTTCTGAATTTTAAAATTTTTGTTTTTGCTTCATTTGCGCTTGTACATTTGTCTGTTCATGTTTACAAGTGAAAACCATAAAAAGTGAGTTAATAATTTACTAATCAGAAAGTGCTTGTAGGTCTTTTTCGCTCATGGAATAATTACATTGAATGGCTACCATCTGCAAGGAAATATATTCATTATATATACAATTAATATGTATATGTAATTAATACGTATTTCTCAGTTTTGTTGATCTTCATTCAGTGAGCGCTTCTGGAGGCTGCTGAGTGCCGAGCATTTGGATGTATGCTGGCGACCTGGGAACATATACAGAATTTGGTGTTTGCAGGCAAAGAGCTTGTAGTCTAGAGCAGTGGTTTTCAAAGTGTGTTGTGGACCAGCAGCATCAGCATCACCTGGAACTTGTTAGAAATGCAAATTCAGAGCCCACCTCAGACCTACTGAACAAGAAACTCTTCAGGTGGAGCCCAGTAATCTGTAGTGTAATAAGCCCTCCAGGTGATCCTGACGAATGCTAAAATTTGAGAACACTGGTCTTTAGACAAGAAAACTAAAGATTGTAACACGATGACGTGCCAGAGGAGTCCTTGGGTGGTACATATAGTTAAGCGTTGGGCTACTAACTGAAAAGTTGGAAGTTGTAACCCACCCAGAGGCACCTTGGAAGAAAGGCCTGGTGATCTGCTTTCAAAAGGTCACAGCCATGAAAACCCTGTGGAGTTAGTGTATTCTGACACATGCGGTCATCATGAATCAGAATCCACTTGATGGAAATGGTGGTGGTAGTGAGCCAGAAGGAAGTCCCAGGTGCTGGGTGAGTACAGAGGCGGTAACTCTGACCTGATGCAAATATGGGTGCCTCCAAGAGGATGAGATGCTTGAGGTGAGCCTTAAAACAATGAAAACTAGCTGCGCAGAGGAGGTGAAAAAGGGCCCTCCAGGCACAGGGACTAGTAAGGCTATGAAGACCAAAGAAAACACTGCATACCCTGTGCCTGGAGGGTCCGCTGCCTGGTGGGCTGTAAGAGTGAAGGAAGACAGGTATTGTTGTCCCTTGTGGTTGAGTCAGCTCCCCACTTATGGAGACCCCATGCACAATAGGAGGGATTGTTGTGATCCATGGCAGATATTAAGAGGTTTAAATACCATCCCTAAATAACTTTACTGGCCTTATACCCTTAAAAAGGACTATCACTAAACTCTTGGTAATAACAACTGGAGGGTGGGTCATAAAGTGGAAGGGGATAAAATCACCTTCCAGAGCTGTCTTCTGAAATCTCAAACTACTGCCATCATGGTGGTGGTGTTATTTGCTGTTAAGTCGATTCTGACTCATGGCGACCCCATGTGTGTCAGAGTGGAACTGTGCCCCTTCAATGGCTGATTTTTTGGCAGTAGGTTGCCAGACCTTTCTTCTGAGACACCTCTGGGTGGGTTCAAACCACCAACCTTTTGGTTAGTAGTTGAGTGCTTAACTGTTTGCGCCATGTTAAAGCAGAGGAATTACTGGTTCCAGATAATGCCTGAAGGGCTCTTCCTGAGATGAAACAGGAAGAAATCTTGTTTTTATGGCTTCTTGAGGTGATGCTGACGTTGTAATTTTCCAGAGCAGATTTCTAGGGGATGATGATGTTTCTAAGCTTCCTGTGGAAGGGCCTATGAATCAGAGGTCTATGCTATGCCAGTTCTTTCTCAGCCCTCTGCTGCCTAGGGTTGCTTTCTCAGCAGTAGCTCTTGAAGCATTTCACTGTGTTTCCAGTCTGCGGTACCTTTATTACTCTAATTCTTTGTCTGTACTACTTGCTGATAATCTGTCATTAGTTAGGTATTCTATAGCTAAATTACAGTACTTGGAGAGTGAAGTTTTTCCAGTATTTGCCGCTATGCTGTGATAATTTCTCTAACTTAAGGTAAAGTATAAAATTGATTTTGAGATTTCAGTGTTAAATAAATTATGAGCTTCCAAATGGCCTAACCTTGCATTTTGGGCCTGACATTTAAGTTACTTGCTTAGCAATTTTTAAATTTTTTTTTTTCTAAAAGAGTTTTACCCTTTTCTCTATGGGCCTTTTATCATTGCCTTGAAGGGCTTCCACTGAAGGGTATATTTTTACATGTGGTTTTTTCATTTGTGAGATTTCAGAGTAAATTTGTTAGGCTTTTAGGCTTCCGGGTTATAGGACTCAAATGCAGAGATGTTTAAGTGGAATTGTTTGTTTGCTTTATTCTCTGCAGCCTCTAGCAGATGCCAGTAATCAGAGTGGTTTAATCCTCTCGTTAGGTATCGTGGGTTTCATTTCCAGGGCAGAAATAAATTCTGAATCGACTCTTACCTGCTTTTCAGTGGCATTCTTTCTTTTTACTGTTGCTCCATGTTTATGAGAGAGAGCAGTGGAGTATGCCACCAACATAAAAAGATGTCAGCAATGTGACTTTCCTATCAAGTGCAGTCACACCTCATCTGGACAGTCTGCAGCCATGACCTGTGATTCTTCCAGAGTGTATTGGCTTCAAGCTAGCCATGACTTTTCTTCCCTTATAAAGCTCAATCAGGGTGATTTCTGGAATGGTGGTGTGCAGAGAACAGTGGACTCTCTCCAGTGAAATAACTATTGAATGGCTGAAAATTATAAAAATCAATACATAAAAAAATGTAGTAAATTATCCTAACGACATAGAGAAAACTGAGAAACATTAAAAAAATCTAATGATAAGAACAATGAGTATCTGTAACATTTGAGGCATTATCTGCTGTCTCTATTCCCCTCCCCAGCTCATTGCGATAAAAATTCTACTCCAGGCACGTGCAGTCAAGATGGGCCTCTTTTCCTATAGCTGCCGGTCTGGAGCTATAATTTCCCTCTGATAGGGGCAAGCCACTGACATCTCTCACCTCCGAACCCAGCTTTGTGTTGCAGAAGCTCTATTCTGGGGCAGTGTGGCTAAGAGAACTTGTCTCCCTGCGTCCACCAAGTAGACAGTCATAGGGTGAAAGCACTACCTCAAGCATGGCAGGTTGACAATAGTGTACCCTGAAGCACCTACCCTAGCTCACTTATAGGGTGAGGATTCTACATCCGGAGGGGCAAACTGAGAAACCCGGTGGCTACTGTCCTCTACCAGAGCCCTGCTCATAGGGCAGAGGTGTCACTCTGGGAGAAGCAGGTCACTGTCCCTACTTCCAGTTCCATTGCAGTGATTCAGAGGTTCTTCCCAGGGGCAGAGGCAGGTCATGAGAACAAAGAACTCCACAAACTAGCCTAAAGTGAGTGCTTTTATTTGGGACAAAGTGAGGAGAGGTTCATGCCTAAGGGTGTTGTTGAAAATAATGGAGATTTTGGTGGTGAGCAGTTAGTAGTAGTACCCTTAGGCTGGTAGCTCCATGGTACTCATAGCAACAAGCAAAATGGTAGACTTCTAGAAGCTTAACAAGGAGAACTAGGAAAGAAACAGCACAGAAGGTCCCTTCTGAGGTCTTCAGCCTCAAAAGACTGGCAACACCCTGCCCCTGAAAATGGGCACTAATTTAATTGGATAAAACTTTGAGGCAATTTATATCACAAGGGGTTGTCAAAAACAATACCTGGAAAAGGCAGGGGGTCACTATCAGAATTACTAATATATTATTTAAAATGTCCCTTGCTATGACTAATAATACTTATCATTTGGAAAACTTTTCCAATTTTAAAGGTAGAATATAACTCACTTGGATTTGTCCTGCAAATTCATGAATGTCCTTTGCTAATTTTAGGTTGATGTTTTTGTAATTTTTGTTGATGTTGATTATATATATTGTCGTTACATGCTGTCAAGGAGATTCCGACTCATAGCGACCCTATGTACAACAGAACAAAACATTGCCTGGTTCTACGCCATCCTCACAATTGTTGCTATGTTTGAGCCCATTGTTGTAGCCACTGTGTCAGTCCACGTTGTTGAGGGCCTTCCTCTTTTTTGCTGACCTGCTACTTTACCAAGCATGATGTCCTTCTCCAGCGACTGGTCCCTCCTGACATGTCCAAAGTACATAGGACTAAGTCTCACCATCCTCACTTCTAAGGAGCATTCTAGCTGTACTTCTTCCAAGACAGATTTGTTCATTCTTCTGGCAGTCCATGGTATATTCAGTATTCTTCACCAACACCGTAATTCAAATGTGTCAATTCTTCTTCAGTCTTTCTTATTCATTGTTCAGCTTTCCCATGCATATGAGGTGATTGAAAACATCATGGCTAGGGTCAGGCACACCTTAGTCCTCTAAGTGATGTCTTTGTTTTCTAACACTTTAAGGAGGTTGTTAATGAGTCTTCCTGCAATCCTGATGCCCCGTTCTTCTTCATATAGTCCAGCTTCTCAGATTATTTGCTCAGCATACAGATTGAATAGGTATGGTGAAAAGATACAACCCTGACACACACCTTTCCTGACTTTAAACCACGCGGTATCCCCATGTTCTGTTCGAACATTGGCTTCTTGATCTATGTACAGGTTCCTCATGAGCGCAGTTGTTCTGGAATTCCCATTCTTCGCAATGTTATCCATAATTTGTTATGATCCACACAGTTGAATGCCTTTGCATAGTCAATAAAACACAGGTAAACATCCTTCTAGTATTCTCTGCTTTCAGCCAGGATCCATCTGACATCAGCAATGATACCCCTTGTTCCACGTCCTCTTCTGAATCCAGCTTGAATTTCTGGTAGTTCCTCCAATCATGATCTTTAGCAAAAATTTACTTGCATGTAATATTAATTATATTATTAGATAATTTCTGCATTCTGTTTATCATCTTTCTTTGGAATGGGCACAAACATTGATCTCTTCCAGTTGGTTGGCCAGGTAGCTGTCTTCCAAATTTCTTGGCATAGACGAGTGACCACTTCCAGTGTTGCATCGTTTGTTGAAACATCTCAGTTGGTATTCTGTCAATTCCTGGAGCTTTGTTTTTCACCAGTACCTTCAGTGCAGCTTGGATTTCTTCCTTCAGTACCATCAGTTCTTGATCATATGCTGCCTCCTGAAATGGTTGAACATTGACCAATTCTTTTTGGTACAGTGACTGTGTATTCCTTTCATCTTCTTTTGATGCTTCCTGCATCATTCAATATTTTGCTCATAGAATCCTTCAATATTGCAACTGAAGGCTTGAATTTTGTCTTCAATTCTTTCAGCTTGAGAAATGCTGAGCCTGTTCTTCTCTTTTGTTTTTCTAACACTAAGTCTTTGCACATTTCATGGAATACTTTGTCTTCTCAAGCTACCCTTTGAAATCTCTGTTCAGCTCTTTTACTTGAATTCTTCCAGTCACTCTAGCTATTCTATGTTCAAGAGCAACTTTCAGAGTCTCTTTTGAAATCTGTTTTGGTCTTTTCTTTCTTACCTGTCTTTTTAATGACCTTTTGCTTTCTTCATATATGATGTCCTTGAAGTCATCCCACAACTCCTCTAGTCTTTGGTCATTAGTGTTCAGTGAGTCAAATCTATTCTTGAGATGGTCTCTAAATTCAGGTGGGATACATTCAAAGTAAGCAGCCCTGGTGGCACAGTGGTTAAAGTGCTTCAAAAAGGTCATTGGTTCAAACCTACCAGCTGCTCTGCCAGAGAAAAATATGGCAGTCTGCTTCTGTAAACATTTACAGCCTTGGAAACCCTATGGGGTAGTTCTCGTCTGTCCTGTTGGGTTGCTATGTGTGGAATCGACTTCAGGGCAGTGGGTTTGTTGTTTTGTTTTTGTACTCAGGGTTGTACTTTGGCTCTTGTGGACTTGTTTTAATTTTCTTCAGCTTTTCCTTGAACCTGCATATGAGCAGTTGATAGTCTGTTCCACAGTTGGCCCCTGGTCTTGTTCTGACTGATGATATGGAGATTCTCCATCATCTCTTTGCACAGATGGAGTCCATTTGATTCCTGTGTTTTTCATCTGGTGAGGTCTACATGTGTAGTTGTCATTTATGTTGTTGAAAAAAGTACTTCCAGTGAATAGGTCATTGGTCTTGCAAAATTCTATCATGCAATCTCTGGCATTTCTGTCACCAAGGCCATATTTTCCAACTACTGATCCTTCTTCTTTATTTCAAACTTTCACATTCCAATCACCTATAATTATCAATGTATCTTGGTTGCATGTTTGATCAACTTTAGACTGCAGAAGTTGGTAAAAATCTTAAATTTCCTCATCTTTGGCATTAGAGGTTGGTGTGTAAATTTGAATAATAGTCGTATTAACTGGTCTTCCTTGTAGATGTATAGATATTATCCTATTACTGACAGCGTTGTACTTCAGGATATATCTTGAAATGTTCTTTTTGATGAAGAATTTGACGCATTTCTCTTCAATTTGTCCTTCCCAGCATAGTAGACCGTATGATTGCCTGATTCAAAATGGCCAATACCAGCTCATTTCAGCTGACTAACATGAAGGATATCGATCTTCAAACATTCCATTTCAACTTTGACAATTTCCAATTTTCCTAGATTCGTACTTCCTACATTCCATGTTCTAATTACTAGTGAATGTTTGTAGCTGTTTCTTCTCATTTTGAGTCTTGCCACATCAGCAAATGAGGGTCCCAAAAGCTCGACTCCATCCAGGTCATTAAGGTTAACTCACTTTGAAAAGGCTGTTCTTCCCCAGCCGTATTTTGAGTGCCTTCCAACCTGAGGGGCTCATCTTCTGGCTGTATCTCAGATAATATTCTGCTGCTGTAAAAATATATATATATTTAATTTTTAAAGCTATTAATCATAATATATATACTCAACCACTTTAGGAGGTAGCATATGATCAAGCACCAAAGGTATTAAAGGAAGAAGTCCAAGCTTCACTGAAGGCATTGGAGAAAAACAAGGTTCCAAGAATTAACGGAATACCAATTGAGATGTTTCAACAAATGGATGCAATGCTGGAAGTGCTCAGTTGTCTATGTGAAGAAATTTGGAAGACAGCCACCTAAAAAACTGACTGGAAGAGATCCGTATTTGTGCCTGTTCCAAAAAATGCAAATTACCGAACGATATCATCAATATAACATACAGGTAAAATTTTACTGAAGATAATTCAGAAAGGTCGCAGCAGTATATATCAACAGGGAACTGCCAGAAATTCAAGCCAGATTTAAAAGAGGACGGGGAACAAGGAATATCATCGCTGATATCAGATGGACCTTGGTTGAAAGCAGAGAATACCAGAAAGATGTTTACTTGCGTTTTATTGACTATGCAAAGGCATTCGACTGTGTCGATCATAACAAATTATAGATAACTTTGAGAAGAGTATGAGTTCCAGAACACTTAACTGTGCTAATGCAGAACATGTACATAGACCAAGAGGCAGTTGTTCGAATAGAACGAGGGAGTGCTGCATGGTTTAAAATCAGGAAGGCATATGTCTGGGTTATATTCTTTCACCATATGTATTGAAACTGTATGTTGAGCAAATAATCTGAGAAACTGGACTGTATGAAGAAGAATACAGCATCAGTATTGGAGGAAGACTTGTAAACAACTTACGATACGCAGATGACACAACCTCGCTTGCTGAAAGTGAAAAGGACTTGGAGCACTTACTGATGAAGATCAAAGACCATATATAGCCTTAGTATGGATTACACTTAAACATAAAACAAAAATCGTTACAACTGGACCAATAAGCAACATCATGATAAACAGAGAAAAGATTGAAATTGTCAAGGATTTCATTTTGCTTGGATCCACAAACAACGCCTGTGGAACCAGCAGTCAAGAAATCAAATGATGTATTGCAATCAGCTGCTGCAAAAGAAAAAATATTTAAAGTGTTAGAAAACAAAGATGTCATTTTGAGAACTAAGGTGCGCCTGACCCAAGCCATGGTGTTTTCAATCCCTTCATGTGCATGTGAAAGCTGGACAATGAATAAGGAAGACCAAAGAAGAATTGATACATCTGAATTATGGTGTTGTCCAAGAATATTGAATATACCATGGACTTCCAAAAGAGCAAACAAATCTGTCTTGCTAGAAGTATAGCCAGAATGTTCCTTCGAAGGTTGGAGAGACTTAGTCCTACTTATTTTGGGCATGTTATCAGGAGGGACCAGTCCCTGGAACAAGGACAGTGCTGGAGCCAACCCTGTGGAGTGAGAGAGCTGAGTGCTTTTGCACAGGAAGCTTCCTGGTGGAGTATTCTTATTCTTCACCCTCCCTCATTCCCCACAATCAGTTGACCTGCAGATTCCCTCATTTCTACTTCAGAACGTAGGTTAAATTCATCACTTCTCTCCATCTGCTCTGCGATGCCCAATCCCAAGCCTTCATCCTCTCACACCTGAGTTGCTGCAATAGCTTCCTGACATCTTCACCTGCTGCTTCCTGTCTTTGTGCAGCTAGCTTCTCCTCCCCACATCTACTAGAGGGATTTTTTAAAAGTACAAATCCCATCTTGTCACTGTGCACTTTTAAACCTTCCAGTGCCTTTCCATGATGCTAGAATAATATTTATATTCTTTGCAAGGTCTACAGGAGGGTATAAGCCTGTTTCCTCTAATTGCTCCCTCCTCACCACGCACCACTCTCAGCTTTGCTCACTCTGCCCCAGGAACATTGTTCTCTTCTTTTCTTCTTGAACACGTAAAGCCTTTCCAGTTCAAAAATCTTTCCACAAGCTATGTCTTCTTCTCGAATATTCTTTTTTTTTTCTAGCTTTTCATATGATACTTTGCTCCTCCTTTTTGTCTCAGCTAAAAGTGCAACCTCCTTAGAAAGCCCTCCCTGACCACTCTATATAAAGCAGCACCCTACTCTCCAGTTAATTTCTGTTACATTACACTATTTATTTGTTTTATATCCTTATACTCTAATTATCTTGTGGCCTTACTCTCACATTACAATAAAAACTCCATGAGGACGGCAAACTTGTGTGGCTTGTTCAACTCTGCTTTCAGGAGCTAGCGGGTTGGCAGTGCCATTGTATGTGCTCAGCCCATATTTCTGGATGGATGGATAGGTGGATGAATGGTTGAATGGATTGATGGATGGATGAAGGAAGGAGAAAAGAAATGATAGAAATAATAATTACTGAAAGAGGTCCCAGTAACTTGTTACTTGTCATGCAGACTCTGGGAGGAATGCTCACACGTTGAACCCCTGTCTACTTGAAGAGTACAGATTCCCCTACAAGTCTCTAGCCCCAAATCGTGGCCATATTAAGCCTGATAGGTTTCCTGGAGAAGATTCTGGAATGCAGTTGACCAGTTACATGGTAATGTTAATTCCATGCAGAGCTGCTGCTTTCTAACAACCTTGTTTCCTTTCTTTGTCTCAGAAGTGAAACAATGCACATACTCGCCCAGTTACTGAGAAACACCCTTAAACACAAGCTATCTCTTACGAAGTTGAATTGACGTTCATCCAGTGATGGTTTTTTTTTAGTGTCAGCAAATGCACCACAAACAGTCAACAACTGATTTTGCCAGAACTCACAACTGCATTTTAGAATGCAGTTATAACCTGGGCTAGGTAATATCACCTTAATCAGTAACCAGTTGCCATAAAGTCAGTTCTGACTCATAGCAATCTCATGTGTGTCACAGTAGAACTGTGCTCCACAGGGTTTTCAGTGGCTGATTTTTTGGAAGTAGATCACCAGGCCTTTCTTCCAAGGCACCTCTTGGTGGACTCAAACTTCCAACCTTTTGGATAGCAGCCCAGTGTGTTAACTCTTCGCACCACCCAGGGACTGCAGTATCAGCTGAACATCACCTTAACCCATTGAAAGTCCCTTTCTATGTTCAAGTTTGAGGAATGCTGTGGGAGTAAGGTACGAAACATATAAATTTTGTGTGAGAAGGGAGCACATGAGTTCCTGGGCATGATGACAGTGAAGCTAGATCAGGAAGGAGAGCCGAGAAGGCAACATGATGGTCACCAGCATATGGGGACAGTCTGGCTGGGGGGTGGTGGGGGGAAGAGGGTGACTACTTAAAGGGGAGGCACTACAGAAAACTGCTTGCTGTTTCTCCACAGAAGTACAGTGACAGCTTTCCATGCATTCACTAGTGGCTTTGCAGTTTCACCATCTGGATCATCTGTCTGAAACGGCTTCTAATGTTTTTCTCCTTGATCAGGAAACAGCATTAACTCCAACAGTACGGCTGGGATTTAATGGGCACATACCACAATTCTGCTCCCTAAAATATGCCGCCAAGCCAGACAAAGTTCAGTAAAGACACTGCTACCCTGAGAACGGCCAAGAACTGAGGATTGAACGTAGAAAAACCCCAGAATTCACCTTCATAGCTGAAGTTTCTCTAAAAGTTAATGCCTCTCAGGCACACCTAGACACTGCATTTATAGACAGAAGCTCTGTGCCCTCTCGAGGATAGTCAGGATTAGTAATACCTGTTTAGCTATTTATAATTCACTTTCAACCTTACATCTGAAAACCTTACCTCCCGTTCCTATTTTTGTCAGGACCGTAATGATCTTTCTTTTTTCCCAGTGACTGACCCCTTGCCCCTCCTGTCTCTTTCTGCTCATTTGCAGGCTGTGTTTTTCCCTCATGGCCTCATTTTGTCTTTTCTATTTCTCCATTCCTCATTTTCTGTACTTCTGAGAACTTGATGTATAAAATGTGTCTGGCAGAGGAGCTAGACTTTACCTTCAAGAGGTCAACATGGACTGTAAATAGTGTTAAATTAAGGAAAATTATAGACATTAAAAAGAATGAACTATTTCTGCTTTAACAAGATATTTGCAGCCTTGCTTGTGTTACAGTTAATTTTTGCATAGTTCTAATTATATCAGAAATGATTCTACCAGTTAATTATATAAATGTTTTTGCATTTTCCAAGCTTCCTCTAGCTCTCAAGCTGACTTTTTCTTGCCCTCATATCAGGTGTGATGTGCTAAAAAATAGGTCAGTGCAGTGGTTAATATTTATATCACCTACAAAAATTATTATACTAGTTTATTTTTTTAATTTGTATGTGATTTATTCTGATTTTTAAGAGGAAAATTGACCTGTTTTTTAAAAATGTCTCCTTTTATTCCATTGGATTCTACTAAACTCTTATTACTTGGGGCTTAGTTATAAGGAGCTGGCAGTCTTAGCCACATTGCTTTGGTTAGCCATTCATCTTATCGTCTCTTCATCGTGCTACCATGTTTTTGGTCTGTCTTGTCCACTTTCTGATACAGATAAACAATAAGTGGGAGATGGGCTTGATACCAAGGTAAGCGCAGAAGGAACCCTGCCCTGGGACTCCCCAGGCAATGCCTCTCCCTTTTCTTCTCTTTTACCTCCATTTGTTAATAGCTGCATGCCATAGAGGTCCAGTTTGAAGAGGTTTGTAGTGGGCTTTCTCACAAATGTCCTTGCCACTTTATGGATCTTTTATTCGTAACTGAGAATTAGAACTGAAGGCTGATGCTAGAGTACGTATGTAAGTCATAAACTACATAAAGCAATAGCATATAGTTGAAAGGTGGGAAGGAATAAGAGAGCCACTTATTAGCAGTGCATAGTAAACTTTAAAAAGTTCTGTGCATGCCACCACACCAGCTTAATTAGGGTGTCAGCAAACTTGAAGCTCATGTATGACAAAGTGAGGTGAAAGTTTGTCCTAAATCTGGCCTACTTGATGATATGGGGTAGAAGAGGGAAAATAGAAGAAGGCAGAAAGAGCAGTGTTATTCAGATAACATATTTTCTTTATCATTGGCATTTTCTAAATTATTCTTTTGTCTTAAATGAGTTTTTAAAATTTTTTTTTTCCCCTGGAAAGTGTGTATGTCTGTATATGGGTATTTCCTATTTTAATGGGGTCTTGAACCTATGATAAGCCTGAAAACTTGAGGAGACATACAAGGCCATAGATACATTGTATGGTAGGAGAGAATAGGGACCTATTTCCACTGCCATCCAGCTGTTTGTTTGTTTTTTGGTATTTCTTTTTTTAAATTTTGTTGTAGTAGAATATATAAGGAACAAAACAGTTGCCACTTTAACCATTTTAAGCGTACAATTCAGTGATATTAATTACATTGACATGTGCAGCCATCATCACTGTCTATTTCCAAATATTTTTCATCACCCTTGACAGAAACTCAGTACCCCTTAAGCAGTAACCACCCAGCATTTTGACAGTCTATAGTGTGTGAGTCTGTGTGTAACCCTAGTACAGTGTGGAGTCCTATGCTGCCCAGTCTCTGTACAGTGTCACTTCCAAAGAAACATACTCAGCTAAAAGTAGTTAAGAACCATTCTGTCTTCACTGATATCTCCCATAAAGCCTATCAACTGAAGGAAAATACATCTTTACATTCAAGAAAAATCTTAAAAATCTTCTCTCTCTATTGCTGCCACTTTTAATGTCATCTCCTTGGAAGACAGCTGTCCCTCCAAAATGTCTTTCTACCTTATAACTCAAAATTGTAAAAGGAAAAATAAACAGTTCTAAAACCAAGTCCTTGCCACTTTTCTTTCCTCTCCTTCTCCTTTCTTTCCTCTTTTCTGTTCTTTCTCTTTCAAGGAAATGTCAGCACTTTGAGATATAATTTATGTCCTCATCCCTACTTCTGCAAGGTCTGTCTTATACATTTCTCTGACTACACATCATCAAAGCTAAGTGACTGAAATGGAAAATTCAAAATTTTTGTTTGAAGGTGGAAGAGAGTTGTGAAGATAGCAAATATCCAGATTTACAGGTTCATAAATTTTTATCTTCAACACAAAAACACTAATTATATTTTTTGTACCTTGTCCTCAGCTCTTCGGGTATCTATTACAACCCACCTAAGCCACTCAGCTACTCTGTAACTTTATAGTGATGGATAAAAATAATACCAGCAAGAACAACAACACAAGCAAACAAAAGTCCAGGACTCCCTATTCCATGCGCAGTGTGACGGATTGCTTTTGTGTGGCCTTTCTCGCCAGGGTCTTGTAACTCCCACCCAAATGATTGGGCAGGACTGTAAATAAGTTAATTGTAGGCCACCAAAGGGATTTACCAGTTTTGCCATCCCACTAGGCTTAAAATGAGCCATCCTGGAGGTGTGAAAGGGAGGATCTCACCACCACCAAGGAAGAACAGCCAAAAGTGGAGCTTTAGACCCGGGATCCCTGCGCTGAGAAGCTCCTGGAACCAGGAGACTGAGAAAGAGCTGTAACACTGAAGATAGAAGTGGTGGCAAGAGAGACGAGCAGGAGATGGCACAGTAGGCTTCCCAGGTCACAGAGCGAGAAAGCTGAGTGCCTTTGGGCAGGAAGCTTGCTGGCGGAGTAGGTTTGCTGACCCATAGAGCCAGAGCTGAACGCCTTTGGGCTGAGGCTTAATGGTGGAGTGGGGTGCCTCTGGGTACTTATCAGCAGGGCTAGAAGAGCTTTGTAACACTTGCCTGAGTAGGGCAGAGGCTGAGGGACCAGAGAGAGGCCAGCCAGTGAGCACGGCTGAGAAGAGCTTGTTCTGATGGAAGAACTGTATCCTGAGCATTCCTCAACCTGAATTGTAACCTGTTACTTTCCTGATAAACCCCATAATCATGAGTATTGTCTGTGAGTTCTGTGTGGCTATTGTAATGAATTATCAAACCCAGCAGAGAAGTAGAGAGTGCTGTGGGAGGGGTGGGTGGTGTCAGAATTGGTAAAGATGGTGGAGAGAGAGGAGGCACGTCTGACCTCCACCTCATAGGAATCAGCCTTGGGCTGGTGATCTTTTTTTTTTTTAAATTATTTTTATTGTAGTTTAGATAAAGGTATACAGAACAAATAGTTTCTCATTAAACAGTCAGTACACATATCGTTTCATGACATTGGTTAACAACCCCA
>NW_004443937.1:5003689-5019091 GCF_000243295.1 Trichechus manatus latirostris
TCCTCTCTGTGTCTTCTGTTTTTTTCCCCCTGTTCTGGAACTCCAATCACTCGCAGATTTTTGCTTTTCATTGTATCCACATAATTCTCAGGTTTCTTCATTTTTCTTCATTCTTTTTTCTGATTTTTCCTCAAACAGAGTTGTATCCAAGTGTTTGTCTTCAATTTTGCTGATCCTGTCTTCCATCGTTTCAAATCTGCTCCTCAGCCCTTCTATGACATTGCCCATCTGAAATCTTGTTGTTTATCTTTTGGATTTCTAGTTGTTTTTGTATGTTTTCTAGTTGTGAATTTATTTTGGCATTTTGTTCCTGTATTATTTTCTTGAATTCTTCCAATTTTTTGTCTGTATGTTCCGTGAATTTGTCTGCCTTTTCCATGAATTTGTCTGTTTCCTCATTTTTGTCTGTTTTTTGCTTCAACTCTTGGATAATTCTGAATATTAAGAGATTTGAATTCCCTATCAGTTAAGTCTAGTGCCTTTTCTTCTACTGTAAGGTCATCTGGTGTTTTATTTTGGACGCCTACTGAAACCATCCTGTCCTGTTTTTGTAAATGTTTTGATATTGTCTGCTGTCTTTGAGGGCATTCAGTGGTTATTTTCCTCATTTATTGATTGTGGATTTGTTTGTTTTGTCCTGCTTTTTTGTTTTATTTGGTTATGTCTGAGTAGGTGGGCTGTATGTTCTTTGTTTTTGTTGTTTGCTCGTCTGTGGGCACGATACTTTTCACCTCCTTCTCCAATGGGCAGGGTCAGTCACTCAGGTATGGTATAGCAGGGCAGGTCTAGCTGAAGGAGAGTTGCTGGTGGCATGTACCAGGGCTGACAGTGCAGACTGGGAATCAGTGCAGGGTAGGTTCCAGTAGGCCGTGCCTGTGCTGCTTGGGAGTGTGATTTCAGCGCACGGTGCAGGTAGGCAAGAGGGAGGGGGTAGATTGTGATGTGTGGAACTAAGGTGGGTATGGGAAAGATGAGAGAGAGGAGAGAGGAACAGGAGCCAAAAACATACACACAAAAAAAGAGTGTTAAGGGAGCTTGCTATTAGAGTGGAGAGATGAGAGACTGAGAAATGAGGAAAAACAAAAATGAAAAAAAAAGAAAAAGGGTAAAAGAAAAACAATGAAAAAATCAAGAAACTGGAAATGAAGAAAGACAAAAAGGGAATAAGAGAGAGAAGAAAACAAAGCAAAGAAACAAAAACAAACAAACAAAAAAAAACAGGAAGAAAGAAATGCCCCCAGGGATGTCCCTGTGCGTCTGCACAGAGTAAGGGAGTAGCTTCCGAGCTGCGTGGTACTGCCCGGCTGGAAGGGGCTCCCAAGCCGAGAAAAGAAAAAGGAAACAAGCAAACAAATCAAAACAGTACCAATCAGAGCAAACAAAGAGAAAAGTCCCAGGGGTTTTACCAGCATGGTGGCACGGGCCAGGAAGCAGTTTCACAGTCAAGCGGTGTTTCACAGTCTTTCAGGAAGAAGAAAAGATGGCACACGGAGCCAGGTATTTGAGGAAAAAGGAAGGGGAGGTGGTGAGAGGTGAGGAAGAAATCTAAAGAAGCAGAAAAAAGCAACACCAGCAGCCAACAAAAGGCTCTCAGGGAGCCGGCCAGTGCGGGCGGGTGGAATCCAAGCGACACCGGGGTGCTTCCTGGCCAAGAGACTGTGGCTGCAGGAAGCAGAGGAGGCTAAGTGGGGGCGAAGAAGGGTAAAGGGTGGAAAGCCTGTATCGTTGGTTACTGGTTGTTCTGTCTCCTGCTGGAAGCTCTGTGAAGCTGCTTTCTCATACCCCCGTTCGCTGATCTCTGATTGGAGTCCAGGATGGTGGATCTGTGCTGCAGTAGCTGATAGGGGACCTCTGTATGTATCTCTCCTCGCTCTCTGTTCTCGGTCAGTTTCTTATTCCATTCGGTGCTTGGCTGAGTTCTTTATCTCTTCGTTTGATGCGTAGGGTTTCAGGATTGACGTGTGACTCTGTTTGACTTAGTTTTTCTGATCTTTGCTGTGGAGGGACGGTGTGGTGCTTCTGACTATAGTGCCATGTTGCCCGGAAGACCTGGGCTGGTGATCTTGATTCTCCTTCCTCCCTGTGAAGTTAGAGGAGGTCAGATGCAACATACCTCCCTTATTTCAGAAGTGTTTTATCTTCACAGGGATGCAGAGGAAAACAATCTCAGTTCCACCTAAGCCATCAACATCTGCTTTTAAGCAATATGTACCCCGTATGTTTGTTAATACGTCACTACCACCTGCATTTAATAGGCACAGGTACTGTTTGTCTTACATATTAGATAATAAGCAGGCTAAGGGCAAAGAACAAGTCTCTTCATAATAACAATGGCTTGAAAATATTTAATACCAGTGCTTAATACAATGCATTCTTGTCCTCCACCAGCAGTAGTTATGAGTTCACGCTGTCCTCCATTGCCATGATTAGTTCAATACATGACTAATCACAATGTTCCTAAAATAGAGTTGCTAGCAGGGAGTGTGGCAGCAGGTCTCTGGAGGAGCACTTCTTACTGATGTTTGGCTAACCTAATTTTCCTTTCCCTGGTCCCCAGAACTTAGGGAGACCCTTTGTAAATCCAGGAAGTAATAGGAAGTCTCTGCTCTCTGCATGATAGTTGCTTAAAGATTAACACCTGCTCCTCTCTTTGGAGAAATCTTAAAAATCTCTCCTGTGATTTGTGGTAGAAAACATTTCCTTGAGAAATCTGTACCTCAAAAGTGAACATAAAGGTTGTCTCTAATATAGCGCCTCAGTAGTTGGATTTTAAACCAGTCTTTCAGAACATATTGACTGCTTTTCTGAAACATTTGTTAGCAGAGGGGGACCAGTCGCTGATATTTATTAGATTTAATCCTCTTCTGGACTAACTAGACTATGGTTCTGAATGAACTTAGAGTTTTGTTTGTTTGTTTTCCCTCCCAGTGGAACTTGATTTTGCAGCTGAGGACACATGATTCTTTCTCATTTTATTGAGTAGGTCTCTGGCCCCTCAGCTCATCGGTCTGAAGATGCTCGTGAGACGCAGACTTTGGGTTGTATTCCTTCCTAAGTCTATTCATTTCATTCAACGGGGAAATCATAACCTGGGTCTGGGGTGGTAGTGTGGGTGGGGATGGGGTCCAGTGGCAGTAAGGTGTGGTCCTGTGGGGGTGTGATGAGAGTATAGGTAGGGGTGAGGTCAAGTGGGAGTGCAGGTGAAGTGGGACCTCTGGGGTGGGAACAGGGAGACGCTGGGTGGTGCAAACTGTTAAGGGCTCGACTACTAGCTGAAAGGTTGGCAGTTCAGACCAGTCCAGAAGTACCTTGGGAGACAGGTCTGGTGATCTGCTTCCAAAAGATCACAGCCTTGAAAACCTTATGGAGCAGTTCTACTCTGCACACATGGGGTTGTCATGAGTGGGATGAACCCGACAGCAGTTAACAACAACAACACAGCCTAAAACTACTGCTCTCCAGGACTCCCATGTATGTCTTCCTTAGAGTAGGTTGGAGCTCCATCTTGCCAACCAGGCACAGCACATTGAGACTCAGAGTTGCAGATACCCAGTGTTTGACAGTGAAGTTTAAGCTCAGGGAAGTAAACATTTAAGACTAGACTATACAAAAGCACATCCCAGTTGCACAAAAGATATTAACATAGATGGTCCTTAATATAATTTCAGAAATACAGATTTATATCCCCAGGGAAATTTCCTTTTCCTTTTTTTAATGCAAATGCTTATATGTTTGTCTGAATTTTTATCATTTTTTATTTTTCCCCTAAGATTTGCCTTGCTTGCCTAGAGGATCAACGTTTGCTGCTGAAATAAACAGAATAACTTTAGGTCAGGTGGTTTTTAGTCAGATTGTAAATTAAACAAAAGTCATTTTTACTCACATCACCCTCATCTCTTACATGATCTTCACACTCTTCTTTCTACACAAGACTTTGGTCTTATTTTAGACTGCCCCTTTCTACCTCCCAATTGGGCCTTCATTCTTTATATTTTCAGCTTTCCAAAGTGAGATTAAGCTGGCTTTTGTTAGGGTTCCCCAAGATGCAGCTAGGTGGCCAGAACAAATCTGATAAATTCCTCTGCACTAAGATGAAGTTGGTGGTAAGGGGACATGTGTCAATAACACAGGGAACTCTATCTAAGTCAGTCCCTGTTTTATAGTTAAGGAAACTGAAGCCCGGAGAGGGTAAGTAATTTTCCTAAGGCCACTCAGCTGGTCACTGGCAGACCTGGGATTCTAACCCTTGCAGTTTGGACAAGCTTAGGAAGCCAGACTAGGCACCAGAAAGGGACTTCCTTAAGGAAGAGGATAGGATGCTTTGGTTTTCCGAGGAGTTCCAAGGCTAGGGTTAGATGAATTGGAGAGGATTGTCTAGACT
This sequence comes from Trichechus manatus latirostris, assembly GCF_000243295.1. NCBI lineage: Eukaryota > Metazoa > Chordata > Mammalia > Sirenia > Trichechidae > Trichechus > Trichechus manatus. The sequence goes on from NW_004443937.1 coordinate 5,008,071, forward strand.
CAAGTTGAAAACTACAATTAGAAAAGAGAGGAGCATACCATTGTGGTTAACAGTACTGGCTTCAGGGTTAGACAGACCTGGGTTTAAATTCTGTTGTGGTCATTGCAAATGCAGTCCTTCTTCTGACACTAACCACCTCTCAAGCTAGGTCAGATCTCACAAGTTATAAGGCACAGTCTTCCAGATTGCTAAGACTGCCCAAATTTCAGATGCCAACCACTAGCTTAGGCGTCTCCAGGTCCCCCTCACGTCTTACCTGTGACTACACGTTCAGGGATTCCTATTACACCCTCAAGTTCAATAATTTACTAGAATGACTCACAGAAAATACTACACTTACGACTCCAGTTTTATTATAGCAAAAAAAAAAAAAAAAACTGTGAAGAGACAGATGGGGCAAGGTCTGAGCTTCTGTGTCCAAAGGACACATTCCTTTCCTCCTTGCATTGATGTCCACCACCAACAAGGAGGCTCCCCAAGCTTCAGTGTCCAGAGTTTTTATAGGGTGTCACTACATAGACATGATTGATTGAACTCAACCTGCAGTCTCCCTCCCCTCAGGCTAATATCACACAGTGGGTCTTTCTGGCCTGAACAGCCCCCACCTAAGAGCTACCTCATTAGCATAACCTGTCAGTTAGTTGTGGTTTGGAGCCCCTCCATGAATAATAAAGATTGCAATCATTGGGGAAATTCTACGGGTTTAGAGATTACCTCTCAGGAGCCGGGGTCAAAGACCAGGTTCTTTGAGTACACCCTACAGCCACTATGTAGCTGTGTGACCTTGTGTTAATCATACATCTCTCTGGGCTGCTGGTTTTTCATCTGCAAAATGGGGTAATGATTTCTACTTTATGGGGTTGTATAAAGCAGTTCACACTGTGCCTGGCACTTACCCGTAGCCATTGCCATCAAGTCAATTCCAACTGTAGGGTCACTATGAGTTGAAATCGACTTGACGGCAACAGGTTTAGTGGGTTTTGTTTTTGTTTTTTTTTTTTTTTAATTGACCCTACAGGACAGAGTAGAACTGCCCCACAGGGTTTCCAAGGAGTAGCTGGTGGATTCAAACTATTGACCTTTTGATTAGCAGCCGTAGCTCTTAACCACTGTGCCATAGTCAGTCCTTAATACGTAATAGCCTATATAAGTCACAAATCTTTGCAAAAGTTCGTGTGCTTATTTTAGGGACAGGAAGGTAGGGAGAAGTGGAGAAACCTGACACAAGTTGGGAACAGAGCATATTCTTATAACTCTCTGTTACCTTTTCCTAACACTATGAGTGGTAAACCATCAGGCACATTTGTCCTTATATAGTACATGTTGGCTAGCCAGAGAATTCAACCATCGTGCATAGCAATGTTTTTAACTGGAAAATCTGTCCTAAGACCCAAGTAATACACCTAAAAATGGACTTTGGAGACATTGCCCAGATGTAATTTGGAGAAAGTCTCTGGCACTTTGGAAAATTCAGATTCACATTTATTAAGCCGTTTAATCATTCAGTTGTCATCTTTTTTGGACACAAAAGATTGTTGCAAAACAGATGCTGAGAAGTATGACAGTGTACATTTCCCAGATCAGTTCTTTATCCAAGGCGGCCTGAAATTGTCATTTTATTCTCACTTTGCCTTGATCAGGTAATGAGAGAGTATGTTTATAAAGCTCTGGGCGCAGTGCCTGCTAGACTGGTGTTCAGTGGATGTTAATTCACTGCCTTTCCTCAAACTCCATGTATCTGAATTCCTAGAGCAGGTGTGACTCTGGACTTCAGGGCCCCTGGTGGTTGTGGTGTTGACATTTACTGTAAGACTTATCAGATGGATTCTATAAAGACTTCAAAGGGTCATCTTGTGCTTTATCCTTTTAAAAAGCCTGGTGAAGGAATGCTTTAAAAAAGACAGAATGGTAATCCTTTTGAAATGCCAAAAAAGTGACATCAAGTTTGAAAATAAGACAGGTCATCGCTGTGTTAATCTAAAATCTCTGTAAGCTGCTAACACCGTTCTACAGTAATTGAAACCATGAGGTTATTGTTTCTGTAGATAAGCAGAATTATTTCCTTTGAATGTCTCCCTCAGCCTCATATAACTCTGAAAAAGAATAAAATCTTATGAAAATGATGCATAATTAAAATGACCTCTCAGTTTCATTAATTATCCATGGAACAGAATTTCTACAGAAGAATAAACCAAAAGACTTAGACTATTAATTTGTCTTTTGTAAATTCAGAGTTTGGCTTAACAAAGTAAATAGAAATTCCTTTCTTTGTGTGCGAGTGTGTGTGTGTCTGTGTGTGCATCAAAGTACTTAGAAAATAAATTCAACAATGAACATTCCATGTTTCATTTGAAGTAATGGGATAATTATGAGTTTTTCTTTTCATAAAAACAACACATATATTGTTTTATTTGACAGGCAAAGAACAAGCCATACAAATGGTTACATTTTTCATGCAAATGCTACTTCATCAGTCTGTATCTACCCAGTCTATTTCATGGACACTTTTTTTCTGGAACTTTCCAAAGAAGATAGAATGGAACAGGATGAAAATTTAACCAGGGTGAGATAAAAAGCAGAATAATTCCTAGTTAAACAAGGTCTAGTTTAGGGGTCAGCGAACTATGGCCTGCTGGCCGCATGAGGCTCTTTTTATAAATAAAGCTTCATTGGAATGTAGCCACGCCCATTTGTTTGTGTATTGTCTATACAGCTTTCAGGCTTCTATGCCAGGGCTGAGTAGTGTCAGAGACCATATGGCTTGTAAACCTAAAATATTTACTGTGTGTCCATTTACAGAAAAAGTTTGCTGACTCATGGTTTATGCCATATAACTATGGTCTGTATCATCAGAGAATGGCCTTTGACTGTTTATGGTCTGTAAGGAAACCTTGTGGGTAGCTGCTGTCAGGTCAACTCCAGCTAATGGTGACTTTGCGTAGAACAGAACAAAATGTTGTCTGATCCTGCGTCATCCTCACAGTTGCCAACATTTCAAGTCCATCGCCGCGGCTGTTGTGCCAACCCATCCCACCGAGGGTCTCCAACGCCCTTGTTGGTGCTCTACTTTGCCAAACATGATGTCCTTCTCTAGTGATTGATCCCTCGTGATGACGTGTCCAAAGCAAGTGAGTTGGACGGTGTTCTGCTGTGATCCGTAAGGTTTTCTTTGGCTGATTTTCAGAGGTAGAATATCCAGGCCTTTCTTCCTAGTCTGTCTTAGTCTGCAGGCTCCACTGAAACTCATCCACTATGGATGACCCTGCTGGTATTTGAAATACCAGTGGCATAGCTGCCAGCATCACACCAACATGCAAGCCACCACAGTATGACAAACACAGACAGATGGTGGAAAGAATCCTGAGATAAATTAAAATGGAAGAATGGTGTATGTCCTTCTCCAAGTTTGGGTTGGAGCTGTCATCGCTACAGGAAAAGGGGAAGAGGGAATATGGGCTGCTTAATCCTAGTGTTTTTAATGCTAGGAGCTTGTCACCAGCAGCCTAAAGAACTGATGGAAATTACTGTTTTTCATCCCCAGTGCCATCTTATTGGAAAAGAATCAACTTAGGGTGCCCCATGGGAGGTTTAGGGAGGGATTTTTGAGACCATTTGTGGCCATGACTTGCTTTGTGGGATAAATCATTAAGGACCACATTGCAATCTCCTTCCCTGGGTGGCAGGTCCAGCAAGGATCAGTATGGACTAGACTGGGATGGGGCAGGGCTGTCAGAGCACCATATTCACAGACTCTCGGGACTTCAGGTTTCATCTAGTCCAGAGTCTCTACACTGTCAAGCAAAATTGGTTTTCTGTGAGCTAAACCAAACTGTCTGCCTCTAAAAGTGAATAATGACAGTTTTAATTTAATTTATAGAGAAAAATTTAATGGATACACTTTATGAATTTTAAGCCTTTCCTTTAAAATGCTGAGAAATCTTTGGTGCCTGCTACATTTTTCTCTGTTATTAATTCATGTATATGCTCATTTATTTAACACATGTTTTCAGTGGACCTACTATGTGCACTTACCATGTTCTGTGCTAGAGGCCAAGGATACAGTGATGAAGAAACAAGACACCTTCCCTGCTCTCATGAAACTTACAGTTTAGTGGGGGTAGACATGAAATAAGTTGGTAATATCTTTGGAATCAGGCTGCCTGGGTTCATATCCTGACACTTTACTTACTAGCCGGGCGACCTTCACAAATTTCATAACCTCCTCGTACTGCTGCTTTCTTATATATAAAACAGGAAAAATAATTCATAGAGTTGTTTTGAGGCTAAAATGAGCTAATTTGAAACAGATAACTTGGAATAATGTCTGCACATAGTAAGTGTGAACAAATGCTACTGCTAGTTTTAGGTGAATGTATAAACAAATAATTTTGGGCAATTGCTAGAAGAGGATATCATGTTTGGTAGAGGACCAACGAAAACAAGGGAGAACCTCAGTGAGATGGATTTACATAGTAGCCACAGCTGTGACTCAAGCACATCAACAACCATGAAGATGGCACACGACCGTGCAGTGTTTCATTCTGTTACACATAAAGTCACTGTGAGCTGGAGCTGACTTGACATCAATTAATAACAATAACATAGTGCTATGAAGGAAGAGAACAGGTTTCCATGAGGAAGTGGGAAGGAGAAACCTACTTTAGATAGTGTGGAAATGCTGCAAGGAGAAAGATCTAAGATTTGAAAAATGAGAAGCATGTGGGTAGAGTCAAGGAGAACATTCTGACCAAAAGGAACAGCATGTACAGTGGCCCCAGGGCAGAACGTGAGCTTGAGGTGTTCCAGGGTCAGAAAGAAATTCATTGTGGCCTCAGTTTAGTAAAGCTTTCCTGTGACTTCCATTTGGGGTATGATGTCTGCCCTTAGCCTAAACACTTTAAATGAGATAATACATGTAAAAACATATAGAACAGTGCCAGACGTACAATACACATGCAATACATATCAACCATTATTGTTATTGATGTTAATGTTATTGTCAGTGTTGTTACATAGGATTCTAATATCTTCTCTTGGACAACTTTGGCCTTTACTATTAAATATCTAGCTGTGCCATGATTAAAACGTTACAGTTTCAGAAACATTGTCCTGACTGTTTACAGCAGTGATTCACAAACTTTTTAGGGTCACAGAAAATTCAGGATTGTTCTGATGACAACTGGTCTGATGAAAGCTAGAGAACTTCTCAGAAGAATTCACATTTGCCTGACACACAGAAGTTTCCATTCAATTTTAGACATCTTATCAGCCCCTAGTTAGATAGTCCTGATTAATATTTAGTTTTTTGAATACTAGATCATATCCTGTACTGATTTACAGCTATTGTCTGTCCAATTTAGAAGGTGCTTTATTTTTGTTGATAGTTGATTCTTTGCCTTCTTTTTTTTTACACTATGTTTTACTAGTTCTAAGATGCATATATTTCCTATTTTATCTGTGATACCAGGTTGCATTTTACAATCAATACTAAACCAAATTTGCTGCAAAAGAGCTCTTTAAAGTGTTAAAAGCAAAGATGTCACTTTGAGGACTAAGATGTGCCTGACCCAAGCCATGGTATTTTCCTTTACCTCATACGCATGTGAAAGCTGGACAGTGAATAAGGAAGACCAAAGAAGAATTGATGCCTTTGAATTGTGGTGTTAGCAAAGTATATTGAATATACCATGGACTGCCAAAAAAATGAAGAATCTGTCTTGAAAGAAGTACAGCCGGCATGCTCCTTAGAAGCAGGGACAGCAAGACTTCGTCTTATGTACTTTGCACGTCAGCAGGAGGGACCAGTCCCTGGAGAAGGACATTATTCCAGGTAAAGTAGAGGGTCAGAGAAAAAGAGGAAGATCCTCAACAAGATGGATTGACAGAGTGGCTATGACAGTGGGTTCAAACATAGCAACAATTGTGAAGATGGCGCAGGACCGGGTAGTGTTTCGTTCTGTTGTACATAGGGTTGCTATGAGTAGGAACCAACTGGATGGCACCTAACAACAACAACAACTAAGCCATAGTCTAATTAACAGCATTTTTTTTTTTTATTCCACACAAAATAACAGTGCATCTTACAGTCAATAGCTTAGGAGACAGATGTCAATTATTGTTCTTAAAATATGGAAAATTGATTCAAATCCAAATGCAGTGACTTCTGGTTTATTTAGGATGAGTAAGATGATCAAATGTAAGCTGCTTGAGGGCAGGGATTTTTATCCTACTCATTGCTGTGCCAGTGCTAGGTATATAGAATGTCTTAGTTATCTAGTGCTGCTATAACAGAAATACCACCAGTGGATGTCTTTAAGAAACACACATTTCTTTTCTCACAGTTTAGGAGGCTAGAAGTCTGAATTCAGGGTTCTGGCTCCAGAGGAAGCCTTTCTCTCTCTTTCTGTCAGCTCTGGAGGAAGGTTCTTGTCTTTTCTGAGCTTCTGCTCCTGAACGATCTTCATGTGGCTTGGCATTTCTCTTCCCCCATCTCTGCTGCTTAATCTACTCATTTTATATTTTGTAAAAGACTGACTCAAGACACACTCCACACTACTTCTGCCTTATTAACATAACAAAGACAACCCATTCCCAAATGGGATTATAACCATAGACGTAGAGGTTAGAATTTACAATACCTACTTTTTGGGGCACAATTCAATCCATAACAAGAAAGAACTCAATAAATATTTTATGAGTGAATGAGTGAAGATTCATGTATTTTGGCTAATTGAGTATACTTAGAACTTGAGTTACTATCTATCATGATCATTATCAATTTTCAGGCATTAAAATACTATCCTAGTTATTTTGTGAATTAAATGTGGGAATTTCTCACTCGAAAAAGTGTTTTTGTAATAATATCTAAGCAGATCTTTTTGGTTTTCTGCTTTTCTCCAGGCCCTGTCATATCAGAGGTGCCTGCCCTTTGGGCATGAAATTCAGGAGCTTCTTTTGTGTGATGGTTATTTGCTATTACAGACCCTTCTCTGCTTTATGCAAATACCCTAGCTGAAAGAATCAGATAGCTTGCCCCATATTCTAGATTTCTATATATATGAATCATATTCTAGGCCAATTTCATTCAGCAAGTTGAAGTGGTAACTAACAATCGTATCTAGAGATAGAAATTTTCTCTGTTGCCCAATAAGACATTCTGGGATTCCTAATGTGATTGGTTAGATCCACCCTCTTCAAACCAAGCTCTCATTACATCATGCTACTCTCCATCACAGATGGTCCCAGCATCCTTTACCTTCCAAGACATTAGCCAGGAAGCATCTCTCCAAAGTCATGCTAAACCATTGGTGCTCTCATTTTAATTATAAAATCACTTGATCCATTTGGGTAAATAACATAGAACCTCAGAGACTCTGTACTAGGCAGTGGCATTTCTTTTGGATGATTAGTCCTGTATTTCCATTTGCATTGAAACAAGCCCTTGTCTAGCTGATAATTTGCTCACACAGTCAAGGCTTCTTAGGGCCAACAGCAGGACAACTATTTGCATAGTTTTCTATTTATGAATGTTATTCTTTACAAAGAAGTTGCAGCCAGCCCTTTTGGAGTGCATTTTTCATTTGCTTGAATGACATGTTGTATAACGTCTTCAGAGGAAGTCTTGACATTGGATAAACAATAAAACAGTGTTATTCCCCATAGGGAATTTAAAATCACAGTCCATTACATCTATTGACAAGGGACAAATTATTCTCCTCATCATATGCAATACAGGAACCCAAGTGGTCCAGACTCATTCACATACCTTATCTACTTCCCTCTCCAAAATTACTTACCGAAAATATAATGTATAATGGTTGTATGTTGGATGATTACATAATTTTTCATCTTGCTGAATTCCTCCTTTCTCATTTGAGGGCAAATTCTTTTTTTGTTTTTTTGACTTATAAGAACAGAAATTTATTGCCTCACAATTCTGGAGGCTTGGAGTCCAAATCAACATGTTGGAGGAGCCATGCTCCCTCAGAAACTCTAGGGAAAGATTCTTTCTTGTTTCTCTCGGCTCCTGGTGGCCCCAAGCATTCCTTGGCTCGTAGATGCATCTTCACATGGCTGTTGTTCCTCTGTCTGTGTCTCTCTCCTCTTTTATAAAGACACCACTCAGACTGGATTTGAATCTGCCGTACCCCACTATGACCTCAGTATGAAGGTATCTCCAAAGACTCTATTTCCAGACAAAGTCATGTTCACAGGTACTAGGGGTTTGGACTTCAGCATACCTTTTTAGGGGACACAACTCAATCCATAATAGTCAGTGTATATAAACTTCCTTTAAAGAAGTTTGAATGTGAGGGGAGGAAAGTGATCGAGTGGTACTTGGGTAGGAATCTGGGATTTTTAGTTTTTATTGTAAGAGACCAGAACATGTTTTAAATTGAGAGGAAAAATCTCATTAGAGAAATAACTGATTGAGGGCAAATTCTTAACGATTAGGGAACTTGCTCACTTTCTCAGAAAGTATTTGATATTGCTTGGAGTGACGTAGACTTTAAATGTTTAATATGGTTTACATTGCAGCACATTGGTAATTGCATCGGTGTCACACTTCATTCACTCAATCTTTTTAGTTTTTGAAATCCCACTTCTCCCTCAACAATTGAAAAGCTACATTTAATGAAGTTAACAGAACTCACACTTCAAAGCTCTAACTTTTGTTCATGGTATAAATTATCCATTTACAAAACATGCGTCCTCACTCCCTCCTTGGGTGTCTATACAGGCAAATGGAAGAGGGAAGTAAATAGAATTGTCTTAAAAATTTAAGCCAAAAACAACAAAATTTTGTAGTGATGGTAAGCAGTGTTATACCCAGTCAGGATGGATGTATCTTTTGATAGAATCCTCTGGACTGTGATGTATTTCTCTCTAAAATGTAGCCAAAGGTTGTAAAAGAACCAGGGGCTCATAGATTTCAGATCGGCATCCTTTATTCTTCTCTAACTTGACAAAACATGACAGGTGTTGTAATTGATTTTCAGTGGATTCACAAAACTTGTAAGTAGCATCCACCTGGGGAAGGAGAGTCCTCAGCTGAAAATGAGATAACTTGATTCTCATCAGCGACTGCTTTCCAAGTCATTTAACTCTCCCCGTGTTAGTTTAGGGGCTCTGGTGGCACAGTGGTTAAAGCACTTGGCTATTAACCAAAATAGGTTTGAACCCACCAGCCTGTTTGCAGGACAAAGATGTGGCAGCCTCCTTCTGTAAAGATTTACAGCCTTGGAAACCCTATGGGTCAGTTCCCCTCTATCCTATAGGGTCACTGTCTTAGTCATCTAGTGCTGCTATAACAGAAATACCACAAGTGGATGGCATTGACTAAGAGAAGTTTATTCTCTCACAGTCCAATAGGCTCAAGTCCAAATTCAGGGAGTCAGCTCCAGGGGAATGCTTTCTCCGTCAGCACTGGAGGAAGGTGCATGTCATCAGTCTTCCCTCAGTCTGGGAGCTTCTCTGTGCAGGAACCTCAGGTCCAAAGGATGTGCTCTGCCCCTGGCACTGCTTTCTTGGTGGTACGAGGTTTCTGTGTGTCTCTGCTCGCTTGTCTCTTTAATATCTCAAAACAGATTGGCTTAAGACACTATCCAATCTTGTAAACCTCATCAGTATAACTGCCACTAATCCATCTTATTAGATCATTGTGATTGAGTTTACAACACTTCAGGAAATCACATTAGATTACAGAATGGTACACAATCATACAATACTGGGAATCATAACCCAGCCAAGTTGACAGACACTTTTGGGGGACACAAGTCAATCCATGACAGTCACTATGAGCCGGAATTGACTCAGTGGCAGTGGGTTTCATTTTGGTTTTTGTGTGAGTTTAAGATTTGTTGTAACTCTTTTGTTGTTTAGCAGATAATGTGAACACAACTCAGTTACTACAGGTGAACAGGAAGAGCGCAACCTCCTATCTATAAGCTAACAATATGGTGGCACATGGTTACTTAATCTCTTTAGGCCTTTGTTTTCTCATTTGTAAATTGAAAATGTTGTTGTTGTCAGCGCTGACTCATAGTGACCCCGTATATGACATAACAAAATGTTGCCCAGTCCTATCTCATCTTCATGATCTTGGTGTGATTGAATCCACTATTTTAGCCATTGTGTCAATCTGTCTCATTAAGAATTTCCCTCATTTTCATTGACCCTCTACTTTATCAAGCATGATGTCCTTTTCTAGCAAATTTGAAATACTGGGTCTTAGTTGGGTTATCTGGAGGAGCAAAGTCAGTGAGACATATATATGTATATATATAGGGAGAGAGATTCAAAGAAATAACTCACGCAATTGTGGGGGCTGGCAAGTCCCAAGTCCATAGTTCAGGTATCAGGATGGATCTTTCTGCTGGGTCACAAGGTTGCAGGGACTGGCGAATCCAAAATCTGCAGGTCAGGCAGAAGGCCAGAGACTTCTGTAGGCCTACATCCCAAGAACCAGAGGTCAGGCAATGAGAAGAATGCAGGGTCGAGAGATAGCATTGTCAGAACGTCCATTTATATACTGGGGGCAGGCTACCTCCCCCCAGGAAACTCTCCTTTAAAGTGATTGGCTGTTCACATCAGATCACATCATGGAAGATGATTATATTGTATTACATTATGAAAGAGCCTCCAGTCCAGTGTCTACCAAACCACTGAGAATTATAGCCTAGTCAAGTTGACACATAACATTAGTCATCACAGTCCATCCCTTGTCAGCCTGGAACCCATACACTTCTGCTTAAACCATACATAATCTCCAAATGAAGACAATTATAAAGTCATAATTGTGCCTAACATGATACAACTAACATATGTATGACCAAAAATGCGCTAACCCCTTTTATATCTTGTATTTTATAATAAGTAATGGGATAAGGGATTGAAGAAAACAGATATTTGTTATATACATATATATATGTGTTTGTGTATATATATGTGTGTGTATATATGTATATATATATGTATGTGTATATATGTATGTCTGTGTGTGTGTGTATATATATATATAT
>NW_004443937.1:5019191-5053440 GCF_000243295.1 Trichechus manatus latirostris
GGACAGAGTAGAAATGCCCCATAGGGTTTCCAAGGCTGTAAATCTTTTTTTTTTTTTCTCTCTCTTTGTCCTCATTGCCATCACTTCTAGCCTGGACCACTGTGGCAGCCTCCCACCTCTTCACTCCTTATCCACTCTGGCCTCACTGCAACCCACTCCATTGTCCATACTGCAGGCAGAGAGATCTTTTTTTTTTTTTTTTTCCAGCACTTTAGGTGAAAGTTTATAGCTCAAGTTAATTTATCATTGAAAGATTTATAAACATACTGTTTTGTGACATTGGTTGCAATCCCTACAATTGGGCAGCATACTCCTTCTTTCCACCCTGAGTTCCCTGTGTCCATTCATCCAGTTCCTATCCCTTCCTGCCTTCTCCTCTTGCTTTTGGGCAGGAGTTGCCCATTTGGTCTTGTATATTTGATTGAATTAAGAAGCATATTCCTCACGTGTGTTGTTATTTGTTTTATAGGCCTGTCTAATCTTTGTCTGAAAAGTGGGCTGCAGGAGTGGTTTCAGTTCTGAGTTAGCACAGTATGCAGGGGCCATAGTCTTCGGGGTTTATCCAGTCTCTGTCAGACCAGTAAGTCTGGTCTTTTTTCATGAATTTGAATTCTGTTACACATTTTTCTCCCTTTTTGTCCATTGTGATTCCTGTCTGAGAGATCTGTGGTGGTAGCTGGGTACCATCTAGTTCTTCTTCTGGGCTCAGGTTGGTGGAGGCTGTGGTTCATGTGGTCGTTTAGTCCTTTGGGCTAATGTTTTCCTTGTATCTTTGGTTTTATTCATTCTCCTTTGCTCCAGACGGGATGGACCAATAGACGTATCTTAGATGGCTGCTTGCAAGCTTTTAAGACCCCAGTGCTACTCACCAAAATGGGATGTAGAACATCTTCTTTATGAACCATGTTATGCCAGTTGACCTAGGTGTCCCCAAAACTATGGTCCCCAGCCCCCAGGTGTGGCTATAAATCTTTATGGAAGCAGACTGCCACATCTTACTTCTGTAGAGTGGCTGGTGGGTTTGAACTGCTGATCTTTTGGTTAGGAGCCGAGCACTTAACCACTGCTCCATGAGGGATCCCTTATACACACACACACACACACACACACACACATACACAAACAAATGTGTAACAAAACAAGGAAGAAATACTCATAACAATTACAGTCGTAATTTCTACAACTGGTCACATAATTGTAGCTGGTATTTAGAACCACCTTCTTCCACTACCCATTGCATATTCCCTTTCCCCTCAGCAAGTACCTCAGCTGGTCATGGTTCTTTTCCTGATGGGAGTGACCCAACCCTTCATTTCTGAATGGTCTGGACCATGGGTAGTCCTGTTTAGATTCAGTTATTGTAGTTTTCCTTAACTCTTAGTTCCTCCATTATCTAATATCAATCTGATTTCTCCTGGGTCATCAGGATCAATAACACCAGCCAGTATGGTAATTCCCTTCTTTGCCTGTTTATTCAGAGGCATAAAGAGCCCAAAGTGACTCAGTGGCATTCTTAAATTCCAGTTTAATGGAATAGATTTTGTGTCTTCTGCTAGGAGCATTCCTTCCGTCAGAACTAAGACTTCTAGAAGCGCAGAGCATAGGGTCATGAGGACAGAAAGCAAAAATTTTGTGAGTGGGTCACTAGGGGTAATAGTGAATGGTGCCACTCTCATTTCCACCCCTTGATTCCTGGACCCATGAATCTTGGCTATGGAAGAAACAGCACTATGTATTTGGTGCTGATTTAGAGCATATCCAGCCTTCTGGACAACATTGCCTCAGTCCTGCAAAGTACTGCCAACTAGCTGGTGCCATAATCGAGTCTTTAAAAGGCCATTCCATTGTTCTTTCAAGTCAGCTGCTTCAGGATGGTGGGGAACATGGAAAAATGAGTGAATTCCATGAGCACGGACCCACTGCTGCACTTCATTTGCTGTGGAGTGAGTTCCTTGATCCAAAATAATGCTGTATGAGATACATATAGTGTATAAGGCATTCCATAAGTTCACAGATGGTAGTTTTGATAGAAGCGTTGTGTGCAGGAAAGGCAAATCAGTTTTCAGAGGAAGTGTATGCCAATAAGATCATAACACTGCCCTTTTCAAGATGGAAGCCGTCCAGTGTAATCAACTTGCTATCAGATTGCTGGCTGATCACCCCGAGGAATGGTGCCATATCGGGGACTCAGTGTTGGTCTCTGCTGGTGGCAGATTGGGCGCTCAGCAGTGGCTGTAGCCAAGTTGGCCTTGGTGAGTGGAAGTGCATGTCGCTGAGCCGATGCATAACCTCTGTCTCTGCCACCATGGCCATTTGGTCATGAGCCCATTGGGTAATGACAGGAGTGGCTGGAAAAAAAGATGACTGATATCAACAGAACGTGTCATCCTGTCCACTTGATTGTAAAACTCCTCCTCTGCCAAGGTCACTTTTTGGTGAGCATTCACACGAGACACAAATATCTTAACTTCTTTGGGCCATTCAGAGAGGTCTATCCACATACCTCTTCTCCATAGCTTCTTGTCATGGATTTTCCAATCGTGTTCCTTCCAAGTCCCTGACCATCCAGCCAAACCATTGGCCACAGCCCATAAATCAATATACAGTTGCACATCTGGCCATTTCTCCAAGCAAAATGAAAAACCAGGTGCATTGCTTGAAGTTCTGCCCATTGCAAGGATTTCTTCACCACTGTCTTTCAGAGAGGTCCCAGAAAGGGCCTGTAGCATTGTTGCTGTCCACTTTCGAGTGATGGCCTGCATATCGTGCAGAACCATCATAAATCAAGTGTGAGTTTTCTCTTAGTCAGCAGATCTTAAGGAACTCCCCATGATGCCATAGTTGAAGACTGGGAGAGGGAAGGTAATGTGAAAGAAGTGGGCAGCATGGGCATTTGGGCCTCTTCCTCATGTAACTTACTTGTGTTTTCTGGGCCTGCTCAAGTCCAATCTTGTATGTACAACTTCCGTTTGATGATGGAGTGCTGCTGTACACATCCAACTTTATGACTCTATGGGTCAGACAATACCCACACCATGATGGGCAGCTCAGGCTGCATAGTAACTTGGTGGCCCATGGTCAAGCATTCAGTCTCTACTATGGCCCAATAACAAGTCAAACCTGTTTCTCAAAAAAAGAATATTAATCTGAAGAGGATGACAGGGCTTTGTTCCTAAGGGTCTGTGCTTTGATTCTCCAATAGGGGCCTGCCAAAGACTCCAAACACCATCACTGTCTGTCATTGATACTTCAGTCAACATTGAATCAGCCAGATCAGATGGCTTAAGAGGCAAAGCAGGTTGCTTGGCAGCCTGGACTTGTTGCAGAGCCTTCTCCTGTTCTGGATCCCAATCAAAACTAGCAGCTTTTTGAGTCACTTGGTAAATAGGCCAGAGTAGCACACAGAAATCTATGTTGCCTCCAAAATCCAAAGAGGCCCACCAGGCATCGTGCCTTCTATTAGTTGTAGAAGTGGCCAGATGCAACAACTTATCCTTTACCTTAGAAGGTGTCATGCATTGAATTGTGTCCCCCAGAAATATTTGTTAACTTGGCTAGGTCATGATTCCCAGTATTGTATGACTGTCTACCATTTTATCATCTGGTGTGATTCCCTGTGTGTTGGAAATCCTATCACTATGATATAATCAGATGGATTAGGGGCAGTTATATTGATGAGATCTACAAGATTAGTTAGTGTCTTAAGCCAGTCTCTTGAGATATAAAAGAAGCGAGCAGAGAGACATGGGGAACTCATATCGCCAAGAAAGCAGTGCTGGGAGAGAGCGCATCCTTTGGACCTGAGGGTCCTGTGCGGAGAAGCTCCTAGACCAAGGGAAGATTGATAACAAAGACCTTCCTCCAGAGCTGACAGAGAGAGAAAGCCTCCCCCTGGAGCTGACGCCCTGCATTTGGACTTGTAGCCTACTGGACTGTGAGAGAATAAATTTCTTTTTGTTGAAGCCATCCATTTGTAGTACTTCTGTTATAGCAGCACTAGATGACCAAGACAGAAGGAATATCTCAACATGTCCCATGCCACTGTTGTTGTTGTTAGGTGCCGTCAAGTCAGTTCCAGCTCATAACAACCCTATAGGACAGAGTAGAACTGCCCCGTAAGGAGTGACTGGTGGATTTGAACTGCTGATCTTTTGGTTAGCAGCTGAGCTCTTAACCACTATACCACCAGGGCTCCATGCCACTGGACCCCTAGAAATTTCACTGAGGTAGAAGGTACTTGAATTTTTGTTGGGTTAATTCCCCACCCTCTGGCATGTAAATGTCTTACTAGTAAGTCTGGTGTTGTTGACACTTCTTCCTTACTAGATCCAGTCAGCGTAATGTCATCAATGTAATGGACCAGTGTGATGTCTTGTGGAAGGGAAAGGCAATCAAAATACCTGTGGACAAAAATATGACATTGGGCTGGAAAATTGATATATCCCTGAGGTAGGAACTGAAGGAGTATTACTAGCCTTGCCAGCTGAAGGCAGACTGCTTCTGGTGGCCCTTCAGAACAAGTATGGAGAAAAAGGCATTGACCAGATCAGTAACTGCATACTAGGTACTGGGAGATGTATTAATTTGCTCAAGCAATGAAGCCGTATCTGGAAGAGCAGCTTCAATTGGAGTTACCACCTGGTTAATTTTATGATAATCTACTGTCATTCTCCAAGATCCATCTGCTTTCTGCACAGGCCAGATAGGAGAGTTGAATGGGGATGTGGTGAGAATCACAAGCCTTACATCCTTCATGTCCTTGCTGGTGGCAGTAATCTCTGCAGTCCCTCCAGGAATATGGTATTGCTTTCAGTTTTTCTAGGTAGAGGTAGTTCTAATGGCTTCCACTTGACCTTTCCAACCATAATAGCCCTTACTCCACACTGGATATTCTGCCAGTTGCTGAGTATTTCTATTCCAATTATGCATTCTAGACTTGGAGAAACCACTACATGATGTGTTTGGGGGTGCACTGGACTCACTGTGAGATAAACCTGAGCTAAACCTCCATTAATAACCTGACCTGCACATGCCCCTACTCTGACTGTTGGGCCACAGTGACATTTTGGGTCTCCTGGAATTAGTTTAGAGCCAGTGTCTAGTAATCCCCGAAAAGTCTGATTATTTCCTTTTCTTCATGACAGTCACTCTCATAGAAGGCCATAGATCCCATTGGGGAAGATGGGGAGAAAGATTAACAGTGTAAATTTTTGGCAGTGTAGCGGAGTCTTCCCTCAAGGGGACCACCCTCCTCTTCATTCAAGGGCTTGTGGGTCTCTAAACTGGCTCAAATCTGGGAATTGATTGAAGGGCCATGACTATCTGTTTTGACAATTCAAGTTAGACTGCTGTTCACTTGACCTAGAATTCTTCTGCTTGTACAGATCATGTAAATATTTAGTAAGTTTCTGATGTATTTCACTCTTAGGGACACCATGACTAATTAGCCAATGTCATAAGTTTATGTGAGTCAGAATATTCTGATTACTGCTGTCCATATGGTAACCATGCCTACCTTGTCTTTGTAATTAAGTGATGCCACTTGGCCCCTGCATCTTTGGATCCAATTACCCCCATTGTAGTTAGGTTCCCCAGTTCAGTGAGGGCAGTTGAATCTGTAATATCTGACCTACATAGAAAAGCAATCACAGTGGTCTTCAAGGATTCTGAGGCTCCCTTCACAAATTTATTCCTCATAGTTGTGGTGAACGGTGTGTCCCCTTGGCACTCCCTGAGTGGGTCTAGCATGATAAATCTACTCTAACATCCCAGTTTTCCAAAGCCTTTGGATATCGTCTTCTACAGTATACCAAGGTAGTTCTAGCATTTCAACTTCATTTAGTGTAGGCCACCTCTTTGTCCATATTTCAGTTAACCAACCAAATAAACAGTTAGACCCTTGTCTAACCCCTCGAACTGAAACATTGAATGAAGAATCTCTGCTTAGTGGGCCCGTATCAATAAACTTAGACTGATCCAACTTTGTGTTCCTTGCACCATTACCCTACATCGTTACTAGTCATTCCCACAGATATTCCCCAGAAATCTGTTTGTATTCATTAGAAAAATCAAGCAATTCTTTTGGGGTGTAGCGTACCTCCTCCTGGGTCACATTTTGTATCTCACCTATTAGGGCTTATTTTGTCTCATCTATTGGGGTTCACTGAGACCTGAGTCTAGTTATAGGTCTAGAAGTAAAAATGGGTGGTGGGGATGAGTCCTGGGTCAGCAATGTCTTGTAAGGCATCTGCTTCAGGCGATGCCTCAGGCACCATCCCAGGCAAGGACTTCTCAGACACAGCTGGGTTAATCTCATCAGATGGGATGGGAGAGCTGATTTTACTGGCAAATACGATTTAGCAGACAAAGCTGAATTAATGTCTTCAGATGGGGGTAGAAGGGCTTGTTCTATTGGCAAGGTGATTCAACAGAATTTAGGGGCTCAGTGTCCCCAATTTCATCCATGTCTGCCCATATGTCCCCATCCCAGTTTTCAGGATCCCATTTCTTCCCATCAGTGCCTTCGCTTTAACTTCAGACACCATTCAAGGTTGGGAATTCAGTTGTCATTGTAATTCAGCCATTCTTAGAATAAAACTCTGGGTTTGGTTTTCAGCAATATCAGCTCTGTTACTATAGGAAATAAGGCTTTCTTTCAGAGTGCAAATAGCAAATTTCAGGTCCTTTATGTGGTGCTTGAGCTGGGACTTTGAAGCCCTGAGCTCATCCTTTTCTTTTTCCACTTCGTGTAATGATAGTAGGGCCTACTAGCCAGCTTCATTGTACTTGTCAGTTTGACAAAAATGTTGAAAGGTATCAAATACACAATCACCCAGAGCTTTATCTCTCACAAATATTTGATCCAGTGGTGGTGATATTTTGCAAATCTCTATTACCACATCACACCATGGATTAATAGTGCCCTTTTTACTACTGGGAATAGAGTCATTAGTGCCTTTAAATCTAGCCAGACTTGAGAACCAATTAAGAAAACTTATCCTAAGATTTTGTTCCTCTAGCAGCACTGTCAGTACCAAATTGTTTTAGTTGGGTTCCTTAGAGGAGCAAAACTGGTGAGAGAGTGCGACGGGTAGCGTGGCTGGCAAGTCCCAAATCCACAACTCGGGTGGCAAGCTGGAGACTTCTGCTGGTTCATGGGGTTGCGGGGGCTGAAGAACCCAAAATCTACAGGTCAGGCGGCAGGCTGGAGATTTCTGCAGGCTTAAACATTCCAAGAACCAGAGATCAGGTGATGAGAAGACTGCAGGGTCGAGAGAGAGTGAGCTTTGCCAGGACATCTGTTTATATACTGGAGGCAGCCACACTCCCAAGGAAACTCACCTTTCAACTTCTTGGCTGATCACATGAGATCACATCATGAAAGATGATTACATTATGGAAGAGCATCCAGTCCAGTGTCTGCCAAACCACTGAGAATCATAGCCTAGCCAAGTTGACACATAAAATTAACTATTACATATTGATACATATTTATTGTAAAAGTGTTGGATCCATTGTATACACATGTGTTCAGAAGTCCCAATATATATGTGTGTGTGTGTGTATATATGTGTGTGTGTGTATATATATACATATATATATGTATATATAGAGGCATGTTTAATCTCTTAGTGCCTGCAACATACGAGACACTTAAATGCAAATTTTGCTTCCCTTCCTTTACCTGTGTTTGTTCTTTTAATCAGCCTATGCACAAGTAAGTATGTAAGAAGCATTTCCTAACTTCCCTGGAAAAACAGCCCTTGCCCTGAGTTTTATAAAATTCCCTCTAGTGGGGATACCTGGTGAGAGTCATCTGTCTGGACCTGAATAACATTGCAGACGAAAGAAAGTGGTACAAGATGCTGGAAAGAGAGGTAGGGTTGGATCATGGGAAACGTGAAAGTCAAGACTAGTCATTGAAGCTTTGGCTCATAGAAAATCACAACCACTGAAGAGATCTGGACAGGAAAATGAAGCAGGCAATATCTAGACTAGTCTGGAAGCCTGGAAGGCAGTTAGGAAGAGTCTGGGAAAGTGAATGCTAATGGAACATTATCTAGTTTAGGGCACCAGAGACTGATGGGTGATTAACCAGTCATCAGGACTTGACAATTCACTGGAACAGGGGTGAAAAGAAGATGACTTTGTTTTTCAGCTTCAAAAATTGGGAATATGTCATTGCCATAGAGATGAGAGGAAAAGGTTTTTGGAAAAGATGAAAAATATGTAGAATTCAGAATTGATCACAATGGTTTCAAAGTTAGATTGGGCCCCAACACAAAAAGGAGTTTTCACATGTGTGTGAGAGAGGTTCCAGAAAAGTTTTAGATTAGTAGAAAAATAAAAAGAATTAATTCATTAGAAAAGTAAGATCTTTAAAAGAATCCTTGTAGTGAATTATTTTGTAAAGAAAATGTTTTTTTCATGATTTAATATGTTTAATTACCTCCAACTTCCCTGTTTGTGACTTGGCATTTTTGCTTCATTGGGTTAAGTCAACAGTAACAGCAGCAGCAACAGCAACAGCAACAACACAACAATAACAACAACAAAAATGCCACACTCTACATTTACTTCTGCCTGCCAGGTCCTTACCCTAGTTGATGTAACAATATTGAGTGATGAGTTGAGTGTCCCGTCCATGATCAGGATAACTTAAAGACCTGTGGGGAAACTAGTAACCCATTTTTACAGTTTTTCATAATAGCTGTCAAGTCCTGGGACATTCTGGACATCTTGATTTCTTGGCGGAACATTGGACCTCCCTCTTTCCCCACAGGGAGTGGGATGAACGATCCAAGTGTGGTCCATTAATCAGCCACTTTGTGTTATGCAGGAAACTTACAGGGTGGACAGAGATTGATAGGCCTTTGGGAAAACCTGATTAGTGCATTTGTTCCCACCAAGTTGTTACTAATCTCTTTTATGGATCAAGAAACTTTTATATCTTGCTGCCACCTTATAAAGTGCACTAATACCTCCCAATTTTCTGACTTCTCCTGAGCAATCCCCATTTTAACTCTGCAAGCAGAGCTCATAATCCCAACCAGAAATAGATTTCAGATTTTCTGTTATTTGAGAGCTCTGCCTAGGGCATAGTCAATGGGGGCAATTACCTTGTTGTGTCTTGGAGACTGATGGGTGTCAGAGAGGCAACCCATTTTTTGGGGGAGAGGGGTTGAGGGAAGGTGTGGGCAATATGTGAGAAAGGATAATATTATTATTAAGACTTAAGGATTGCATTCAATGAACCAGCCCATAGTTTTCCTACAATTATAAAGTGAGAGTTGTCCCTCTCCCTTTCTTTATACTCTTTATATTAATTTTAAATCTTTAGTACCCCCTAAAAGAACAAAAACAAAACCAATTGACTTTGAGTCCGTCCCAACTCATAGGGACCCCATGTGTTACAGAGTAGAACTGCTCCATAGGGTTTTCTTGGCTGTAATCTTTTCAGAAGCAGATAGCTTTTTCCTTGGAAGCCACTTAGTGGATTTGAACAGGCAATCTTTTAATTAGTAGCTTACTGCAAACCATTTGTGCCACCCAGGTACCTTCTATGGTACCCCAAACCAAAAAAAACAAACCCATTGCTATCAAGTCAATTCTGACTCATAGCGATCCTATAGGACAGAGTAGAACTGCCCCAAAAGGTTTCCAAGGAGCAGCTGGTGGATTTGAACTGCTGATCTTTTGGTTAGCAGCTGATCTCTTAACCACTGCGCCACCAGGGCTCCTTTATGGTAAATATAGAGATTCTGGGCTTGAGGAAGTTAGGAGACATTTTATTAGACCTGTATTGTTTCAAAATACAGTTTCTCTCTTGGAGCTTTAGTCTCTTCACTAGACATTTTAACTTTTTCTAAAAAAAAAAAAAAAGAGATGTATATATATATTATTTTCAAGTTTGAATATAACCCAAAATGATTTCACCACCACATAACTGCTTAGAAAGCATGAAAAGTGAACTTCTGCTAGGAAAACGGTTGCCTAACTCAGCAGTCCCATCTTTTCTCCTGGAAACCATCCAAAAGCATTGAAAATGTAAAATAAAAATACAAACCCCACTTTTTGGTAAAAACCTGTAAAACCATAATTGAGTTCACGCAGAGACCACCTGGGAAGAAGTGGAGAAAGCAAAGGAGGAAAAGTCCTGTCTCAGCAGAGCCCAGAGATTGTCAACAAAATAGATTTCTTGAAGATGAAGAGGACCATGGAGAGGCAAAAGGTGATACTCCTTTTCACAGCATTTGGTGTAGAAATAGGGGTGAGCTAGGGTCAGGAAAGCCATCTGGCCCAGTTTGGTTCAGAAAAGCAGTGGGAGTGGAGCTCCATGAGGAATCATACACAATAGCCATTTTCCTAAAGCAGATTTTTCTTTGTGGCAGTTACAATGGACAATTTAATAGAAAAGATAATTTGCCAAAAGCATCCCCAGGAAAAATACATAATAAAATTAGAATGATTTTCATTGGAGAAACCATTACAAGTTGAAAATCAACTCGGTAGCACCGAACAACAACGTATCCCTACTATGGAGGAATACATAATTGTATAAAAGCATGAGGAAGCTTCATATGCGTTTATGTGGAAAGATATTAAAAATATATATAAATGAAAAAAGCAAATTGCAGAACAACATTATAGTATGTTACTCTTTTTTTTAAAAAAAAAATTAAAGAATGTAGTTTCTATTGGCAAGTATATGAGTAAAAATCTCCAGAATGATAAGCAAGACACAAATGACTGATTACTTGGGGTGCAAGAGAGACTTCTCATTGCAAACCTTTTTGTACTCTTTGATGTTTAAACCTTGTGAATGTACTGCCTCTTTAGAAAGCAAAGCAAACAATTAAAGGGAAAAAACCCATGCACATAGAAAAAGCAAAAGCAAGGCTTAAAAAGATTATTGAGAAATGTCAAAGAAACTAAGCCACTTTAAACATAGAAACCCTCCTGTAAATTAGTTTTATGTGATGCAAAATGCACTATTGTGCATATTATACAGAAAGAAATTGAAGAGACCGACAACAAGAATTAAAGATGGCCTGTGCCCTTTGTTTGCAGAGAGGGTATATGGTCATCACTGGGGCTCGTGCCTGGACGAACACTTCAGGAGCTCCTGTTGCATGCTTTAAGAGTTAATGGTGCCAAGTGCTAATAGATTGGTCAGTGATTCTCATATGAAATGGACCAGTTTTTACATCAAAGATTAGTTTTGGTGATGGCTCCGAAAGCAGCATCAGCCAGCTTACGAATGAGCCCCAAGGTGCAGAAATGAAGGAGACTTGCAGTTCGCAGAGTGAAGATGGGTGTGATAATGGTCATGTTTGCCAAAAGCCTCAGTCTACAGGCTCATTTGGATCTTGGAATTAGGATGCAATTAAAAGGAAAAAATACAGAAAGGCAATTAGAAACAAAACTAGTTATTTAATTTTTGTGAACAGTAAGAATTTCAACTATGAATGTTTTTTAATGACTACTTGCTTCTTAATTGACCAAGTCCAGTCACTCATGTGAAACTGTGTGCCTTGAAAGAGGTAATGAAGGAAAGGCTTTGGAGACAAAGTCATTTACTTTTTATTCTCCTCATATTGGGAAAATATAGGGGAAAATATAATTCACATATTTAAGAGTCCTTTCTTATTAATAAGAATAATAACAGTTACCATTTAATGTGTGTTTACTATATTGCCAGGCAGCATGCGAGATACACGGACATTTTCCTGTAATCCTCCCGACAACGTAATGAGACAAATTTATTACTAATATTTTGTAGGTAAGAAAACTGGGGTTCAGAAAGTTTAAAGAACTACCTAAGATTCAAAAGGAGCAAGGCAGGCTTTGAAGCGAATCCTTTTTGAACTGTGCTAAAAACTGTGCTAAGAACTACCACTCCATCTTTGTGAGTTTCTTTCTTTTCCTTCCTGGAAATGTCACTAGGTATGTGGGATGGATCCATATGGCATTTTATTTTTACCTTTGAACAAGGGGTCCTGGTGGAAAGTTCTGGTGTCACAACTGTGATTAGGTTGGCTCCTGGGTACCTGATAACGTATTGCATGCAGATAAGGTGAAAAGAAAGGAGTCGAAGACACAGGGCTAGGGCAACGCGGGGATCTAGACTTCAGGTCTGAGATCCTCGAGCAGATTTGACTAGAAGATTATGACCAGTTACGAAACCCGTAGATGAATCAAAGGCTCAGCCACAATATTCATTAAGGTTCAAAGCCATTTAAGGCTAAGAGTTTCTTAAATCTCTCCTAATTAGGAAGGAAAATTATCTCAGTGTCTAAAACGGGCAGAAACTACTTGATGGGAACTAAAGAATTGCAAATATGGGATCAAGAAATCACATTGATCATTACAGACTCATTATATCTGTCTACATTTTTATGGAACTCTCACCTCCATTAACTGCAGATATATGTATGTATGTGTTTATATATATATATATCTCCACCACCTATCTTTCAGTTTGTCATACTGTGGTATCTTGGATGTTGCTGTGATGGTGGAATCTATGCCACCGGTATTTCATTTATGTATACATAGACAGCGAGCGAGCGAGCGAGCCCTGGTGGCACAGTGGTTAAGAGCTATGGCTGCTAACCAAAAGGTCAGCAGTTCGAATCCACCAGCCACTTCTTGTAAACCCTATATGGCAGTTCTGCTCTGTCCTATTGGGTTGCTATGAGTCGGAATTGACTTGATGGCACACGACAACTGGTGTATATATATATATATCACCTTACTGTCAGTTATAATGCCTTGGACATTGCTGTCTGCCTAATAGACCTACAGATAAGTTGAACTATACATGCACGCACACACACACACACACACACACACACATTCACTCAACAAGTATTTACTAATACCTACTAAATGCCAGGCACTGTACTAGAGAGACAGTGATGAGCAAAAACAGCGCAGTCTCTAATTTTGTGGAACTTATTATCTTGTGGGAGGGTGAGAGATTCTTAAAATAATTACACAAAAATGAAATTATAACTATAGGAGCTGTGGAGGAGCAGTGGTTGGTACTATATGAGCATATCATGAAGGGAATTGACCTCATCAGGGAAGGCTGGCCTTGGAGATGATGAATTAAACTGCCTTCTGAAGCAAGCGTGGGAGTTAATTGGCAGAGGATTGTGGAGAAGAGCCTTCCAGGCAGAAGAACAGCATGTGTTAGGTTGAACTATATGAAATTGCTATTTTTAAAGGCCAAAAATGGTTGAATATCAACTATTTTGTATGGTTCAACTTATTTACAGGCCTGTTAGGCAGATGGTAATATCCAAAGCTCTGTGGTTAATAGTAAGGTGCTTTATATGCTTCCTGTACTCAGGCTTCTTACAGTGCAGGTGGGAAGGCCAAAAATGGATAAACAAAAAGTGAAATGACAACAGAATAAGATCATCAGGAAGCGAAAGGCACTTTGAAGAGAAACCAAGCACCCCAAGTTCAGAACCCATTTGATACGTATAACTTCAACAGGGAGATAGCCTCAGTGAGGTACCCATCACCAGTTGCCGTCACGTCGATTCAGACTCACGGTGACCCCATGTATGTCAGAGTAGAACTGTGCTCCATGAAGTTTTCAATGGCTGATTTTTTGGACGTAGATCACCAGGCCTTTCTTCTGAGGCACATCTGGGTGGACTTGAAGTTCCAACTTTTGGTTAGCCACAGAGTGTGTTAACTGCACCACCCAGGAACTCCAGTGAGTCATCCCTCCCCTGCTCCCCACTTAACACTGCACTTCGCATCAAAGGGCTTGGAGCAGACACTTTGGCTGAATATGTAGCAGCCAGTTCTTACTCCTCTCTTCTTCTTTCCTAAGTAGAAGTGGCAGTGCGGAAGTAAACCTTATAAGCTTGCCTCCTGGGCTATGTCCATAGTGTCCTATTGAAAGCGAGACCAATGCAGCCAGCCAAATAACACGATGACTCAAGGTTTTGAATATAGTACTTAATTGTTTTCCTCTAAATGAAATTTGTTAGGTAGACATACTTATATGTGAAATTGCCCCAGATAATTATGTGGGATCAGAGACAACCAACTGACGCGTTAAGGGAAGATTTCTCCCCTCTGAAATGAGAAAGCAAGCCTCAAAGAGGAGCACATGTATGTTAGAAGCATATTTCTGTGGCACTACTTTCTTGTGAGTTGCAGAATTTATATCATTGCTTATTTAGTAATCCTGACATGCCATTAAATATGTTTTGTTGTTGTAAGCTGCAGTGGACCCCATGCACGTGGTGAAGCCATGCACAATGGATGGGAATGCTGCCCACTTTTGTGCCGTTCCCATGATTGTATGGATATGACCATTGTGATCCATAACGGTTTCATTGGCCGATTTTCAGAAGCAGATCACCACGTCTTTTACCTAGTCTGAGTCTGGAAGTGCCACTGAAACCTGTTCAGCATCATAGCAACGTGCAAGCCTCCACTGACAGATGGGTGGTGGCTGTGCATGAGGCGCATTGGCCGGGCATCGAACCTGGGTCTCCTGCATGGGAGGTGAAAATTCTATCACTGAACTGCAACTGTCCTCATAAATATATTTTTTGATAAAGTAACAGGAAAGAGAAAGACAATTCTGAACTTTTTGTGCAGAGAGAGTGTTAGGTGTATGTTTTGGTCCACTACAAAAAAGCAGAACTGTGGTTTGGTCTTGTAATTTCTTTGCACAAAAATGAGTTAAGATGATTAAAGATCTTAAAAAAAATCCCATACATCTATATTTTTCTTCTCAACACCATTTCCTGTGAAATTAAATTTCTTTTATAATCTTAATTTTAGTTCTTGAGGTGAGGTAGGTAATCAAGGGATGGGATGTGTCATTTAAAAATGTCAAAACCTTCTATTTTCCAAAGCATTCTTTTCAAATCTGAGGAGATTGAGAATAATCTCTGATACTTATTTTGTTCTTCACACTTTATAAAGATTGTTCACTGCCATTATCACCCACCACAGCTCTATGAACACCGTGCAGGATCAGTCTATGCCTATTCTCTTTCCACCCCCATTACTCCACCCACACCTCAACTTGTTGGTAAGCTGAGAATTGGCCTGGTTGTCCACTTCTTTATAGCCTCCTGATGAGCTGTTTCATTATTCTTTCCACACCCACATGATTTTGGGAGAGGGAGCTACCTTTTAAAATTCAATTTTCATTTTATAAGAAACTTACTATAAACAGACAACCTAGGTTAACATTCAGACACATCAGAAGGGTATTAGCAGAAGGAGGAGGCTAGCTATGTCTTCTTCTTTTTTCAATCAAAGTAATTTAGATGATGGAAGATGATCATCATTATTATCATGGAAATTATAGTAGCTAATATTTACTGAGTAATCACTATGTGCTGGGCACTGTGCTGAATGCGTTTTAGTATGCATCGCTAGGCTTCACGAACAATTCTATGATGTAGTACTGTGACGGCTAAGGTTGTGCGTCAACTTGACTGGGCCATGATTCTCAGTAGTTTGGCAGTTATGTAATGATGTAGTCATCTCCATGATGATATCTGATATAATGTAATCACTTCCATGATGAGATCTGCTACGAGCAACTGATCCGTTGAAAGGGAGATTCCTTGGGAGCGTGGCCTGTATCCAGTGTATATGGATTTTTGGGCAAAGCTCACTGGCTTTTGCTTGCTCTGCATCCTACATCTGGCTTGTCATCATCTGACCTCTGGTTACCGGGACTTGAGCCAACAGCTTGCTGTATTGCCTGCTGATCTTAGGAT
Organism: Trichechus manatus latirostris; assembly: GCF_000243295.1. Taxonomy (NCBI): domain Eukaryota; kingdom Metazoa; phylum Chordata; class Mammalia; order Sirenia; family Trichechidae; genus Trichechus; species Trichechus manatus. Next base: position 5,034,962 of record NW_004443937.1, read on the forward strand.
TCACTGGCCTCCTCAGCCTGTTATCTTACCTGCCGAGCTTAGATTTGTCAGCTTCTGCAGCCAGTGAGCCACAACCTGCTAATCTTGGCTTCATCACCCCCTGCAGCTATGTGAGTCAGCAGAAGCCTCCAGCCTGATGCCTGACCCACAGACTTGGAACTTTTTAGGCTGTACAACCACGTGAGCCCTTCCTTGATATAAATCTCTCCCTTTAACTAAATATATATATATGCACACACTTCACTGGTTTGGAGCCCTGTTGGTGCAATGGTTAGAAGCTACGGCTGCTAACCAAAAGATTGGCAGTTTGAATCCACCAGATGCTACTTGGAAACCCTATGGGGCAGTGCTGCCCTGTTCTCTAGGGTCACTATGCGTCAGAATCAACTCGATGGCAACAGGTTTTGGTTTTCACTGGTTTTGCTAATCTAGAGAACCCAGCCTAAGACAGGTACTATAAATGAACCCAAGATTGTTGTTATTAGTTGACATCGAGCCAGCTCCTATTTGTGACAACCCCATGTACAGTGGAACAAAACACTGCCCAGTCCTACACTATCTTCATGACCATTGGTATGTTTGAGTCCACTGTTGTGGCCACTGTGTATTTTGAGTGTGTTCCAACTTGGCGAGTTCATCTTCCAGCACTATATCAAACAAAAGTCTGTTGTGATCCATTAGCTAATTTTTTTGAAGTAGATTGCCAGGCCTTTCTTCCTAGTCTTTTGTAGTATAGAAGCTCTGCTGAAACCTGTTCAGCATGGGTGACCCTGCTAGTATTTGAAATACCAGTGACATAGCTTCTGGCATCATAGCAAAATGCAAGCCACCATACTACAACAAATTGACAGGTAGGTGGTGGAATCCAAGAGTGTTGTTATTAGGTGCCCATCAAGTCAATTTTTGACTCATAGCAACTCTTTCGACATACTTATTTAGTCTGTATGCTAAGCAAATAATCTGAGAAGCTGGACTATATGAAGAAGAACTCGGCATCAGGATTGGAGGAAAACTCATTAACAGCCTATGATATGCAGATGACACAACCTTGCTTGCTGAAAGTGAAGAGGACTTGAAGCACTTACTGATGAAGATCAAAAACCACAGCCTTCAGTATGGATTGCACCTCAATATAAAGAAAACAAAAATCCTCACAACTGGACCGAGAAGCAACATCATGATAAATGGAGAAAAGATTGAAATTGTCAAGAATTTCATTTTACTTGAATCCACAATCAACACCTATGAAAGCAGCAGTGAAGAAGTCAAATGACATATTGCATTGAGCAAATCTGCTGCAGAAGACCTCTTTAAAGTGTTAAAAAAGAAAAGATATCACTTTGAGGACTAAGGTGTGCCTGACCCAAGCCATGGTATTTTCAATAGCCTCGTATGTGTATGAAAGCTGGATGGTGAATAAGGAAGACCAAAACAGAATTGATGCATTTAAATTATGGTGTTGGTGAAGAATACTAAACATAGCATGGACTGCCAGAAGATCAAACAAATCTATCTTGGAAGAAGTACAGTCAGAATGCTCCTCAGAAGTGAGGATGGCAAGACGTTATCTCATGTCCTTTGGACATATTATCAGGAGGGACCAGTTTCTGGAGAAGGACATCACGCTTGGTAAAGTAGAGGGTCAGCAAAAGAGACAGAGACCCTCAAAGAGATGAACTGACACAGTGGCTGCAACCACGGGCTCAAGCACAGCAACAATTGTGAGGATGGCGCAGGACTGGGCAGTTTCATTCTGTTGTACATCGGGTCGCTATGAGTCAGAATCGACTCTACGGCACTTACCAACAACAGCAGCCTATGACTTCGACAGTGGTGATTGTTCATAGAATTAACATTTCCCTAAGGATGCTTCCACAGAATATTTGCACTATGCATAAAATGTAACTTCATTATAAAAAGTTATTTGTAAAAGTTTGTGAAAAACTGGACCAAATTAAGTCAAATAAATTTCCTTATCACGTACATTCTCAGGATCTTTTCTATACTGATATCGCTGGGACGAAATGAAGTGTCTTCAGATTTTCACAAGTCTTTTGCTGGCGTTTCTTGCGGATTTGTGTTCTCCGAATTTGCTTCAGATCGCGTTAGAGGAAATATTTATTGAATCTTGGAATAAATCTTTTCCCTAGCTACATATTTCTGAAACTAGTTAATTCAGTGGGGAGGAAATGCTAGTTTTTATTTTTTGGATTGCCGAAGTTGAGGAGACCTAAATATGAGTCTTTTGACTAAAAATCAGTGACATAGTCTCTGTTTTCAGGAACTTTCATTACAGTTAGGATGATAAGACATATTCAGGAGATGTAATAACTGTGCGGAATCCCTACATGGTGCGAACAGTTAAGTGCTCAGCTGCTAACTGAAAGGTTGGTGGTTTGATTACACCCAGAGGTGCCTAGAAAGAAAGGCCTGGTGATCTGCTTCCAAAAGATCGCAGTCATTTTAAACCTTATGGAGCACAGTTCCACTCTGATACACATGTGGTTGCCATGAGTTGGAGTCGACTTGATGACAGTGGTTTTTGTTTTTTAATAACGGTGTGAGAAGTTGTCAAAATGTTTGTTGTAGATTATAGAGAAGAAAAAAGCAAAGATCAGCATCGTCTAGAGCAGTCTCTCCACATGGGCTGATGGGTTGGTGCTGATTCACAGACTGCTTCTTTCTAGTCTGCAAAGACGTAAGTACAGAAATTGAGAGTAATCATTCAGAAACCGTTACAGCAGTTGAACAGAGTAATTTTATGTCTGTTGATCTAATTTAAAAAATTGGGCATGTATTTTATATGACTTTTTTAAATGTAATTTTTCTAGTGGTTAATTTTTATTGAATTTTACAGAAGGGTTGGTATGTGATGGATTGGAGTTTAAAATAGTAAAACAAACAAATGTCTGGTCAGTCGCCACAGGTGGTTTGTTAAGCACTGGTCTCGACTAGTTGGGAGAAGCTTCCTGAGGCAGGGTGACTGAGCAGAGGCCATCTGGGCTAAGAGCAAGGAAAGATATTTTTAGAGGAAGAGACATCATGAGCAAAGGCCCAGAAGTACCTTTGCTCATTTGTGTTTAGAGGGCAGCGTGGAGGCCAGCCTGGGTGCAGTGGGCAGGAAGAAGGCGGAGGAGCACCTTGGAACCTATTTGTGTGATTTTCTTGAAGATTTACCTCGTCAGCTTGTGTTGGTTTTCAGATAGGGAAGAGCTATGGACGAACAATGTTAGGAGACTTCACCAGATTCTGTGATCCTTAGGGAGACTATTCCAACTCTGTTTCAATTTCTCTATGAATTTTACTTGTCCATTTCTAAATAGAAGTGTCTTTCCTCAAAAGATTATGTGGAAATGATACTCGTGAAGAGTGTGTTTCTAGTTCAAGTAGATACATGAGACTAAATGGGCAGCTCCTCTCTGGAGGTGAGATGAGAAGGCAGAAATGAATAGGAACTGGTTGAATGGACACAGGAAATCCGAGGTGGAAAGGAGGAGTGTGCTGTCTCATTATAGGGAGAACAACTAGGGTCACATAACAATGTGTGTATGAATTTTTGTATGAGAAACTAACTTGAGCTGTTAACTTTCGCCTAAAGCACACACACACCCAAAAAGATTATGTGGATGTGTCACTTGGCAGAGGGTCTCTGGGTGGCACAAGTGGTTTGTGATTGGCTGCTAACCTAAAGTTTGGCAGTTTGAACCCACCCAGCAGCTCCGCAGAAGAAAGGCCTGGCAATCTGTTTCACAAGTATTACAGCCAGGAAAATCCTACGGAGCAGTTTGAAGTTGTACTCTGTAACATACAGGGTTGCCATGAGTTGAAATCATCTCAACAGAAATATATATATATTTTTAATCTGTGTGTTTTTTTGTTTGGTCACTTGGCAGAGAAAACCAATACATATTTACAGTAATTCAAAGCTAGTTTCTTGTTACCAGTAATCACTGCTTTGAAAGGTAATACTCCCATTGTTGTCCCTACGTATCCCTCCCCTTAAATCTTGGACAAACTTAAGAATACTGTTTGATTTGATCTTGTCTAGGAAATAGAGGGCATTTGTCAAGTTCAAAGAACTCCTTCTAGATTTGTATTCTTTACAGCACGTCCATCATGATGAGTTATCATGATGATGATTTTCCTCGCAAGTATATTGTCTAGTCTCCCAAGAGGTTTCAGTGGTAATAATATATTTTCAAAAGCAAAAATTTCCATCCCAGTAAAGAAGGTGCTTATAAAACCATTATTTTAGGAACTTGGAAAAAGCAGATGGAATACCAAGTGGGAAAATGTATTCATGAAAACGGCAGATATATATTAATAATGTGATACTGTTTTTCTTTAAGTTCTTGAAGTGACTGTTTGCTAAGCTAAATAGCATTCTTTTTCTGTTTCCTGGTGAGTTGTGAATGTGTAAAGTTTTAGACAAATTTGAATCAAGTGAATTTTAGTTGGCAAAATAAAGATGATAATGCAAAATTGAAACCTTATTCTAGTTGGTCTTTTTTGTTGTTGCTTTTATTGTTATCTTAAACACTTTCTTTTCTTTTTTAATTGATGTGGATTTCCTAGTCAGCATTTTCATTTCTTTATTTCATTTAATAATTTGCTTATAACAAAGTATTATTTTACTGGAAGGATATTGAACTGTTGGCTGTTCAAGTGAAGGGTTGACCAGTGAGCTGGATTGTGAAGCTGTAACCTCAAATATGGGTATACACTAGAATGACTTAGAGATGGATGGATGGATGGATTGATGAGTTGATGGATTTTAGCAAAAATAATCATGCCTAGACCCATCATGCCTGGGCCCCACCCAGTCCTTTTAAATCAGATTCTCTAGTGGGGTGGGGTTTGGGCATAGATAACTTTTGAAAATGTCTCACGTGATTATAATATACAGCTGGTTTGAGAACCACTGCCTCAAAGCAGAATCACCTGGAGAGCTTGCTAAATCACAGATTGCTGAGCCCCACCCCAGAGTTCCAGATTCAGTGGGTTTTGGGGTTGTTGTTAGTTGCTATTGAGTCAGTTCTGACTCATGGCAACCCCGTGTGTGTCAGAGTAGAACCGCTCCATGGGGTTTTCAAGGTTGTGAACTTTCAAAAGCAGATCACCAAGCCTGTCTTCCAAGGTACCTCTGGGTGTTCGAACAGCCAACCTTTCAGCTAGTAGTCGAGTGCTTAACCGTTTAGATTTTGTGTTTCAGACGATATTCCAGGTGATGACGCTGCTATTGGGCCTCTGGCTCCACTTTGAAAACACAGTCTTAAAGGCTATGAACAGACTGCAGATCTGTTTTGTTCATCCAATCCTTGATTAGAAGGTGCCCTCCAAAATTTGAGAGAAGAAGCTTTATAGTAGGCGAAATGTCTTTTCCATTGGCAGTATTCAGAGAGACAGATCAAAATGAGGGAGACTTGGAGTGGATGAGGGATAGGGCTGAGGATGGCCTTGAAGAATGAGTGGAAGATGGACAGAGGGAGAGATTACACATTTCACCAGGAAGTAGAGACTTAAAAACCAGATGAGCAGAGGCATAGAGCTAATTTTCCCAAAAAGTGAGATGACAGGTTCACAAAAGAGCTAAATTCACAGATTTATGTTTTGTAATTGGTCAGTGAGGTGGGTTCCTTCAGAGATGGTACTCTCAGGAAACCCTTTAGTCTCTGTCCATACAGTCAGTATCCTTTCCGCAAATGATGCCCCGTGCCTCGAATGTGCTCAAAATGAGAGCTTTTAAAATTTTAAATTATTTTATTATTTACTCATCTATCTTATCTGTCTTCTCTTTTTACTCTGTAACAGACACTGAGCTAGGTGCTGGGTGTTGTTGTTGTTGGGTGCCATAGAGTCGATTTTGACTCATAGTGATCTTATGTGACAGAGTAGAACTGCCTCGTAGGGTTTTCTAGGCTGTAATGTTTACGGAAGCAGATCACAGGTCTTTTCCCACGGAGCCACTGGGTAGGTTCAAACTGCCAACCTTTTGGTTATGGTTAACTGTTGTGCCACTAGAGCTGCTTAGGTGCTGGGTATAGAAGATTAAAAAAGAAGCCTGTAATCTAGGGCAGGAATCAGCAAACTTCTTCTGCAGAGGGCCAAGGAGTAAATATTTAGACCTTGTAGGCCAAGAGGAAAATCGAGGATATTATGTAGGTGAGGAATATAGCTGATTGCTAAAAACCTGTGTGTGGTTTTCCAGGTCTGACCATAAGCAAATATGAAGGCTTTATCTGGCAAGCCCAGGGGGAAAGCTACCCCTCCCAAGCAGACTTGGTACACAGCAGATGCACTGCAGTCTCCAGAGGGGGTCAGCCAGGGACTCAGATCTACCCCCACAGCCTTCATGCTCTTCACCATATCTACATTCCTAGCCCAGGCACCTTCAAACGGAGGCCTCTTTATGGGGCGGGGCAGGGCGGCTAGGAGGGTGGAGGGAAGCAGAGGCCTTCTTCAAGGACCTCTGCTGAAGCCTCCTTATCAGGGAGAAGCAGGGGGACCTTGAAGACATGTTTCCCCAGGCTGACAAATACTCGCTGCTTTTCCACCACTAGCCCTTTTGCTGCTCCCTCCTGTCTAGGCCCCTGAGATCCATAAAACCACTGGAGCCTTTTGTTGGGCCCCCTCAGCTGTGGCATAGTTCCACTTCTGCATGGATCCACCTGACTCTTGCCCAGGCTGTTTCTGGGGAATCATGGAACGGGGGGAGCCGGCGTGCCGTCTCTGGGTTGCTGTTGTTGTTAGCTGCCCTCGAGTCAGTTCTGACTCATAGCAACCCCATGTGTTACAGGGTGGATCTGCCCCATAGGGTTTTCTTTGCTGTAATCTTTACCGAAGCAGATTGCCAGGTCTTTCTCCTGTGAAGCCACTGGGTGAGTTCAAACTGCCAATCTTTTGGTTAGCAGCTGAGTGCTTGACCAGTTGTGCTGCTAGTATCTCTTGTTTATACCATCGCAGTAAGTGATTAAAGGCTTGACTGTTATCTTCCTTTTGGCTCCTTGTCTTAATGGGCTACTCGACACCTGGCAGCTTGGCTCCGCTCCCTTGACAGTAGGTCCTAATATAATCATTTAAAACATAACCATTCTTAGTTCCTGTACTGTACAAAAACAGGTGGTGGCCTGTGGACCGTAGTTTGCCCATTCCTGGAGACAGGTATTAATTAAACACACAGAAAAATACATGACTGTACGCTTTGGCAAATGCAAGAAAGAAAAATCATGGGTTCTATGAGAGAAGGCAAGAGGGGCTATCTAGTTTAGAATGGGAGGTCAGGGGGCTGCTTTGAGGAAGGATCCTTTGCATTGAGACTTGAAGAGTTAAGGAGTCAAGCAGGTGAAGATTGAGGGGCAGAGCATCCCAGACAGAGGAGCAGTGGTGCACAGAGGGAGTTGGAGAAATGAAGAGACCGCCGAGGCAGCTGGAATGAGCGTTTAATGGGCAGGTGTATGAGAGGGGGTTGGAGAGGAAGCAGGGGCTGCTGTTCATGTAAAAACGTTACCACCATTAAGAACCTGAGGGGTCAGTGCAGGCTGTAAACTAGCAAGGCCTGTAGAGAAATGATGCATGTTTTAGTAAAGGAATAGGAGGAAATTCACCAAGTCCATGATCTCATTGTCTAGGTAACTTCCTTTATTTATTTATTTTATTATTGTACTTTAGATGAAGGTTTACAGAACAAACTAGCTTCTCATTAAATAGGTAACTTCTTTTTTTTAACTTTTTTTTTTATTGTGCTTTAAGTGAAAGTTCATAATTCAAGTCAGTTTCTCATACAAAAATTTATATACACATTGCTGTGGGAGCCTAGTTGCTCTCCCTATATGTGACAACACACTCTTCCTTTCCACCCCGGATTTTCCGTGTCCATTCAACCAGCTCTTGACCCTCTCTGCCTTCTCATCTTGCCTCCGGACGGAGCTGCCCATTTAGTCTCATGTATCTACCTGAGCTAAGAAGCACACTCTTCACGAGTATCACTCTATGTCCCATAGTCCAGTCTAATCTTTGTCTGAAGAGTTGGCCTCAATGGTTTCAGCTCTAGGCCAACAGAGAGTCCAGGGGCCATGTCTTCTGGGGTCCCTCCAGTCTGGTCTTTTTACTAGAATTTGAGTTCTGCACCCAACTTTTCTCCTACTCCATCAGGGACTCTGTTGTGTTCCCTGTCAGGGTGGTCATTGGTGGTAGCCAGGCACCATCTAGCTCTTCTGGTCTCAGGCTGATGGAATCTCTGGTTTATGTGGCCCTTTCTGTCTCTTAGGCTGGTATTTTCCCGTGTCTATGGTATTCTTCATTCTCCTTTACTGCAGGTGAGTTGGGACCAATGGATGCATCTTAGATGGCCCCTTGCTAGCTTTTAAGACCCCAGATGCCACTCACCAAAGTGGGATGCAGAACATTCTTAATAAACTTTGTTATCCCAATTGACCTAGATGTCCCCCGAAACCATGGTCCCCAGACTGCCACCTCTGCTCCTCTGTCCCTTGAAGTGTTTGGTTGTATTCAGGAGGCTTCTTAGCTTTTGGTTTAGTCCAGTTGGGCTGACTTCCCCTGTAGTATGTGTTGTCCTTCCTTTCATAAAGAGATAACTTCTTGATGAGAAGGAAACATTCCTGTTCTGATAGATTTTGTGTGGTTATGAGGTAGAAGGGATGATTATAATGGGGTAAGAGCTAGCATTATTATATGCTTGCTTAAATCCAGGCAGACAAATGCTTAACATTTAAGGAATATGCTATCTTTATTCCCATTTAGATAGGAGAAATTAAGGCACAGAGAAATTAAGTAAATTGCCCAAGATTATACATACCATAGTATATAGTAGATTTCAGACTCAAACCTGTATATTCTAATTTCAGAAATCATGTTCTCTTTTATTCTATCTTTAATCTTTCTTTTTTGTTTTTGGAAGAAAAAAATACCAAGGAACAAGGGGGAAATGTGCTTTGGTTCTTCCATGTGATCAGCAAGACAGCTGCCTTTTAGAAGAGGGCCTGCGTTCAAAATGGCAAGTACCTAGCAGATGTGCCAATCCGTTTTCTTTCTGTACTGCTGGAGGATATACTTAGGCATTTCTCTCTGAATCCTTTTCCACATAGAGATGTAAGTTAGCCCACATGATGATGAATGTTTGTTCCTCCTGGCATAGATGAAATGTTTGAACGCTGTCCTGAAGAAACAAAAAATGGAATAGTCCTTGATTAATATAGTTAAGAGGATCAGGAGATGACACTGGATGCCCAGGCCTTTGTGGGACTTTCCACCTTTGCAGACACCTTTCCCTTCCCCTCTGTCTCCCGGAAAACTCGGCTTCTTCTTCTAGACCAGAGGTTAACAGCCTTTTTTTAAAGAGCCGGAAGGTAAATGTTTTCAGCTTTAAGAGCCAGTCTCTGTTGCAGCTACATACTCAAGACTGTCGTTGTAGTGCAAAAGCAGCCTTAGGCAATATGTGAACAAATCATGCTTTGCCTGTGTTCCGATAAAACTTTATTTAAAAAAACAAGCAGTGGGCCAGGGGTTTGCCAACCTGTATTCTAGACCCAGCTCAAATGTTACCTCTTACAGTAGCACTTACTTATAGTTCCATCATATTTTGTTGTTTTTGTTGTTCTATAATATCATATATTGTATTATCTTTGCAAATCTGTCTCTTTACAAAGTTGGCTTTTCACTCTATCATGATCTTTTCCAAGGAAAATACTATTACTTACCTAGTGTCTAGTATAGGACATGGCACGTGTCTCATCAAGATTTGTTGGTTTGTTGAATGAGACACTAGAAGATTGTATTTTCCAAAATGGCCAGAGTATTATTTCTGGTCCCCCATGCCTTTGTAGAACCTTGCCGTCGCTACCAAGGGCAGAGTCTATTTCTCCTATCCTTAAACCTGGGTTGGACTTTATGACTGTGTAAAAATGGCATGGTGGCGGCAGTGTCTGACCTCCTCTAACTTCACAAGGGGGAGGGAGAATCAAGATAAATAGCCCAAGGCCGATTCCTGTGAGGTGGAGGTCAGACATGACTCCTCTCTCCGCCATCTTGACTTATTCTGACACCAATCGTCCCTCCCACAGCACTCTCTACTTCTCTGCTGGGTTAGATAATTCATCGCAGTGGCCACACACAACTCAAAGACCATACTCACGATTATGGTATTTATTAGGAAAGTAACAGGTTACAGGATCCCTGGTGGTACAGTGGTTAAGAGCTTGGCTGCTAACCAAAAGGTCGGCAGTTCGAATCTACCAGCCGCTCCTTGGAAACCCTGCAGGGCAGTTCTACTTTGTCCTGTAGGGTCACTATGAGTTGGAATCTACTCAACAGCAATGGGAATAGTTAACAGGTTACAACTCAGGTTCAGGAATGCTCAGGATATAGTTCTTCCATCAAGACAGCCTCTTCCCAACTGTGCTTGCAGGCAGATCTTTCCCTGGCTCTTGACCTCTTGGCCTGGCCTCTGTCCTGCTCAGGCAAGTGTTACAAAGCTCTTTTAGCTCTGCCGATAAGTGCCCAAAGCCACCCCACTCCACCAGTAAGCCTCGGCCTGAAGGCGCTCAGCTAGAGCTCTGAGCTCTGTGGGTCAGCAAATTTAGCTCCACCAACTGCCTAGAGGCACCTCACTCTGCCAGCAAACCTCCTGCCGAAAAGCACTCAGCTTTCTTGCTCTGTGGGCCAGGAAGCCCACCGTGCCGTCTTCTGCCAGTCTCTCCTGCCTCCATTTCTCTGCCACCACTTCTCGCCATATTCAGTGTTAACAGGTCTCTCTCTCTCCCCCTCTCTCAGCCTCCTGGTTCCAGGAGCTTCTCAGCTCAGGAATCCTGGGTCCAAAGGACATGCTCTGCTCTTGGCTCTCCTTCCCTGGTGGTGGTGGATCTCTCTTTCCTGCCTCTGGGATGGCTTATTTCAAGCCCAGTGGGATGGCAAGACTGACCAGTCCTCTTGATGGTCCACAATTACTCTATTTGCACAGCCCCACCCAGTCACGGGTGGGAGTTACAAGACCATGGCGAGAAAGGCCACACAAAAGCGATCCAAAGCGATCCATCATACTGCAGACTGCCTCAATGAATAGAATATTTGCAGAAGTGATGCCGCATGATATACGAGACAAGGTCATAAAATGTTCTGTTTCACTCAAGAGGAAGTCCAAACTATCCCAAATGGAGAGAGACTCCAGGGCTTGGCCCACATACAGAAGAACTGAGACCCTAGTTGACTGCTCTCATCAACCTCCTGACATGAGAGTAAATGAGCCTTTAAGGGTCCCAGGAAGCCAAATCTAGTCAGCCACATACTTTTGTAAATAAAGTTTTATTGGAACATAGTCATACCCATTCATTTATGTATTGTCAATGACTGCTTCGGTCCTATAGCAGTAGAGTTAAGTAGCTGCAACAGAGATTGTCTTCATGACCTGCAAAGTCAAAGATATTTGCTGTCTAACTCTTCACATACAAAATGTGCCTACTCCTGCTCCTTAGTCTTCAAGTCTTCCAGCTCACGTCCCAAATATTTGGAGCAAAGCCCACAATCCCTCCTGTGCCCTGTCTGAATTGCTGATCAATGGAACTCATGAGCATAGTAAATGGTTGCTTTATACCATGAAGTTTAAGAATAATTTGTGATGCAAACATAGTAACTGGAACATAGATGAGTGCAGTGCTTGGTAAAAGTCAAGCTTATGCTTCTTGAAATTCCAGAAGGTCTACACCTATCCTTCCTGTTCCTCCATTCCTCAACACACACATCCATTCAAGTCTTTGTAGTCTTCAAAGTACATCTAAGATTAAGAAACTTGACCACTTATCTCCCCATAGTGTTTTGAAAATTAGATTATATTTTACTTCAGAAACCAAATATTAGTTAGGGAAGCCTTGATTAGCCTTAAGACATCAAAATGTTTTACTCAGGTAGGAGAACTTTCATTTTAACGGCTCTTTCCAGATCTCCCAAACCTCCCAAACCACAAAGTCTCTTTTCACAGTTGCTCTCTTGTTTCTGAATCACTGAAAGAATCTCTAAGAACCAGGGACAACCTTCAAGCTCACAGAACTGATAACTGTGGTTCACAGTTCATGCAGATAGAGGTGTCATTAAAATATCCGGAATTACGTTCTGTGTTTTCTCCCTTTGTCATTCATCAAAATGAAAGATTTTCATGAAAAGGACTAAAGGGCATAAAATAAAATATATTGTAATACTCTCTTTGAAATGTTTAAAAATAGGGCAGTTTGAGGGAAAAGGTCAGCCAGTAATAATTAATTTCCTTAACATTGATGTGATTCTTATTAAACATTTATCATTCGGGTGTCATTTTAGAGAGCTCTGGAAATTATTTTTCATTTTCTACATATCGCTTTGCGGTTATCAGTTCTCCAGCAGCAACAAACAGTACACCTTAATTCTACTCTTTCTACTGTTTTATTAATTTACTCTTATATTTCTGGAATTCTGTGTGTAGACATTAATAGTACACAAATAATCACATAGTTTTCTGTAAGTTCTAGAGATATAGTAAGTTCTTCTCTGATTCAAATTTTAACAAGGTGTGGAGAAGTTGGATATTGTTTTTTCATTTTTTCCAGTTTCTCTTAGTCAGCTTAGAGGACTAGAGGCTTAAGAAATGTTCTACTTAAGCTTATTTTGAACCTACCTTTCCTATCTGATTTTATCTTGTATTCCAGTGAGATAAGGGTGAAAAGTCGGGATGTGTGTGTGTGTGAGAAAGAGAGAGAAACAGAGACAGAGACAGAGGGAGTCATCTTTAACTAAGAAGCTTAAATTTGAGCTGTCCATTAGGATTTCAGTAAATGCCTTTCAGTCCCAATTTTCTCATTTTTACATTACCTCTGATGTTTGGTTATGAATTTGTTCCATGGCGTTGAGTGTGACCTAAGTTATACATTGGAAGAGGACAGTATGTTGGAGAACAAAGCGTTTGGTTTCACATAAGCCAGGCTTTAATACAGGCTCCAGTATTTTTTAGCTTCTGCTGTTTGGTAAGCTATTTCAACTTTCCAAGTCATAGCTTCCTCAGTATCTATAGCAATGCCCACCTCATAGGGCCATGGAGAGAATGAAATGAGATACAGTGAATATAGCATTGGGCTTGGGATAAGTGAGCCATACTAAATGGTGGCTTCTTTTACCCAGGGCTTCACTGTGGTGGAAGGGGTTCTATCATTTGAAAGGAACAATAAGAAAAGCCCAAACCAAACCAAACCCACTGTTGTCAAGTCGATTCTGACTCATGCCAACCCTATAGGACAGAGTAGAACTGCCCCATAAGATTTCCAAAGCTGTAAATCTTTACGGAAGCAGACTTCTACGTCTTTCTCCTGCAGAGCGGTTGATAGTTTCAAACTACCAACCTTTTGGTTAGTAGCTGAGCTCTCTAACTACTGCATCACCAGGGCTCCTCAAGAAAAGCCCACCTACTTGAAAATATTTTTTCTCTTTTTTCACTGCGTTGTCTATAACTTGACACTGCTTTGCTGAGTCATTTACTTAAAGTACAACTCCTGGAATAGGCTTTAATCAAAGTATGGATGTTACCTGGGGATTATCACATGTTAACATACGGGTACATGGATTTGAGGATCAGATTAACTAAGTGTTGCATAGGACACACCAGGCTACTGAGGTCACGTGACACTAGCTGGCTAGAGGTTTCCGAAGGAAGCAGAGAGAGGGGTGCAAAGCAGAAAGGACAGGCCTGAGTACTGTGGTGCCCAGGTACCTGTACAGCAGGTTTCGAAAACCTGGGGGAAAGAGATGCCAAAAGAAAAAAAAAAATCAACTGCCTTACATTTTTTTTGTGAAGCAGGGTGTAGTGGACAATGTGGGTATACCACCTCTCTCCTGTTGGATTTCTGTTTAACATTTTTGTGCTCCCCTTTCTTGTATGATTTTGATGCTAACAACCAGCACCCACAGTCTGTCTTTGGAGGACTTCTTTGTATACACAAACACCTGGGAATGGCTCTTAGCCAACCACACACAACTGCTTCCTGGTCAGGACGACTCTAAGGCATAGATTATGCTCCCGAAGCCCCTTGTGGGATCCAGCTGAAGGTAGCCTCTGGATGATTTTGCATGAGCTCTTACCCTTGCTTGGCTTCCTCCCCTTTTCCTAGCATGCTGGTTAGTCCCTGAAGAGCCCTTCCTTAATCAATTCCTTATACATACATCCTCATCTCAGCGTCTACTTCTAGGGAACCCAACCAAAGACAGCACGAAAATAAGTAGAGTTTTTGGCTGTGTAAACAGAGCGGGTGCAAAGTTACACTTTAGGGAGAAAATTTCAGTTGTTTAGAGAGAAGTAAAAAAAATAAACTGACCAACTGTTATGGTGGTGATGTTAAAGGACCGGCGCATAGTCTGCAAGGAGATCTTGAAACAAAGAGTTAACTGTTCTGAACAGTAAATTTATGGAAGCTTGTGGGATGGGGCATACAGTAAAGGAGGAGAAAGCAGGGAGCTGGAAACAAAAAAGAAAAAAAAAGAGAGATTGATCCAAACAACATAGCAGAACAAGATTAAACAAAATTCCCCATGGATTTTTTTTGTCCCATAATTCCCCAAACAGGGTGTCTCTTGTTCAGTTCTAAGTAATTAGCTGTAGTATAAACTTCTCTTTCTTCCTCCTGCTGCCTCAAACATTTCTCCATAATACACATAGCCCAGTGCTGGTGGAATTGGGGGAGTAAAGAAAATAGGGTTGGTGTACATTATCGAAAATGTGGGAGCAAATATGCTTCAATAAAGAAGTCCATAAACTGGACTCGCTTGTTAGAATCAGGAGTTTGCAGCCAGAAGCGATTGCATCCTACTCCCCAAATTCCCAGAGCATTTGGTAAGGGAGACAGGTGTCCCACTAGTCATGACTTGGAGCTTTAGCTGATTTTATTTGAATCTAAAGGACTGGGTGAACCCAGCTGACATCTGGTCTCTGCTTGCTTCTCTGTTACATCGAATGGTCTATAGTTAGCTCTGCAGGAAGCAAATATTTCTAGTCCTTTAACCCCAAAGTGTTTCTCTCCACCTATATTTTTCATTGGCACCACCTGAGAAGAGGGCTAAAAATAGGGCAGGACAAAGAGAATTCATTTATTGACATCTCATGGAGGGGGAGGGTGCCTGGACATATCTCCTTTCACATGAAAGGGAAAGAAGAATGGATTTAATTACCATGATTAGAACCAATTAAGTACCTAATTCTGCTCTCAAGAACAAAAGACCGTTTGTGGGGTGTCTGACTCCAAATACTTAAAAGGCAAGGGAGAAGGGACAACTTCTCGTAGGCTATCAGTGTCTGCCATTCTGGAAGAAAGGCTGGGAGAGGAGTGTCCATGGAGTCTAGTGGAGAGAATGTTCCCAGGGGTCGTGAATACTCTTGAAATTGGAAGCATAGATCACTTTCCCCTCCGTGCCACAGGGTCTTCACCTGGCCACTGGGCAGTGTTTCTCCACTTTGACCTGTTCTATACGTTTGCCATGAGAGTCACGTTAAAGACTGGATGGATGGGTGGGTGGATCAGCTCATATCATAACGGCCCAAAGGGGTGGAGAGAAAGTAGTTTCCAATCGTATTGCTGATCTTGCTACCACGAAAACTTGGCCATAGACCTTTCTTTAGCTTCTTTCTCCCTACCAAAAAATATTTCTGTTCTTGTCTGTGTCATAAAATCAACTTACCCTCCTTCTGGAGAAGACATATCTATTTTCATATCCATTTATCTTAGCATATTACATGTTCTATAGATTTCCTACAACATAGACCATAGAAATCAAAGCATAGCTTAATAATTTCTAAGTGCACTTGCCTGAAATCTCTTCAGTGAAGACAAATTTCTCTAGATTATTTAGGAAACGTCTGAGGAAATGTGAAAACCACTCATCAGGGAACAAGGTAGCTCATGTGCTATCCCCCATGAAGAACATGATAATTAATAATGACATTCCTTCCCGCTGAGTCTAAATGTGGCCTCAGAATCTTTCTCAACACTGGCAACTACTAGAAGATGATCAGAGTTGATATTTGAATGGAAGCTTATTTCCAATTATGGATCTAACTCTTAGCACTATGGCAATGAATGAGTTTATAAATTCTTTGCTACATGACAGCAAGCTGAGAGCATTTCACAGCAGGAAAAAGACAAGACAGTAAGATACTTTTTTGCTTGGGATGGGGTGAGAAGTTGCAAAATATTCCACTGTGGTGCAGTCCTCCAAGGGCAGAGGATCATTTTAAAGAAGAAAGAGAAGGATCAGGAAATCAGACTTCTACACTACTTCCTACCTTGATACTGTGCTGGGCAATATGGTAGGTACTAACTGTATGTGAGTATTGAACACTTGAAATATGGCTACCCTAATTTGAGATGTGCTGTAACAGTAAAATATACACTGGAATTTGAAGACCTAGAATGAAAAAATAATGTAAACTAGCTCGTTAACAGTTGTTATATTGATTATAGACTGAAATCATAATAATTTGGTATATTAGGTTAAATAAAGTATAACATTAAATTTAATTTTACCTGTTGTTTTGCTGTTGTTTAAATGTGACTACTAGAAAATTATAATTACATATGTATCTGCAGTATAATTCCCCTGGTTAGTACTGGTCTTCAGCATGAGTTTTTGGCTGGGTCCAGATACTTAAAAGTTTTACACATAGGGTTTAGGACACTTGGGAGCTCTTTGAAGTTACAGGTGGTGGGTTGGCATTTGAGGTGTTTTTTTTTTTTTTTTCAGAAGAACGTCATTAGATTTTCACCAGTGTTTGTGACCCAAACGGGTAATCACTACTGATGTAGAGTCTTTCATGAAAGGATATGAGACCTTAAAGTGGAATCTGAGAAGGTCAAAGGCACATCCTTCCCCACCTCTGAAATCCTCAGAGTAGAAATCTCGGCATCAATATCATGGGCCTTTTGCTATAAACTAGGTGTCAGCAGTGGTCGGGTACCTTCTTCATCTTTTATCCCCAGCACCTTGCGTACATTGTTGGCATCCAAAAATGATTTTGCCATTTAATGTCTTTGAGGTCATTGTTTTCTGCACAAATAGTAAGCATATATTTTAAACAAACATGACAGCTTATAACTTATTTGGAAAATGTACTTACCTCAGATGGATTTTCCATAACCCAAGAATTTGAATCAATGACATGAGAGCAAGTAGTTTGATTGGGAGTTAACCCAGGAAGCACCAATAAGGCAGTGTTAATAAGTAAGGTTGTAAGGGGAGGAAACCAGTTCAAGGTAGTTTAATGAGCAGGTTATTGATATGGGCCCTCTGGAAGAGTGTGTAGTTCATATCTCAGAGTTGTCCCATGTGAGGGTGAGGAAGCCACCAACTCTTGTTGTGTTTCACTGGTCAAAAGCTGTTCATGGAGCCCTTAACTCCTCAGACCTTTTGGTCTATCCTGTGCAAAGGCTGAGCGTCCTTTTTCAGCCAGGGAAAGAACTCAGGTTTAGAGTTGGGGTGCTGGCAATCGGAAGCTGTCTACAAGTTTGGGAAGGGTGAGTGCGATGGGGATGTGAGCAGGGCACCAACAGCTTCAGCTCAGTATTGTATGGGATAATGTGTCTGGCAGAAGTTACTTTTTAATTACATGGCTGTGGACAGGGCAGACACGGTTATTGTAAGATAATGATCCCAATCTAGTGGACTTGGAAAACTGCATACTGGAAGTTCATGACGATAGCAGTCTGTCTTTGGTGGGTACAAGATAATGAATACTATTTATATACCATGGGTTTGTTTGAGTTTAGACCCATACATTCAAACTAACATTGTTTTCAACTATTGTAATATAAATGAACACTCATAGGAAAATGGATCTTTGAGTGTTGCTGAAAATCCTTTTGCAAAGCTGTAGTTATTGTAAACTAATTTGGCAAGGGTAAGATTTGTTGGGGAAATGAAAAGCAGTTCTAAGGCCAAGAGTTTTCTATTTTTCCACAAACAAACTTAATGGGAAATAAAATTATTTCCTCTCTTTGGCAAATTCAAAATGTTTAAATGTTCTCTACGAGCAGTAAGTGTGTATTTGTCCCATTAATACAGATGAAGGAGGTCCATTCGTAATACTGACAACCCCAGACTTTGAAAGTGTTTTGGAAGAGCTAAAATACATTTCGACTGGAGGAGGAAAAAGTAGCCTGATAGATCACAGTGTTTACTCTTCCAAAATCTATTCTCCATTAGAAAAAGGCAATTATTAGGATGAAAATAGTATGTAAGTAAAATTGTTTTCACTTTGTCTGTTCAAAATTTGAAGGAGGAAATGCTTCAGTTTTTTTTTTTTTTTTTAAACTAGAGAAATACACAGCTCTCGTTTAAAAAGTTTGTTTTATTTGTTTTCAGAAACACTCTGGCCCTAGTCTTTCAAAGGCACAAATTTAATACAGACAAGCTGGAAGTCTTTGCTACAAACAGGGTTGTTCAAACTTTTTTTTTTTTTT
>NW_004443937.1:5057361-5083330 GCF_000243295.1 Trichechus manatus latirostris
TGGCTAGAAGGCGTAGAGGTATACAATGCCAGGTATTCAGGGAACAGAAAGAGAAGGAAGATATATAGAGACGAGAAACGAGTAATGAAGAAAGACAGAATGCGAGAAGGTGGGGAAAGAAAACAAAACACATTAAAAAAAAAAAGAACAAGAAAAGCCCCCCAAAAAACAGAAAAAAAATAGAAAAAGAAACCAGTGAAAAAAGAAATGCGATGAGGGATCCCTCTGCATGTCTGCAAGCCGAGGGCGTAGTCTCCTTGCCACGCAGCACTGCCTGGCCAAAACGGGCTCCCAACTCAAGAAAAGGAAAAAAAAAAAAAGAAACAATTCAAAACAAAGAAACGAACAAAAGCCCCGGGATCCCACCAGTGCAGCAGCCCAGACTGGGAAGCAGCTCCACACTGAAACGGAGCTCCACAGCCCCTCAGGAAGAAGCAAATATGGTGCACGGAGCCTGGTATTTGAGCAAAAGGAGGGGGAGGTGGTGAGAGGTAAGGAAGAAATCAAAAGAAGCAGAAAAAAAAGCAACACCAGCAGGCAACAAATGGCACTCAGAGAGGCAGCTAGTGCGGGCTGGTGGATTCCAAGCATCTGGTGTTTCCTGGACAAGAGATTGTGGCCATGGGAAGCAGAGGAGGCCAAGTGGGGGTGAAGAAGGGTGGGGGGTGGCAAAGCGTATATCGCAAATTACTGGTTGTTTTGTCTCCCGCTGGAAGCTCCGTGAAGCTGTTTTCTCGTACCCCGTGTTTGCTGGTCTCCGATCGGAGTCCAAGATGGTGGATCCGCGCTGTGTTAGCTGGTAGGGGACCTCTGTGTGAATCTCTCCTCGCTCTCCGTTCTCTGTCAGTTTTCTCACTCCATTTGGTGCTTGGCTGAGTTCTTTATCTCTTCATTTGATGTTTTAGGGTTTCACTATTGTTGTTTTCTCTGTTCGGCTTAGTTTTTCAGATCGTTGCTGTGGAGGGACGGTGTGGTGCTTCTGTCTAGAGCGCCATTTTGCCAGAAGTCCTGGGTTGTTCAAACTTTTGAATTGACCTCCAGCATTTCATTTACAGAAAGCAATGGGGCAGGACAATAAAAAAATGACCAATAGCATTTTGCTTTATTTTCCTATGAGTAAATGATAGAATATAATTGCTCTAGTAGTATAAACTTAATTTACTCAAATTGGAATGTCTGGAAATGCTCCATTTTTTTAATGAGCAGTTACTGGAGACCAACTAGAAATATCTAAATAGTGCCTTGAAATGACTTAAACTCTTGTGTTAGCTTTCCTTTTCTCTTCTGATAAAAATTCAAAATCTCTAGCCTTCTCTGCAAGGCTTGTGCTCTAGCTCCTACCTTTCTCTGTAGGTAGGAATAATCACATTCCTTCCCACTGAGTCTAAATGTGGCCTCAGAATCCTTCTCAACACTGGAAACTACTAGAAGATGATCAGAGTTGGTATTTGTATAGGAGCTTATTTCCCATTATGGATCTGACTCTTAGCACTGTGGCATGAATGGGTTTAGAGAAGCTGCCTTTTTCCAACCAGTCCACTCGAGACTGGTTA
This sequence comes from Trichechus manatus latirostris, assembly GCF_000243295.1. NCBI lineage: Eukaryota > Metazoa > Chordata > Mammalia > Sirenia > Trichechidae > Trichechus > Trichechus manatus. The sequence goes on from NW_004443937.1 coordinate 5,058,915, forward strand.
CTCTTCTTACTCTCCATGTGTCAGCCACACAATCTTCCTTTCTACCACGGGGTCTTTGCACATGCTGTCGCCTCTGCCTAGAATGCTCTGTCCTGTCTTCATCTAGCATATTCTTGTTCACCTTTTAGATCTTAACTTAGTTATGAATTGCCTGATAAGAATCCTCCTCTATATACACTCCCCTATTTACATAGCTTTAACTCATGTCTGTCCTTATCTTGCTGACTAGCCTGCAATTCCTTAGGCCTTCTGCCTCTTCCTTATCACCCCTAACTCTTTCCCTTTTCATGGTCTCTGTGTAAGTACCCTCTTATTAGAAGGCTCTCTCCTCTTATTCTCCATCCCTTTCTTTCTACTTACCATCCTCTTTACCTGCCCTTTCCATCTGACCCACTGCTGCATCTTGTCAGAGCACCTTGTACTTTTCTCTCATTGTGCTAATACAATTGTAGTTATATAGTTCTTTGTGTATATATGTTATATTCCTAAATATATGGATAATTTGTTTAATGTCTTCTTGTTTCCCCCCAGAAGACTGTGGAAGGCCAGGATCATGACTGTTTTCTTCAAAACCCACCCTAATGCATCCTGCAATGGTCGGCATCTGTTATTAATTGCTGTCCAGTCTCCCCCAACTCATGGCAACTGCATGTACAGTGGCACAAATGCTACCTAGTTGTTTGTGCCATTGTTCATTGGTTGCATTTTGGACCGTTGTGAGCCATAGGATTTTGTTGACTGATTTCGGAAGTAGATCGCCAGGTCTTTTCTTCCTAGTCTGTCTTAATCTGGAGGCTTGTCATAGATTGAATTATGTCCCCCCAAAAATGTGTGTATCAATTTGCCCGGGCCATGATTCCTGGTATTGTGTGGTTTTCCTATATGTTGTAAATCCTGACTCTGTGATGTTAATGAGGGAGGATGGGTGGCAGTTGTGTTAGTAAGGCAGGACTCAGTCTACAAGATTGGATTGTATCCTGAGGCAATGTCTTGAGATATAAAAGACAGAAGTGAGCAGAGAGACAGTGGGACCTCATACCATCAAGAAAGCAGTGCCAGGAGCAGAGCGCGTCCTTTGGACTGGGGTCTCTGTGCAGGGAAGCTCCTAGTCCAGAGGAACACTGAAGAGAAGAAGGCTGACAGAGAGAAAAAGACTTCCCCTGGAGATGATACCCTGAATATGGACTTTTGGCCTACTTTACTGTGAAGAAATAAGCTTCTCTTCGTTAAAACCATCCATTTGTGGTATTTCTGTTATAGCAGCACTAGGTGACTAAGACAAATCTTCACTGAAATCTGTTCAGTCTCATAGCAACACATATATCACTACTGACAGACTGGTGGCTGCACCTGAGACACATTGGCTGGGCATTGAACCTGCGTCTCTTGCGTGAAAGTTGAGAATTCTATCACTGACTACCATTGCCGCCAGTCAGCATCTGGTTATTTTTCATTGCTGTAGAATTGATTCCAACTCATGATGACCCCATGTGTGCAGAATAGAACAGCTCCATAGGGTTTTCAGGACTGTGACCCTTCAGAAGCTGATTGCCAGGCCTGTCTTCTGAAGTGCCTCTGGGTAGGTTTGAACTGCTGACCATTTGGTTAGTAGTCCAGCACTTAACCATTTGTGCCACCCAGGGACTCTGGTCAGCATCTACTGGGTACTTAATATGTTTTCATTAAATAAAAGAAGAAACATATAACTTGGGAGATGTTGCTCAACTTACCTTATTGGTTGTCTCTGTGTCATTAAAACTTTTCTTTTTACCTAAAGGTGGTATCTGCTTGTGGGGTGGAGAGTTGAAACAACTATATCAAATCATAAGGTGCCAGATTTTCCCTACAGGAAATGTCTTGTGGGTTTGCCCTGAGATCTGTCTCTGCTGTTTGCACCAGTGGCTGAATTCCTCATTTTGTAATTGTTCACACATCTTGTTTCACCCTTTCTGCATGTGGGCACCACCACATTGGCGATGTCTGTCACAGTGCCCTTCACACTCAACACTTCATTGAAATAAATGGATAAGAAAGACAGCTAGGATTTTTCTTTTCAAAATGCACAGGTCATTTATAGATTGTATTCTCTTCTGAAAAATCTTCAAGTTTTAGATTAGACCAAATAATGTGTCTTTCATTAACCTTGATGGTCTTTTGAGAAGAGTTAATCAAGGGAGTTTGCTCCTAGGGCTTATGCCTAGAATGTCTAACACCATCACCAGTGCTTTAGGAGCTCAACCAGGATACCTACTAGGACCATCAGCTAGAGAGAAATGAGAAAGGCAGGATGAAGCTGAGTTACCATTAGCTTTAATGAAAGGAGATCATCCATATGGTAAATTCAAGACAAACAAATAACCTGTCCTGAACATGTATGGATTTCTATCATGGTGGCTGTTTATCTGTTATATTTCATCTCCTCCCTTTTGACTGTGAGATGTGTGATTAATTTTTGTCTTATCACCCCTTGGCAATTGAAATAATTCTTTTACTGTAGTCCAGAATCCTCAGCCTTCTGAGAAATTTTTATTGAGAATTCTAAATCTTTCAGCAAAAGGTTTCAAAATGAATATTTTTCTGACAAAGTTTTTTTTTTTTTTTAACTACCCTGAAGTATTTGAATAATGGAACCAACAGTGCTTAATATGACCTGGGTGTAGGATCTGCCCCACTTCAGTATCTGTCTGTCCATCCGTACATCCGTCTGTCTGTCTATTTATTATATGTGTGTCCATATTTTTTTAAAGGATTTTGTTGTTAAAATATGAGCTACTGAGACAAACTTTGAATGATGCACTTGGCTTTCTGTTCTGATGTCTCTCCTTTTCCGTGGCAGAATCTGTTTGTCGTTGTATTCCATCTTGTATCTTTATGTTCACTGCCACGTCCTTAGTCCATACTGCCATCATCCCTCACCAGGACTACTTTAAGAGCCATCTAACTGATTACTCTCATCCATCTCTGCCTCTCTTTAAGCTGTTCTCAGCACTAAATCCAGAGGGACATTTTCAAATCCCAAATTCTCTCTTATTATTTCCTTTACTTAAAACCTTTCCAAGACTTTTTACTTAAATTTAGAATAAAGTTCAAACATCTTCACTAGGCTTTCAGGCCCTGTGTGGGCTGGCATCAACCCACCTTTCCAGCCATATCATTCGTTGGGCTTCTCCTTACTTTCCATGTTTCAGACACACAAGATTCCTTCCTACCACAGGGCCTTTGCACATGCTGTTCCCACTGCCTAGAATGCTCTTTCCTCCCATTTTCACCTAGTTTATTCCTGTTCACTTTTTAGATCTTAGCTATCAATGCCTGATAAGAATCCTCCCCTGTATATACTTTTATACACTCTCCTAGAGGAGTATTTTATAGGACATATGCAGTTGAAGTTTTAACATGTATTTGTGTGATTATTAAATCCTCTCCCCACTATAGTGAAAGCGCCAAGAAGGCAAGGACAAGGACTGTTTTGGAGCTCCAGAGAGTGTAGCACATAGCACTGTGCCTGGCACATACATATTTGATGAAACAAAGAAGTTTACTTCTATAGGTAGACCTAGATCTTCAAGAGATGTAGGACCCATCCCTTCCTAAGGGGCATTTCAAGGAACTCTAGTTCAGCTGCATCAAGTTAAACTCCTTTTTGTCCTAATCTGATTGGGTTTCCCAAATCAAGAAGCCAAGAATCTGCCTTGTTTGTGACCTAGTTTCCACCTTTAGGTTTTCTTTATCTGCTGTACCAGAATCCCAGATTTGATAATCTGCCTAGTATCCCATTAACTCAGCATGGAAAAACTGCCTTGTCCCCAGTAGTCCACTCAGGAGTCCACTTGTGCCCCAAACCTCAGCCCAATGATTGGATCCTTGCTGCCTGTTGTAGGAACATTCTTACTTGACCACCTGTGACTCCTTTCTAGATATCCCTTTCACTAACCATAGCCTGAACTGTCACCTGCTGCCATACTCTCAGGATGTCATAACCCAAAAAACCAAACAACTTGCTGTTTAGTCGATTCTGACTCATGGCGACCCCATGTGTTTCAGTGTAGAACTGCTCCATAGAGTTTTCGACAGTTGTGACCTTTCAGAAGTAGATCACCAGGGCTTTCTGTTCAGGTGCCTTTGAGTGAATTCGAACCACCAACCTTTCAGTTTGTAGCTGGGGGCTCAATGGTTTGCGCTATCCAAGGATTCCTAGGTTTGAATTGGATTGAATTGTGTCCCCCAAAAATATATCTATCAATTTGGCTAGGTCATGATTCCCAGTTTTGTGTGATCGTCCACCATTTTGTCATCTGATGTGATTTTCGTATATGTTATAAATCCTATGATGTTGATGAGATGGGATTAGCAGTAGTCATGTTATTGAGGCAGGACTCAATCTATAAGATTAGATTGTGTCTTGAGCCAATCTCTTTTGAGAGATAGAAGAGAGAAGTGAGCAGAGAGACATGGGGACCTCATACCACGGAGAAAGCAGTGCCAGGAGCGGAGCACGTCCTTTGGACCCGGGGTTCCTGCGTGGAGAAGCTCCTAGATCAAGGGAATATTGATGACAAGGACCTTACTCCAGAGCTGACAGAGAGAAAGCCTTCCCCCTGGAGCTGGCACCCTGAATTAGGACTTCTAGCCTATGAGAGAGTAAACTTCCGTTTGTTAAAGGTATCCACTTGCGGTATTTCTGTTACAGCAGCACTAGATGACTAAGACACATAACAAGCCTATTAACTAGATTTCCTCTACCTTCAATTGCCAAAGCTGAGGCTTCCAAAGCTGGGGCCCACTCTAGAAACTAAATCCCTTCTCAAATTCTGAGTCTGTCCCAAATGGCCTGATTTGCCATCAACTGAATTCTCTGTCTGTCAAAATATGCCTCTGATTCTTTACTTGTACACAATTTAACAGTTTCTCTGCAGGTCAACATGACATTGCTTTGGACTTGTCCAAAAAGAACAGCGTGTCCTCTGTGATGTTTGCATTTTCCAGAATAACTGACTTTCTCTTCCTGAATTTCTACTTTTGGAATCTTAACAGGCATTGAGTTTTAGAGACAGTGACCTTGTTTTCAAATGTTGGAGTTAATTACTTTAAAATGTCACTGTGAAAGGAATATGAACATTCTGCTCCTACTAATGAATTATCATCACCTAAAATCTGACAAGTATCATATCAATTTCTTCTAACAAAATGTCGTACCTTTTTATGTGCAGAGGGTGGTCCATGGTAGGGCATTTTCAAGTATTGTCCCAGGACAATTGCATCAAATGCACTTGGGGGTGAAAGGAGGTGATCATTTCAAATTTATATTCCAGGTCCTCACTGAAGACCTAATGAATCTGAATCATCAGGGGCCTGGGAATCTGCATTTTAAGCCAGCCATCCCAGTGATTCTTAGGTACATTAAAGTGTGTTTTTTTTTTTTAACTGAGTACCACTGTTAGGAAAAAAAAAATGAGCTGGCACCCCTGACATGTTTGTTTGTTTATTATATGTACTATACTGATACAGGGAGCCCTGGTGGCCGAGTGGTTAAGAGCTTGGCTGCTGACCAAAAGGTCAGCAGTTTGAATCTACCAGCTGATCCTCGGAAACCCTATAGGGCAGTTCTGCTCTGTCCTATAGGATCACTATGAGTTGGAATCAACTTGACAGCAACAAGTTTTTGTTTTTGTTTTTTTTTTAAAAAAACTGATATAATAAATATAAAAGATTCCTCAAAAGCAGAATTTTCAAAAGGATGAGAGAAAAATATATATAAACAAAAGGTGTATTTGCTGGCAATATTAATTCTCTACAACCTATCGGATGTAAGTGCTCCACTTTGTAAACTATTGTTTTATAGTTTGCAAAATATTAAATTTATCCCTAGGATTGTCCTTTGTCCTGTTCTAGCAAAGAATGGGATCTCACCAGGATGGGCTATAAGAAAGATCTTGCTGAGAGATTGTAAGGGGAGATCCAGGTATATGGGACTTTTGGGAAGGTGTTCTGGGCATGCAAGAGATAGTGTAAGGGCATTGACACCCTGGTGAGTTGGTGTGTCAGAGGTGACACAAGGAAGCATTGTTGACAGGAGGATTGTATTGGAAGGACAAGAGAGGGGCCCCAAAGCTCATCTTGCAAAGCTGAGCCTGGTCCAGCACTGTAGTCTCTCTTATGTGAAGCCCTTTTCTCTTTCCTGTCTCTCTTCCCACACTTTAACCTGTATCACGCTGTTCAAAGTGTGTGTGGTCAGCGGCCAGTGTCGAACCACAAACTGGTACTAGCCCATGACAAGACAAGTATCAAAATTGAGTAAGTGTTTAGAAATGTTCAAGCAATTTTGTGTTGCTGTGACATCTAGTAATTCATATTTATGGTATTTTACAGAAGTATCGATCTGCAGTGGTTTGGAAATGATAGAAAAAAACCACTGGTCCTTCAGTCTTGATAGTTGGGAAGCACTGGCCAGGGTGAAGCATGAGGCTGAGTTCCCCCTCTCCATCCCCTCCTTTCACCCACTAAGGGCCCACGTGGTGGCACAGGCCTCTCTCATCTGACGGAATTGTCTGCTTCGTCTTGTTAGGGGGCACGGTTTGGCACAGAAAGAACCATCTGTGATCTTGGTTGTGTCCCATGACCTCTCCGGGACTCTGTTTTGTCATCTATAAATTGAGAGAACAAAGCCAGATGGGCATCACAGTCTCTTGGGTTCTGGTAGTTTATCATCAGGTAAAGCAAAGAGCATCTCCTTTCCTTGTTGCTTCTCTCTCAGGAAGGTTAGGATTACAACCAATGGAGCAAATTCCTGGCTATTAGAGTCCAAGAGAGTTCAAAGAAACTTAGTAGCCACTATTTCTTCTCTTTTCTTTCTTTTTTTTACATCATGGGGTGAGATTCTGCTGACATGAGGGCAGTTTCTCTCCTTGTATTTCTCCCTAATTACAGCCTGTTTACCTGGCTACAGGAGGTAGAAGGTACAGCTATTGAGGGCAATACATTTGTAGTCAGATGGCTCTGTGTTCAAATCCCAGCTTGATGACCGACTAGCCAGTGACACAACTTCTCTGAGCCTCAGCTTCTTAATCTGTTCAGTGGACATAATGATTCCTATCTAATAAGGTTTCAGTGGGGATTAAATGGAATTATTTTTGTGAAGCACTTTAGCTCAGTAAAGATACATTGTTATGCTTTTTATTTAATAAATAATTGAGCACCTATCATGTACTGGGCATTGTACTAATTACTGAAGAAGCTATAATGATAAATTAAGCATGATCCCTGTCCTTAAGGAGCTTATGATCTAGTTGTCCCCAACACAACTCGTTTCTAATGTACTTGAACTCCCCAACCAGACTGTAAGCTCTGTATGGTAGGCAGCCATCTCTGATGATTTTGGGATTAGGCTGTGGTGGGTGATTTTGGGTTTAGGCTATGGTGGGTGATTTTGGGATTAGGCTATAATGGATAGGTAGCCTAATGCCAGGCACATAGAAAGCACCCAAGAAATCTGTGCTGAACTGAACTCTATCATCTTCCTCCGTATCGGTTTAACTTAAGAATTCAAGAACAACAAGTTTACTTAGTAAATGAGCCCAAGTAACAACAACAGGGGAGTGGAGAAGTGAGACAAATCAGGGAAGGAAGTCAATAAAGGGTGTTTTATATATAACACCTTCTAGGTTGGAAGGCACTCAAAATACACAGTGACTGCAGCAATGGACTCAAACATACCAATGACTGTGAAGCCGGAGCAGGACTGGGCAGTGTTTTGTTCTGTTGTACGTGGGGTCACCATGAGTTGAAGCCAACTTGATGACAGATAACAACATATATAACACACTACTGTGGGCAGTTAGAACTCCATCCTGCCAGGGAAGTCTTGGGAGGCGTCCATGTAACTTGTGCCTCAGAGGAGTGAGGGAGCTGGGGTATTTATCCATCAAGTCTCATCAGTTGAGAGCTTCTTGGGGAAGGGAAGTAGCTTTCCAGCACTTCTCACCACACCAGTGGCCAGAGAAAGACTTCAGGCACAGAATTGCAGGTGCTGGCAGTTGAAAGTTAGCCTGCTTGCATGGAAATGGTAAAGATCAAGGGGATGTGGGTGGGACACCCATCTTCACCCTATTTCTCAGCTCAACCCTGTCACTGAGGCCAGTTTTCCCAGTGTCCCAGAAACTCACCTTGCTCAGTCTTGTCCCTCTTATCCACACTGAGAATGTCAACAATACAGGTAGTTCCGCACTTACAATGAATTTGAGCTACGACAGCTGCTCTTATGACCGTCCTTTTTTCGTACATATTATCGTTAGTAATACGTACTACATACAAGGTTACAGTGTGTAATTTGCCGATGCCATCATTCTCATGACAATCTCCAAAGACAAAGATCAGGTTTATAAAGATACTGATAATAAAAGGCAATGATAATGAATATTTAAAAAAAAAAAAAAAAAACGAGTTGTTCGACTTACGTCAGAACCAACTTATGACGGAGTGGTTAGAACAAAAACCCGTCGTAAGTTGGGGACTACCTGATACAGCAACTATTTTACTTATTTATTTTTTAAAATAACACTCCTTTTGGCACATACTCAAAGCTGTTGCAGTACTCTTTGTGGGTATCTTACCTTCCTCTTCAGTGTGAACTCCTGAGAACAGGGCCCATGATTCATTCATCTTCTCCACATGCCACAGTGTCTGAAGCAGAAGACGCTGCTATAAATTGAATTTGGGGCTGAATTTAAGTTTTAGGTGAAGGACTGGTGGTTTGAGCTACTCAATTTCCACTTTTTTAGCCTCATTTTCTGCTCTGACTTTATCAACTTGACTAACTGATTGACAGTTTGGTTGAAGAATAAGTAATAACTAAAATAGCCAGAGTAGGTAGCTGTCATGTAATCCTCACAACAACATTAGCATGACCATTTTACAGATGAAGAAATTGAGGCTAGGTAATTAAATGCTTTACCCAAGATTAAACAGTGAGCAGAAGAACCTAGATTTAAACTCAGGACTAGTCTAGAATTCCAGTCTTTTAATAGCTGTATTATAGTGTCTTCCAGTTATAAGAAACAATAAGAAATACTGAAAGTAAGTGATTCATCCATTTATTTCCCTATCAATCCAATTGTCCAATTTATGGAATACCCAAATTTACTACATTTATGTCTTCTTTGGAGTCCCTGGGTGATGCAGTAAGTGCTTGGCTGCTAACCAAAAGGTTAGTGGTTTGAGTCCTCCCAGAGGTGCCTCAGAAGAAAGGCCTGGTGAGCTACTTCCAAAAAATCAGCCATTGAAAACCCCATGGAACACAGTTCTCCTCTGACACACATGGGGTCGCCATGAGTTGAAGCTGACTCGATCGCAAGTTTTTTTCTTTAATGTTTGGCAGTGCCTCCTGACTCATTCTAGAAGACAAAGGGCAGGAACTTTCTTAAGAACTCCTCAGTGTCTAAGTTACTTTTCTCTTCTCTGTTTCCCCATCCTCCCAATCCAGGGACATTTCATCTAGTTTTAGGGCTGGAAAAAATTGCCTCTGACATAGCACATGTTCTAAAATGGTTTATCTTATGCCCAGACCGTGCTTAAAAAAAAAGAAGAAAAATACATTATTATAACATATACCAAAATATTCATATTGGGAGTATTTTCACTGTATCCCTGAGGCTCAGCCTAGATGGCACAGAGCCCCTTCTCGGGGAACCATTGGGTCTCTCAGCTCTCCTCTCTCTCTTCCGTATTCTCCCCTCCCCCACCTTGGGAACATGGTTTCTCTGTGGGAGGTGGGGAACCTTTCTGGCTCATAGATGTTGGAACCTTTCTGACTCATAGATGTTTCCAAGTCCATTGTCTCTGCCAAAACTTACCCTTTCACTGCAGAACCTACAGTTCTGCAACGCAAAGTGAGGAAGAGAGATTTTGTTCCTCTCCTTGTCCCCCCCACCCCAGAAGCAAGGAGTGTTGAAGCTAGCCTTATCCAATTGCACAGGGAGAGAACCTTGGGTCCAACAGAATGTTGTGTGTCATCCAGTCAATTCCGACTCATAGCAACCCTATAGGACAGAGTAGAACTGCCCCATAGGGTTCCCAAGGAACAGCTGGTGGATTCAAACTGCCGACCTTTTGGTTAGCAGCCTGAGCTTTTAACCACTTCACCACCAGGATTTAAAAAAAAAACACCAATTAATATTTCAAAAAAATAATACCCGTGTTTGCATTTGTGTGTGTGTGTATTTATAATCTTTGGTAATTTGCTTATCATTTATTGTTTTTACCTATGCTGACAAATCATTTTCCTTATAGTGAGAAGGAAATAAATGCAAAAGTGATTAAATAGTCAAAGAGTCATCAGCTGTTTAATTTCAGTTTTGCATGGCTTGTTGAACTGTTACAAAGGCAGCTGCTTTATCCTATAGGCTTTATTTTTGTTCTATTCTACCAGCATTCAAATGCATTGACGCCCATGTTTTCTAAGTATGGAATTTGGAATTCATTCTTGTCTGAAATTTCATTAGAAGACTGTCTGATTAGCCTTAATCAGAAACCGCCTTCCAAATAGTGTACTGAAAAACATTAGTGAATTGTCTAGAATTTTCTAAAAGGAAAACATGGTTTATTGATTGTCTTTTGACCATTTTTCTTTCGCAATAAATAGAGAATTACAGTGACTGTATTTGAATGACTATAATTAAGATTGCTTTGTTGTTTCAGCAATAGGCCCCCATTTGCTAGCTTTTTTAACGGGAAAAGAAAAGAAAACAAAACAAAACTTATGGAACCCTTAAGTATAAGGGAGCACAAAGGGAGAATTACCAAGATTATTTAAAAAAAAACTAATACACGGTTTGCTGAACTTTCTCAGTAGCCAGTATGTGGAGAAATTCCCGTTTTTGATACTAAACTAGTGTTTTCTGCAGGTAAGCCGAACATTTGAAGTGGACATTTTTCAGCCCATTAATCTGTAATATTGTGCTAGGAACAATATGAAAATGACCAACTATTGGTTTAGCTTGCACCTCACTAAATTGCTCTCAAGGATTGACAAGAAAGGCCTTCATTCCAGCCACACCCATACACCAACACACATATGCACAAACACATGCAGCCATCCACACACATACACATAATCGCATACACACCACGCTCCCCTTCCAGGCTTGCTTCAGCCCAGGCCCCAGGTGCAGCATTTCTGTTGGAACGATAGTCCTGTCTCCAGACCTTCCATTTTGTGCTCTCACAGGCAAATCTTTGCACTGAGCTTTCCCCACCCATCCTTAAGAGCTGTTTTCAGAACTGTTGGCATTTACCAAGGAAAGGGCAATCCGTCTTTTAAAGAAATGCCAAAATAGCCTTATAAATGGAGCCCCAGGGTGCTCAAAAGTGTGCTTTATCTGAAGTACAATAAAATAATAAAAACAAAAATTACACCAGAACAAGAGAAACAAACAAATAAACAAAAAAAGCGTGGATTTGCATTACAGGAGGAGGAGAGGGGAGAAGTTAGATGTGAGAGGAGCAAAACTGTTAGGAGCTGGATTCTGTGTCAAGGTGGCAATTACGGTTGAGATATCTAGAGGTGAATGCTACCAAAGCCTTGTCTTCCACTGGAGAGGCAGGCTACATCTGGGCATCTAAAGTGTGTATGGGGGGTTTCTCTTCTAGATATCTGTATATTACTCTTCACAGTTAATCGAAAATAAGGACAGAGAAGCTTTTCTTTTATGCTTGTTTTTGCTGTGTTTTTAGGGTATAACGAAGTTTTCGTCTTTTTTTTTTTTAAATCTTATTCATTCGTTTATTTTTTCCCAGATTTATTAAGCATGTATATTAGTTTTCTAGAGCTTCCATAATAAAGTACCACAAATTAAATGGCTTGTAAGAAAGCAATTTATTGTCTCACAATTGTGGAAGCTAACGGTCTGAATTTAAGGTGTCAGCAGAACCGTGTTCTCTTCTAAGCCTCTAGGGAAGACCCTTTCTTTTCTCTCCTGGCTTCTGGTAGTCTCAGGTGTTCCTTAGTTTGCAGGTGCAGCATAACTTCATCACATGACTGTCCTCCCTCTGTGACTCTGAGTCCCTTGTCCTCTTTTGTAAGGGTAGGACTTAGAGTGGATTGGGACCCACCCGACTTTGGTATGATGTTACGTTAACTTAACTGATACTATCTTTTTTGTTGTTGTTAATTGTCTTCTAGTCGATTTTGACTCATAGTGACCCCGTGTGATGGAGTAGAACTGCTGATAGGATTTTCAAGGCTGTTATCTATACAGAAGCAAATTCCCCAAGTCTTTCTCCCAGAGAGCTGCTAGGTAGGTTCAAATCACCAGCCTTTGGGTTAGCAGCTGAGCACTTAAGCGTTGCATCACCAGGGCTCCTTGGCTACTTGATAATATCTGTAAAGACTCTATTTCCAAACAAGGTCACATTCACAGGTACCAGGAATTAAGATTTTAACATATCTCTTCAGAAAACACATTTCAATCCATAACAATACTTATTATAAAATCTGGCATTATGTTAACTTTGGATAGAAGAGAAAGCTAATATTTAAACAGGTCTACTATGGGCCAGGTTTTTAGCAAAAATGCTAAGAGCTCGGCTGCTAACTGAAAGGTTGCCAGTTTGAACCCACCTAGAGGCTCCACAGGAGAAAGACCTGGCGATCTGCTTCTGTAAAGATTACAGCCAAAAAAACCCTATGGGGCAGTTCTACTTTGTCACATGGGGTCCCTATGAGTTGGAATTGACTCCAGGACACCTAACAACAACTGTTTGAGCCACTTCATGTACATTGTGTTACTAAGTTCTCAAAACAATGTAGCAACACAGGAATTATTCTTACCATTTTAGATATTTAAGAAAGGATCTTCCCTTGGTGCCTTAGGAGAGAACATGGTTTTGCTGACACCCTGGTAGGCAACTGAGGCTCCCTTGGGCGAGAAATTAGTTGGACTAACAATAGCAGCAATAGCATCCAGTATTTATTGAGATTTTACCATGTGTCTGGCATAGTGCTGTGAACCTTACATGAATTACCTCATTTAGTCCTCTTGATGTTCTTGCAGGCTGACTTTATGGTTTCCATTTTAAAGGGGATGAAACTTGAACAGTCACAATACGACTAAGACAAGAAGCTGGGTTTCCAGTTCTACGACTGCAGAGATTTTCTCTGTCTACAAGTGTCTAACTCTTGACAGGGGCCTATCAACAGAGAATAGCCAGACTCCGCCATATTCCTTACTGGTGAATATTGGTCAATGAGTGAATGTCAGTCAATGAGTGATTTCTATGCCCTGTTGTTCGCGCATATGCTTCTAACTAGAAAATGGAGTTAGTGATCAAAATTCTAAAAGGAAAGTATGAGTAATGTATACTTGATAGAATTAAGTGGTTAACTGAAAACCTGTGTACATTAGAGGTGGGTGAACAATTCATCTTTTTTTTTAAAGCACTCAAGTAGATGTAAAATTTTCAGCATTGCATGGAGCAAATGAGGAGCCAGGTGCTGGACAAGGTAGTGGCACCAATGAACATACAGTGAGCATGGAATTAGATTATTGTAGAACAGTAGAACATCAGAGCTGGAAGGGAGATTAAGTTAGAGAGGCTTGTATTTTACAGATGAGACGGTTTCTTTGGAGAGGAGTTATTGAGGAAACACGTTTTCTTAAATAGCCCCGTTATGGATTTGTGGGGTGGATCTTAAACCTAATCACTTCTGAGTGGTGTCTTATAAAAAGAGCAGAATAGACACACAGACACACACAAGGGGAAAACATGCAGTGTCACAGTGGAGACAGATGCATGCACAAGCCCAGGAACACCAAGGATTGCTGGCAGCTACTAGAAGCTGAGAGAGACAAAGATGGGCCTTCCCCTAGAGCTGCACGCTGAATTCCCAATTCTAGCCTCCAGACTGTGAGAAAACAAATTTCTCTCTTTAAAACCAACAACTTGCGGTATTTTTGTTATGGCAGCTTGAGGTTACAAACACAAATCCCATGTTTGAATGCCATGAGTTGGAATCAACTCAATGGCAACTGTTCTTTTTTCTTTTCTTCTTTTTTCAGCCAGTGGTGAAGAGGTAGTTCAGACAGAGTTTCTTTGACTTGCACCTTCATCTTTTGTTCCACTGTTGTGTGTATGGCCTGACGCCATCACTCAAATTCTGGCAGTGATAAGGAAAGCAGATAGGAGTTGACTTACTCTGGGCTTTTACTTGTCTCAGTGTCCCAAGTGAGAGGAAATTATCCTTCAAGAATGCTTTGACCAAGCCACTCACTGTTTCCAAACTTTAATACTGATTGGAATCACTGGGGAATCTTTAAAAAATTCAGGCCTGGCTCCTACCCTGAAGACATTCAGATTTCATTGGAGTGGAGTGGGACCTGGGTATTGGGATATTTAAAAGCTCCCCAGGTGATTCTGGTGTGCAGCAAAGTTTGGAAACCAGTAAATCTGCTTAAAAATGTTCAGTGACTACTCATTGTCCAATATTGGATACTAAGACCTAACATGAATGGAATGCTTACCTGGGTTTTGGGCAGAATGCTTGGCATAGTATGTACGTTATTTCATTTAATGGTCAGATATACCTTGTGCTGGCAGCTGCTCTCATGACACTTTCTTTACATTTGAGGAAACTAATGATAAAAGATCTCAAATGACTTGTCCAGGGCTACACAACTGGTCGGAAGCAGAGTTGGGAATCCTGTGTTCTTGATCCCTATTCATTTTACCTCGGTATAATGACCTAAAGTCTAAAGACTGGCATCCCAGCCCCTTGATAGTCTGTCTCCAACCTACCTTTCCTACCTTATCTCTCAATACACACGCAATCTCCCTGCTGCAACTTGTGAGATAACTGATGGACCTTTGGATGCATATGGACTTATTCTTCCTTGTGTATATTTTGACAGAGCATGAGTATCTGACATTGAGTTAACTTTGGCAAGATCATTTTCCAGTGTGGAAAGAGGGGTTTGGGGCCTGGTATTAACTGTGGATTGTCTTTCTAATAATTATCGAGACCTCAAACCCATTGCTGTCAAATTGATTCTGACTCATAGCAACCCTGTAGGACAGAGTAGAACAGCCCCATAGTGTTTCCGAAGCTGTAATCTTTACGGAAGCAGATTGCCACACCTTTCTCCTGTGGAGTGGCTGGTGGGTTTGAATCACAGACCTTTTGGTTAGCAGCTAAGCTCTTAACCAGTGCGCCGCCCACCAGGGCCCCTTATTGAGACCTCACCTCTGTTGTATTAGAACCTTAATTTTGCTTACCCTTCTCCCGTTGGACAGATGCTTCAGGGAATCTGGCCTCTGTTCTGGCTTCTAGGGGTAGATCTTACCAATAACTGGTTAGGTATGGGAAGATATTCACATTATGGCTAATGAGACATGAGGGGAAGATGACTAAGTGGCTTATGGGAAACTCTTCCCACTCTTACAAAGGAATGTATTATATTTTATGTATAGTAAATTACTTTAAAAATGTATCAGTACAAAAAAGCATTATATGTTTGTGATATTAAAGAGAATATCTTTAATCTGTACCTTGACATATCCTAAAATGAAACCTACGCTCTGGAGGAGGCTATGTAACCACTTTAAATATTGTTACTGGAATTTATACAATTTATATGAGGAAGTTTGCTAGTGAGCAGAAGAGATGTTGGAAGTAATTTTTCATTGGTACTTAGCAGATGTTATGGAGGCTCTTCCACTATTGTGTGAACAAGGTAAAGAATCCAGCAAGCCCAACCGGTGCAATCAATTGCCGTAGAGTTGACTCTGATTCACGGTGACCCCATGTGTTTCAGAGTACAACCGTGCTCCATAGGGTTTTCAATGGCTATGATCTTCTGGAAGTAGATTGCCAGGGCTTTCTTCTGAGGAGCCACTGGGTGGATTCAAACTGTCAACCTTTCAGTTAGTATCTGAGCACTTAGCTGTATGTGCCACCCAGGGACTCCACCTAGCAAGCCAGGGTATCTAATAACCTTGGGACAGCAGTCAAGGTCTAGATCTCTGTTAGTTCTGTGTCCCACCCCCCAAATCATAGAAAACTCTGTCACCTGATTTGTTTATATGGTTGACTGGTCACACCTTCAAAAGATTGTTGTATCCACTACCTTGGAGAGCAACTTTCACATAAGGTCCTTATTAGAATGGCTGAAAACAGCATATGGATTTACAAGAAAATATTTTATAACTCTTGTTGTGTCTGATTGTTAATGATTATTGATTGGCAGAATTTAAGATCTTTTTTCATTGTAATATTTCGCCTGGCAGTGAATTTATATAGGAGGGGATAAAGAGCCCTCACAAATCTTTAATCTCTAGAGGCTACTAGTACTTACAAACAAACTTACATTTATTTAACAGCAAAATTGGCTTAGGTCAGTGATAAACAAGATAGAAGACAGCAATGTCCCTTTTGAATTCACAGGATACTGTTGCCTGACTGCGAGTCTTGGAACTATGTCAGTCATCTTGGACTGTGTAGTCCAGTCTAAGACCAGCCAACAGCTAGGGACAGCATAGAAGAAAGATAGAAGGAGGTTGGATTGTTGGTAACGTTGTAGAGTTTACAGCTGTCCCGGGGGTATCCTAACTTGGGACTTCTTTTTATTTTAGAGGATAAGTTTTTCTCATGATTTAAGCCAGTTTTGGTTGGATTTGCTGCCCCATCAACCTGATATAAGGTCCTCATGAGCAGGGTCAGATACCTAATTTGTGGAGTTCAGTGCAAAATGAAAATGCAGAACTCCTTGTTAAAAAAAAAAAAAAGAATATTAAGATGGTAACAGTGGAGCACTAAACTACACGTGGGATCCTTTAAGCACAGGGCCTTATGCAAATGCACACGTTGTATGCCAACAAAGCTGGTCATGTCTGTGAGGAGCTTAGATGGAATGCTTCTCAGCTGATCCAGGGTGAAAATCCAAGCCTTGGTAGGAAGCCTCTTTCCTTGGAATTTAATATTTGTTATTCCTTCTTGTTCTGAGGATGATTTTTGAACCATTTTTACCTGGAGAAATTGAATCAAGTGGCATGCACTAACACAGCTGTTTCCAGCTTAAAATATAATAACCATTTTTTTCGGAACCAATAATTTTCCCAGGTTCACTAAATGGAGCAAACATAAAATATCTTCAAATCTTAAAATCTACTGTGCTCAGCCTCATGGAAATCTGAGTAACTTATATATTTTTCCCTCGTAAAGACTGGCCTTTCTTTTACTAATAAGGTGTGAAGGAGAGGAGATAAAAGATTAACTTCAAGAGTACCATTTGTGGTTACCAGCTAAAGAAAGGGACGATCACTGTCTTAGCTATCTAGTGCTGCTGTAACATAAATAGCACAAGTGGATGACTTCAATGAACAGAAACTTATTCTCTCATAGTTTAGGAAGCTAGAAGTCCAAGTTCAGGGTGCCATCTCTAGGGGAAGGCTTTCTTTCTCTGTTTGCTCTGGGGAAAGGTCCTTGTCATCAGTCTTCCCAGGGTCTAGGAGCTTCTCAGCACAGGGACCCTGGGTTCAAAGGATGTGCTCCACTCCCAGCTCTTCGTGGTGGTAGGAGGTCATTCTCTTCTCTGCTCAATTCTCTCTTTTATATGTCAAGAGACATTGACTCAAGATACAACCTAATCCTGTAGTTTGAGTCCTGGCTCATTAATACAACTGCCTTATTAACATCATAGAAGTTAGGATTTACAACACATTGGATAATCATATCAGATCATAAAATGGTGGACAGCCACACAATACTGAGAATCATGGCCTAGCCAGGTTGACACACATTATTTGGGAACACCGTTCAATCCATAATGATCACCAAAACCAAACTCTTTGCCATTGAGTCAATTCTGACACATAGAGACCCTGTAGGACAGAATAGAGTTGCCCCATGGGATTTCCAAGGCTATAATCTTTACAGAAGCAGACTGCCACGTCTTTCTCCAGTGGATAGGCTGGTGGGTTCGAACTGCTGACCTTTTGGTTAGCGGCTGAGGGTTTAACCACTGCACCATCAGGGCTCCAGAAAGGGATGGTAAGCAGCTAATTTTTATAAGAAATTTTGTTGCTTACAGTAGATGTTCAGCTAAAGCATCTTCTGCTAGAGGAATAAAGTAGTAAAATTAGTCACCTAGGGAAGCTCAAAGAAGACAAATAATGCAACCTGAAGCTGAACACTGTCCTAGACCTTTATGTTTGTTAGCTTTAAGTACATACTTCTAAAGTAAGGACTGGCCCTTGTGTCAGCTTTGTGACTTGAGAACAATGATCCTCAGGGTCTGGGGCAGTTTTTTTAACTGATTTTTAAATAAATTGAGTGTGACATTTTTCCAAAGATAGAAGCAAATTGGTTAATTTCTAAGTATAAAGAGGCAGTATATAACGATAGTTTAGAGGATATAGAAGTAGATCAGTTAGCCAAGAAGTTTCTGTCATACTGGTTGTAGCAATTAAGACCCTCACAATTTAGGAGAGCCTCTCAACAGCCCAGCCCTGACATGATGGAGTCACTTCCTTTGGTATCACTTGACTGAGAAAAAATCATAATGGCAAAAGGATACTGTGATTTTCACATATTAAATGTAAAATATTTGCATGCATTTGAAATAAAGTATGTAAGTGCAAAACATTGTATTTTTTAGATCTACGGGAAGTTTGTGATGCCCATATATATGGCTTCAGGTAGCCCTGTGGGAAAGGTAAAGCCCTTCAGTTGAGGGAGAAAAAAGTTGTTCATCACTGGAGAAGATGAGAGGGAGGAGAGTTCCATGTGGATTAGGAGTGAGGACGACAGCAGATACCAAAGTAGAAGAGGCAAGAGTCAAGGGATTGCTTTCTAGCCAACACTTTCAATGTAGAGAAGTCTTTTCTGATCAAATTTGGATGATTTTATACATTTTTTTTTTCAAATAAAGAGGTCTGTCCCTTATAGAACCAAACCAAACCGTTCATTATACCTAAATGCAGTATATATTTTGTGCCTCTCCAATTATTTTTCTCACAGAGTCTTATCTCCCAGACATTTCTTACACACATGCGTTCCCATTTAGCTCTGTTCTAGCCAGTATGAAGATCCAGCTTCTATGCAGTCTTCTTTGGGAAGCCTTCTCTGAATTAGCATTTGTTTTGGATAGGGCCTTTCTTTTCTTGCTTGGATGTAATTTTTTCCTACATCTTACTGTGTTCCATTTTGAGGGTGCTTTTCTTGTGCTCCCAAATAGACTGTAATCTTCCTGAGGAAAAAGAGTGTCACATGCTTTGTTGTATGGTGCTTTGGATATGGAAGGTACTTGGTAATAATTTAATGCTTAGACATTAATGTGAGTTCTTATTTGGCCGTTATGTAGCCCTGATGGCGCAGTAGTTAAGCACTCGGCTGCTAAATGAAAGGTTGGCTCTTCGAACCCACCAGCTGCTCCACAGGAGAAAGATATGGCAGTCTACCTCTGTAAAGATTACAGCCTTGGAAATCCTATGAGGCAGTTCTACTCTCTTCTGTATAGTTGCTGTGAATTGGAATCCACTCGACAGCAACAGGTTTATCAGGTTATGAAAATTAGACTAGTACGGAGTTGTGGGTGGGGGATTTTAACTGTGACCCATAGGTAGGGAGGGGATGTTTGAAAAAGGATAATTAGAGATGTAAACAACTCAGTGGAGAAGTATAGAGGTACTTAAAAGGCATGTTAGGAAGAACATTGGGGAATCTAGTCCACAATAATCTCACTACACTACTTGGTTCATTGCTGCTCTCCAGAGCCTAAACCAGTGCCTGGCAGGTACTCATTAAATATTTGTTGAATGAATGAATGATGAATGAATGAATGGGAATGATAGGAACTGCAGGTTTAAGCATTAACTCAGGTACTCCTGAGTCATTTGAACATCTTCAATCCTAAATTTCCCCAGGAGTGAATTAAGGGATTGAATCAGAATATCTTTTCAAAGTCTTTGAGATCACATCTACAATCATTTAAGATTTCATACCTCAAAACAAAGCATCGTGATAGCGTGATGTGATTTGTAGAGTGTTTCAGAAGTTCTGTGTTCTGAAGTGTCTCTTGTTTGTCAGAGTGACTGAGATTTCACTTTGAAAAGGAACGCTACTTTGAATTTTAGAGCCTTTTTGTTTCTCGAGTTTTTCTTAAATAGCCATTTCAAGTCTTTATTAACTTACCTTCGTGGGAGCATTTTAGGCAACTGTATGGCCAGGCATTAGGAAAGTGTCGCTGTAGGGGAGTAGCCAAGGATCGGGCAAGTGTCCAGGGTGTTACAGAGCTGCCCCTGGTCAGCCCTGGGTACAGGCAATGGATAGTCAGGCCTGGGGAGCCTGAGGGCCGAGGGTCCGAGCTTGGCTGTGGGTGGATTATGAAAGGGAGTCATTCTTTTGCAGCTGGTGAACCTATCAGATGTGTCTCTACTGAACTCTGATTAATAGGAAGGATTGAATATTTCCAAACTAAAGTTCATTGTTGAAGATTTCTGTGAATGAAAGATACTCTTCTACCTGAGTCACTTCTACTGAGGTTAGGTTTTAAGGCAAACATTTGTTTGACAGTTGTCACGGATAGAATTATGTCCCCCCAAAAATGCATGTATCTATTTGGCTGGGCCATGATTCCTAGTATTGTATGGTTGTCCTCCATTTTGTGATTGTAATTTTATGTTAAAGAGGATTAAGGTGGGATTGTAACAGTGTTACTAAGGTCACATTCCTGATCCAAGGTAAAGGGAGTTTCCCTGGGGTGTGGCCTGCACAACCTTTTATCTTACAAGAGATGAAAGGACAGGGAAGCAAGCAGAGAGTTGGGGACCCCATACCACCAAGAAAGCAGTGCCAGGAGCAGAGTATGACATTTGGACCCGGGGTTCCTGCGCAGAGAAGCTCCTAGTCTGAGGGAACATTGATGAGGAGGCCAACAGAGAAAGAAAGCCTTCCCCCTGGAGCTGACACCCTGAATTTGGACTTGTAGCCTACTTTACTGTGAGGAAATAAATGTCTCTTTGTTAAAGCCATCCACTTGTGGTATTTCTGTTATAGCAGCACTGGATAACTAAGACAACAATTATCCTTTAAAATTCTTTAGAAGGGTGCCCTATTTGAGAAGAGTGTAAGTAATATATAATGCAGCACAGTCCTCATTTCCTTAAGAACTGGAATGAATCTTATTTTCTTTCTCTGACTGCCAACTGATGGATTTGGCTTGTACTTGAGGACGTTTTTTTTTTTTTTTCCTAAAGGATATATTTCTTTAAATGCTAGGATCACACTTGAGTGTAACAAGATGCTTATACTATGTGAGTCACGTAGGACCTGAGACCCACTGGTGAGCATAAGATTCATGTTGTACATCTCATGTTTGCTCTGTGGGAGTCCATAATACTTGTAGAAATTATTCTGCCTGTCTGTCTGTCTCTCTCTCTCTCTAGCTTTTGCTCTCACACTCCCAAACTTGTACAATTAAACTGGCAAAAGAAAATGGGTAGAGGGTGTAACCTCAATGTACTTGCTTACTTTTTCATTGCCACACTTTCCCAGAGTTCACACAATGCATTCTATCCAGGAGTCTGCCTCTTAAAGACCATGCCTTAGTTTTCTGTTGCTGCCATAACAAAATACCACAAATTTAGCAGCTTAAAACAAAACAAATTTATTCTCTTACTGTTCTGTAGGTTAGAAGGCTGATCTGGGTCTCAGTGGGCTGCAGGTGGTCTGGTATTGGCAGGGCTGCATTTCTTTCTGAAGGCTCTAGGGGAGAATCTTTTTCTGCTCACTAAGGTTGTTTGCAGACTTCAATTCCTTGTGGTTATTGAACTGAGGTCCACATTTCTTTGCTCACTGTCCGCTGAGTGTTGATTCCAGCTTCTAGAAGCTGCCCTAATGCCTTGGCCCTGATCCCTCTGTTCTCAAAGGCCAAGCGCCTCTCCTGCTTCCAATCTCTCCTGCCTCTTCTTCTGTCCTCACATCTCCCTCATTGACTTGTCTGCCTTTCTCTTCCACTTTTAAGGGCCCATGTGATTACATTGAGGTCCCTGGGTGGCGCAAATGGATTGCACTTGACTGTTAACCTAAAAGGTTAGCGGTTCCAATCCACCTAGTGGTGCCATGAAAGAAAGGCATGGTGATCTGCTTCCATAAAGGATCTGCTACCAAAATGAAAACTAAACCCACTACCATCGAGTCAATTTTGACTCATAGCGACCCTGTTTAATCAAAATTACAATATCACTATGATTGGCATTTGGGGGAAAAGAAATAAAAGTGTAATAGAAGAGACATAAATCCTCATCTACCAAATAGAAACCAAGAGATGATGCCTAAAACAAATACATTTATAGACAGCAGCCCACTGCTGCCCAGTCAGTTCTGACTCATAGTGACCCTGTAGAACAGAGTAGAGCTGCCCCATAGGGTTTCCAAGTCTGTAATGTTTATAGAAGTAGACTGCCACATCTTTCTCCCATGGAGCAGCTGGTGGGTTCAAACTGCCGCCTTTCAGTTAGCAGCCGAGTGCTTTAAACACTGTGCACACCCGAGAAGACCCTATGGAGCTATTCTACTCTGTAACACATGGGGTCGCCATGAGTTGGAGTCAACTCCAGTGGGTTTGGTTTGTGATTATATTAGACCCACCAGGATAATCCAGGATAATAATATTAATTACAGGGAGCCCGGGTGGCAGAGGGGTTAAGTGCTTAGCTGCTAACCGAGTCAATGACAATGGGTTTGAGGGGTTAGAACCTTAATTACATCTGCAAAATCCTTCTTTTTTTGCCATGTAAAATAAGATATTCACAGGTTCCAGGGATTAGGACATAGACATCTTTGGTGAGTTGAGGGGGAGGAGGGTGAGAATTAGTCTGTCTACTGCAGACAACTTGTAAGAGTTGATCATTTCCTTATTTCCAAAAATCCAGGGAAGCTTCTTTCTGTTGGCCTCTCCAAGGGATGATTTTTATGGATAGCTTCTTTCAGGAGATAGGGAACAGGAGAGACAAGGACTGGGAAGTGGCTCTGTGTCCCTTGTTGATCATACTTATCCAAAAGAATGGAGGAATTCAGTGTTTTCCTCGCAGGTAAGTTGCTGTGATATAGTCCATGGGAAGCATTGCTACTGCTCTTAGATGGAGGATCAGAGTAAAAATAGAGGTGAGCCAGGTGAAGAAGTGCCAAGTTTTTGTTTTGTTTTCAGGTACAAAAAGGACTGCAACACTAGTCAAATCTCCTCTCCTTGGAATTTGAGAACTAATCAGTGAATAAAAATGTAGTCCATCATACTGCTGAAGCAGTGAGCTTCCCGATATAGCTCATTAAGATGTCAGAGCTCCTGTGGTGGGCTGCTATTGTGACATTTCTTAGCTCAAAATTTGCCTTTTGTGTGTTATACACTGTCTCATCAAGGGACCAACAAAACCCTGTTACAATGAAGCTGATGTATTACCTCCATCAAAAGTATATTCCCTTGGTTATTCAGTCACTTCATATAAGTAATTAACTCCACTTTTCTAGATGGCAGGCTGGTTTTCAAAACCAAAGACACTGACTGTTGGTTTCCAGTGCAGCTACTTGCTCCCAGAACAGAGCAGATAGAAATGAGAGGCAGGGGTAGTGTCGTTGGGAAAGGCAGAGAATTCAAACCAGGTGACATTTGGGTGCTAGGGATTTGAGCTGGCTCAGTTATCTTTCAGTTTCTTACCCAGACTTGTCTATGCACCAGCATGCTAGGCTTTGAAATATGACACCATGTTCAAAGTCCTGTGTCCCACAAGGACAGAGGAAGTATCTCTAGTTAATATGATATTCCAGGAAGGGATGGTGATGGCACGAAGACCTTTTTCTTTTCATCTCAGAAAACAGAGTAAAAGGGAAACTTTTTTTTTAATGTTGTAGTTTAAATGAAGTTTACATTTCAAGTTAGTCTCCCATATAAAAATTTATACATACATTGTTATGTGACCCTAATTGCTCTCCACATACTGTGACAGCACACTCCTCCCTTCCACCCGATTCCCCATGTCCATTCAACAGCTCCTGACCCTCTCTGCCCTTTCATCTCACCTCCAGACAGAAGCTGCCCATTTAGTCTCATGTATCTACTTGAGCTAAGAAGCCCACTCTTCATGAGAATCATTTTATGTCCCACAGTCAGTCCAATCTTTGTCTGAAGAGTTGGCCTCGGAAATTGTTTTAGTTCTGGGCTGACCGGAGAGTCTGGGAGCCATGCCTTCTGGGGTTCCTCCAGTCTCAATCAGACCATTAAGTCTGGTCTTTTTACTAGAATTTGAGCTCTGCATTCCATCTTTCTCCTGCTCCAACAGGGACTTTCTGTTGTGTTCCCTGTCAGGGCAGTCATTGGTGGTAGCTGGGCACCATCTAGTTCTTCTGGTCTCAGGCTGATGAAGTCTCTGGTTTA
>NW_004443937.1:5084197-5109459 GCF_000243295.1 Trichechus manatus latirostris
GAGTTAGTTTTTGTGCATGGTGTGAGGTATGGGTCTTGTTTCAGTTTTTTGCAGATGGATATCCAGTTATGCCAGCACCGTCTGTTAAAGAGACTGTCTTTTCCCCAATTAATGGACTTTGGGCCTTTGTCAAATATCTGCTGCTCATAGGTGGATGAATTTGTGTCTGGATTCTCAACCTCTGTTCCATTGGTCTGTGTATCTGTTATTGTACCAATACCAGGCTGTTTTGACTACCGTGGTGGTATAATAGGTTCTAAAATCAGGTAGTGTGAGGCCTCCCACTTTGTTCTTCTTCCTGAGTAATGCTTACTTTATTTGGGGCTTCTTCCCTTTCCATATGAAGTTGGTGATTTGTTTCTCCATCTCATTAAAAAATACTGGTGTAATTTGGATTGGGATTGCATTCTGTCTGTAGATTGCTTTGGGTAGAATTGAGATTTTCATTGTGTTGAGTCTACCTATCCATGAGCAAGGTATGTTTTTCCACTTATGGAGGTCTCTTTTATTTTCTTGTAGTAGTATCTTGTAGTTTTCCCTGTATAGATAGTTTACGTCTCTGGTTAGATTTATTCCTAAGTATTTTATCTTTTTGGGGGCTATTGTAAATGATATTGATTTGGTAAATTCCTCTTTGAGGTTCTCTTTGTTGGTATAAAGGAATCCAACTGATTTTTGTGTGTTTATCTTGTATCCTGAAACTTTGCTGAATTCTTACATTAGTTGCAGTAGTTTTCTTGTGGATTCTTTGGGGTTTTCTGTGTATAAGATCATATCATCTCAACAGAGAGTCCCTGATGGAGCAGCAGAAATGTGGGGTGCAGAACTCGAATTCTAGTAAGAAGATCAGACTTAATGGTCTGACTGAGACTGGAGGTACCCCGGAAAGCGTGGCCCCTGGACTCTCTATCAGCCCAGAACTAAAACAGTTTCTGAGGCCAGCTCTTTAAACAGGGATTGGACTTGACTGTGGGATACAAAGTGATACTTGTGAGGAGTGTGCCTCTTAGTCAAGTAGATACAAGAGACCAAAGGGGCAGCTTCTCTCCAGAGGTGAGATGGGAAGGCAGAGAGGGTTAGGAGCTGATTGAATGGACATGGGCAATCAGGGGTGGCAAGGAGGAGTGTGCTGTCACATAATGGGGTGAGCAATTAGAGTCACATAATGTATGTATAAAATTTTATATGGGAGACTAACTTGAAATGTAAACTTCATTTAACTACAACAATAAAAAAAAGTCACAGTGGGAGATTAACTGCAGAACAGATCGTCAATTTCTCATATGCAAGTTGAAGTTGAAGCTGAAGAAAATTAAAACGAGTTCACGAGAATGAAAATATGACCTTGAGTATATCCCACCTGAATTTGGAGACTATCTCAAGACTTTCTCATTATTAAATTTATAGCAAACGTTTTTGACAAGCATTGAATTTGGTGATGTTATACATTTTACACTGTATCATGTCAGGAGTCACACAATATTGGCTTGTCCCAATATTAGTGATGCTAGTATTGTCACTTGGTTAAGGTGGTGTGTGGCAGATCTCTCCATTATAAAGGCACCTTTTCTCTTTGTAAATAACAGATAATCAGTGGGATAGTAACTTGACTTGATGATCCCCCCCTTCTTGAAATTTACTCATTTTATTTTTAATTTTTTGGCACTCTTCTATTCTAATATGTACATTTAAAGCTGAAAATTTACCTCTGTGCGATGATTAGCTGTGTTCCTGAATGTTTTATGTTTTGTTATTGTTGATTTAAAAATATTTTCCAACTTTTGACCCATAAGTTATTTATTGAAGTGTATTGTTTAATTGCCAAGTAATTGGGGATTTTTTAGTTATATTTTTGTTACTGATTTTTAGCTTAATTTCACTGTGGTTAGATGAAATACTCTGAAAATTTCTGAGGCTTTCTTTATGACCCAGCGTATGATCAATTTTGGTAAATATTTTACGTGCACTTGAAAATCGTGTGTTCCATTGCTATTGTGTGCAGTGTTCTCTTTTTGTCAATTTTGTAATTATGTTTTTCAGATTGTCCAGATTACTGATTTTTTGTTTGCTATTTCTATCAGCCATTGAAAGAGGTGTGGATATTTTTCCTTTAAGTTCTGTTGATTTTTGCTTTACGTATTTTGAAATTAAGTTGTTGGGTACATACAGATTTAAAATTGTCATATCTTCCTGTTGGATGAACCACTATGTCATTATGAAACATCCTTCTTTAGTTTTAATAATTTTTCTTGCCTTAAAGTTCACTTTAGCTAATAATAGTGTAACTATTCTAGTTTTCTACAACCTGTCTGTCAGTTTGTCATCCTGTAGTGGCTTGTGTGTCGCTATGATTCTGGAAGCTATACCCCGGTATTCCAAATACCAGTGGGGTTACCCATGGCGGACAGGTTTCAGTGAAGCTTCCAGAGTAAGGCAGACTAGGAAGAAACGCCTGGTGATCTACTTCCAAAAATTAGTTGATGGAAACCCTATGAATCACAACAGAATAATGTCTGATATAGTGCTGGGAGATAAGTACCCTATCTTGAAAGATAATCAAGATACACAGTGGCCACAATAATGGACTTGAGCATACCAACAATTGTGAAGATCACACAGGACTGGACAACCATTTGTTCTGTTGTCATTGGGGTCACCATAAGTCAAAGCTGACTGAGTGACAACTAATAACAATGTTCTAGTTTTAATTTGGGTTATTGTTTGGATGGTATATGTTTTTCCATTCTTTTACTTCCAAACATTCTGTTTCCTCATAGTTAAAATCGGAATCTTTTAAGCAGCATGTTGTTTGATTTTGCCTTTTTTTAAAATCCAAGTTGACAATCATATACTTTACTTGGAGTATTTTCTCCATTTATATTTAATATAATTATTGATCTAATTGCATGAGTAGTGATTATTCATATAGAGATATGGAACGTGATCAAATATGTGCTTTGCTTTTAATTACAGAATATTAGTTTTTCCACAACAAATGAAATTTTGCATGAGCATCACTTGTTTTGTTTTTGGTTGTTGTTGGTTTTTAAATAAACTTTATTTTTTAGAACAGTTTTAGATTTACAGAAAAATTGTAATAGTACAAAGAAAATAGAGAGTTTTCATAAACTGCACACCCACTTTCCTTATTATTAACACCGTAGGTTAGTATGGTACATATCTTACAATTACTGAACTAATATTGATAGGCTATTGTTAATCAAATAATCCATACTGTATTCAGATTTCCACAGTTTTTTCCTGATGTCCTTTTTCTGTCCCAGGATCCCATCCAGGATATCACATTGCAATTAGTTGTTATGTCTCCTTGGGCTTCTTGTGCCTGTGACATTTTCCCTAACTTTTTTGTTTTTGTTGACCTTGTCAATTTTGAGGAGTGCTGATCAGGTATTTTGTAGAATGTCCCTCAGTTGAGATTTGTCTGATGTTTTTTCTTATGATTAGACTTGAGTCACAGGTTTTTAGGAGGAAGACAATAGAGGTAAAGCGCCATTTTCATCATATCATATCAAGGGTGCATACAATCAACATGATTTATCACTGTTGATATTGACCTTATTCACCTGGCTGAGGTGGTGTTTGCCAGCTTTCTCCACTGTAAAGTAGTATAGAGTAAAACAAAATTTAGGGAGTTTCAGTGTTAAGATGGGAGATTGAACATATTTATGTGATTTCATTCTCTTCCCCAAACATATTAAAAACTATTTTAAAGAGATTTTTTAGAACAGGCATAAATCCATAGTATTTTGGAGACTGGAAAGTAGACATGCTGGAAAGAGGTAACTGACAAAATGAATCTGAGGTAATGTGGGTCTAAGATCATAAAGGGAGAACTGAGAACATTCTGATATGCATAGCTAAATCCCTATTTAATCAAAAATTACAGTATCACTATGATTGGCGTTTGGGGGAAAAGAAATAAAATTGCAATGGAAGAGACATAAAGCCTCATCTACCGAATAGAAACCAAGAGATGATACCTAAAACACATACATTTACAGATAGCAACCTACTGCTGTCCAGTGGATTCCAACTCATGGCAACCCTATAGGACAGAGTGGAACTGCCTCATAGGGTTTCCAAGGCTGTAATGTTTATAGAAGCAGACTGCCACGTCTTTCTCCCGTGGAGCAGGTGGTGGATTTGAACTGCCGACTTTTTGGTTAGCTGCTGAGCACTTAACCACTGCGATACCAGGGCTCCTTAGATGGCAACACATACACATATTATTTAGAAACATATATATTTGTAAATTTCAGAAGCACTAATGAAGAGAACCTAAAGTCCTGGTCTCTGGAGAGGAGTGTGGGGCTAATACCTGTTGCCTTCAAGTTGATTCTGACTCATAGTGACCCTATAGGACAGAGTAGAACCGCCCCATGGGGCTTCCAAGGAGCAGCTAGCTGGTGGATTTGAACTTCCGACCTTTTGGTTAGCAGCCAGCTCTTAACCACTGCACCACCAGGGCTCTGGAGGCTAATGGAAAGAGAGAATTTAGACAACTTTAGTCTTTCTTTTTAAGTCTATTAATGTGGCTTGACTTTTAAGACTGTGCATCTGAGAAAATAATTTAAAAATAGTTTTTGATAAGTTTCACTGATTTGGAGCTTTTGTTGTGGTTGTTCTTATTGTTGTTCTGGTATGTCATTCAGTCGAATTCGACATTATATGACAGAGTAGAACTGCCCCATAGCGTTTCCTAGGTTGTAATGTTTATGGGAGCAGATCACCAGGTCTTTTCTTCTGCAGAGCCACTGGTGTATCTGAACCACCAACCTTTCCATTAGCACCACAGTGCTTAACCACTGTGCAACCAGGGCTTACAGATAGTAAAAATTATTCGAAGTGGAAGGCATCCTGGAGAATATAGAAGCCAAATCTGTCCTATGACTGATGATGAAGTAGTCCTCCAAACATTGTCACCTGTCAGGAATGAAGTTCTTTGCGTGCCTAAGTTAGTTTCTACTCTGGTGAAAGTCTCAACCATCCTAGTAGGAAAGCAAGGATGTGGTCATGGCAATTCAATGTCAGTGCAATGCTGACTCCTTGGCAGTATGCCCAAAGTGGTAATTTAAACATATTAAAAACAAGGCAGGTAGAGTTGTCTCAGTGATTAGCCATAGTAACTGTCAGGAATTAGACTGAAATCTGGATGCAGGAAAGGAGAAATGGAACACACTGTATAGGCTGAAGGGAAAGCATGCTAATGGGAGTGACAGTAATGAGATTATATGTATTATGAGAACTGACAATTATATTCTCATTACAGAAATACACAAAGGGGAGTGAACACAATCATGTAGCGGGCACTATGGGACAGTGAACTTATTATACCATGTGCACTGTCTATAAAGGTTTGTGGCTAAATTATATGCTTGACGGGAGCAAAATTAAGCAGTCTCCACTCTTATGCCCCTGTAAAATTTTGGGAAACTCGTATCTGAAGAAGTTAGGCTAGAACTAACTAGAAGTCATTTAATTGTGCGTTTTCTTCCCCCCACTATGCTTCTCTTCGTTTCTTAGCTCTGCTATAACAGAAGTACCACAAGTGGGTGGCTTTAACAAACAGAACTTTATTTTCTTATAGTTCAGGAGGCTGGAAGTCCAAATTCAGGACACCCGCTCTAGGGAAAGGCTCTCTCTGTTGGCTCTTGGGGAAAATCCTCGTTTCAGCTTCTGTAACCCCAGTGTTCCTTGGTTCCTTGGCAATTTGTGCGTGGCATCTATCTTTCCCCAATTTGTGCTTGCTTCTCTCTGTGTCTAATCTGCTTTTTTATATATCTCAAAAATCATTAGGTTTAGGACATACCGTACACTGATAAGGTCTCGTTAATGTAACAAAGGAAACCATATTCCCAAGTTAGGATTCCAACACATGTCTGGGGGGACACAATTCAGTTCATAACAAGGCTCCTTGAGGATTTTGAGTTAGGGAAGAAGTCAATGGTAAAAGCATGTTCCATGCCCCTTCAGCCTTCTTCAACTAGAATAATGCTACTTTTATTGTTTTATATGTTGGTTGTCTGTATAATATTTTATATAGTAACGCGATTCTACTTAAACAAAAAAAGTTTGGAATTCAGAAGGCTTTTTCAACTTGCTTGCTTTTGAGATGAGAATTTTACCTATGCCACTTTTGATGAATACATTTAGAACTAGAAAAGTGAACCATTCATTTGGAATTGGGACACTCAACAAAAATAATTCTGTTTAGTTTATGGTAGACATGGCTTGATGCACATGAAGAATTTAAAAACAAAACAATTGGACTTAAGGGCATTTACTCCCTGCAGACTGGAGTGGACATGGTTTGTGGAAGCAGATGTAATTTAGGATGGTAAAAAAGGTGGGTAATCCAGTCATTTCAGGTCAGAAGTGACGTGTGTGTTGGTTATTTGCTGTTTTCCCTCCTAAAGCCAGTATTTCTGCCCTGCTTTGGGCCCCTGTGAATGGCGTCACCAGCCTTCCTTGCCAGCTGGCTTCCAGCTGGGCTCAGCCAATGGGAGGCACTGGCAGAAGATCAGAGAGCAGGAGGAGAGAGTGGTTGGGATACTCTGCATAGGCAGCGCATCTCTGTCAATAGATAAGACATTTCAATCTTCCCTGAGATGTCATCACCTCTGTAATACTACCTGTCACTGGACTTCAATAACATTACTTTTTCCTGTTGTACTTCATAACCCCATGGCTTCCCACTCTCAGTACTGGGAACCTCACCATCGTGTATTTGTTCTTTCAACCTTGCCTGCACCTCTCTCTAAGTTCTCTCTTCTTTAAATTCTTCATTTGAACCATCTGAGATGACTTATTTTTCCTGCTGAGACCCTGATTGATGCAACATGGGACTTTAAAGTAATGAGAGTGATTTTCTTGTGTGGCTCAATTCTGGCCTTGACAACAGTGCCTGAAGTGGAATTCCCAAAATGTAGTTAACCATAGCAGCTCCACTGGCATAGGTGCATGGCTTTCTAGAAGGACCACTCAAAAGAGCAGGCCTCTTTGAATATATAAGTGTTGGTATGTCTGTTAAAGGTTTTATTTTATTATTATTATTTTTTATTTTAGTTTTGGCATGATTCTTCCCATACATCAAGCAAGCGTAAAGAACATCTAGAGGTGTATGATTCTTGATGTCATGGCACATTTTGTAATGGGAGCCACACTAGACTAAGGACTGAAGCCAGGGGTTTATTTCTACCCTTGCTTTCTGACTTGAGCTCAGCCACATGAGTTCTCTGGTTCTCTTTATTTGTTTAATTGGTGATGGGAGTCATCAGACTGTCTCTCCCAGCTCTACAGTTTCTGTGCTATTGCACTTGTCTCAGTGCAGAAATGTTTATATTCACATGTTTGAGTGTTACTTGGCATTGCTTTATATTTACAAACTGACTCCTAGGTCTAGATATTAAGTCTGTCACGCAGGGAGAGAAGCCACTGAGCCTAGCACAGTATCACACAAGGAAGCTTCGTGAGAGAGTGGCAGAGGCTCATGGTGTATATACAGATTCCCTTATTTTGCAGGTTTTTGGGGACAGTGTTTAAATCACACAGCATTCCTTGCCTCTGGGAGCTGCAGATGAGATAACCAAAACAGGTTCCACTGGCAGCACGGGACTCCATTCCAATTCTGTTCAGCACTGAAGGCAATCTGTTCCTCAGTTCCTCTCCCCTGCCCTCCCCCATTCCAGGCTCAGGCTCCCTCACTTCCTCCCTCTGCAATTATTTCACAGGTGCCACTAGAGGGCGCTCCAGACTAAATTGCTTTCTCCTGCATCTCTGTGTGTCAAATGAGATCAGATTCAAACCAGCTCCTAATCTCTGCAGTGCTGATTCAAATCAAATCCAAATATCTGTTACTGGGGACATGATTGGAAGTATATTTACTTTACTGCTTGCCGCTAATGGTCCTGTCACAGAGTCCCCGAGGCAGGGACACAAGGGAAGCTGATGAATCAGAATTGCTTTCCAGGCTGAATCTTTTCCCTCTGCTCTGCTTCCAGGTTGTTCTCCTTGGAACATCTCCAGGACAAGTGAGAGAAAATGGGGCCACCTGGAACTCTATTTGCAACCTTTTGCTTTCAAATTGTATGAACCTGTAGGATCCCCTCACCTTCTCCACCAGTTTGCCACACAGCAAGGAAACTGCCCCTGAGGAATTTCTGCTCAAAACCACAAAGCTATAGATGTTTGTTAACCTGTGCCAGTCACTGGTTACTTTCACTTCCCTTTTATTTATCTTTAGGCTTTATTTTGCTACCAGCTCCTTCAGCAATAATATTTTTCCTTTATAGAATATTAAAGTAAATCGAGCTACTTTGAGTTCTCTCTGAAATCCACAGGGTGTCTCTCTTTCTCTGGAAGAAAAAAAAAAAGGAAAGATTTTCCTAAACCTTATTCTTTTTCCCTTTATTCTATTTTCACACAAACACAATTTTATTTATTTCATCTTTTAAAAAAACCAAAATAAAAACAAAACAAAAAAAAACCTTTTTACATTTTTTTTTATTGTGCCTTAGGTGAAGGTTTACAGAAAAACACCTTTTTAGATACTAAGGAAACTGTGTTGTGAAATCTCCTTTTATACTACTCAGTCTGAGACAAAGTTTTAGCTTCTTCTCTAGATTTCTTCAGATTATTTTCCCTAGAGACACAGACAAAAGGCAGTGTGGTACGTTGGCGAATGTGTCTGGAGATTTTCAGTGTCCTGAGTTCTGAGACTTGTTAACTACCATCGAGTCGCTTCCAACTCATGGCGACCCTGTGTGTTAGAGTAGGGTTCTCCGTAGGGTTTTCTTGGGTATAATCTTTACGGAAGCAGATCACCAGGCCTTTTCCTCCATGGTCCAACTGGCTGGGTTCGAACCACCAACCTTTAGGTTAGCAGTCAAGTGCAAACTATTTGCACCACCCAGAGACCTCAGTTCTGAGATTCGGGAAATGTTTTTGGCTGTGTTTGCAAACCTTTGTCTCCTCTCGTTTAGGGATGTTCGCTCTTCCATGAACGAGGACAAGGGATGTTCTGGGCATTTTCCTTTCTCTCTACTACAAATCAACTTTTTTTTGGAGAAAACAGGAGCTGAAGAGAAAATAGAGTCAAGCAATGTTTTTGCAGATCCCCTTAGCTTCCTCATGCACTGGGCAGGCTCATTCCCAATAAGACTGAACGTGTACCAGTGCTGCATCTCCCCACCCTAAGAAAATCAGGAAGAAGGGAAAAATACAAAGGCTCATTCTTTTTGGTCATGGCTGCTGGGCTGACAAGTGACATTTATAGGAACTTTGAGTCCCTGCTGTGCAGGACAATGAAATGCCTTGTAGTGGAGATGTCTTGCGGGTGTCTGCGCGGCTGACAACACCCAACGGGAAGGACTTGGATGCATTTACTTGACTTTTCATATGAATGTAATCTAATCACGTGAGGTGCAGAATTAGGAGCAAATAAGGCACTATCTTTGAGCACCTCTTCCTTTGAAGGAAGGTATAGATAGTGTATGTCCAGGGCTGGGGGCACTTGCTTCCTGTCTGTGTGTGCACAAAACTGATTTTGAATCTCAGCAATAGGAAACATGCTAGATAGTAATCCTGAGGTTCATTTCCACCCCCTGGTTGTCTCACCCCCTTGTTGATGTTAAGTGTTGTGGAGTCCATTTTTGATGCACAGTGACCAAATGTGACCGAGTAAAACTGCCTCATAGGGTTTCCTAGGCGTAATCTTTATGGGAGCAGATCACCAGGTCTCCCCCCACCCCCTCAGAGCTGCTGGTGGTGCTAACCTTTTGGTAGCAGTCAAGCACTTTACTGTTACGCCACTGAGGCTCTCATCTCCTTAGAGCTGAGTTATTTCAACAGCTGCCTTACTGGTCCTCGTGTGAGCAGCCATTTTGTTTGTCTGCCCAGTATCGGATATTGTTTTTAAAAGTTAAGGGTATTCTTTTGTTTTCAAGGGGTTGTCAGTCAGCTTGTACTTTCTCTCCTGGCCAAGGAGTGAGCATGCAAACCAATCTCATGGGAATCTGATCCTTGACCACGATGACTCAAAGGGTAGCTTCCCCCTGGCTGTGCCTTGAAGCGAGTGCCCATCAGTTCCTGCATATCTGAATTTCATGAGCTGCCTTGGATCAGCTTTCCAAAGCTTGGCTCCTCAACTTCCTCTTGGAGTCTATGACCTATCATATATCCTTCTGATAAGTTACCTCCTTCCTCTTCTCTTAACTAACCCGAAGTTATTTTTTGTTGCTTATACTCTACCCCCATCCCAGTCCTAACTATTCTACTCTTCCTCTTTTTTTTCTGTTTCTTTAGTTCACCTTGCATAATGCTTTCAGAATAATCCTTTTACCTCTCAGTTATACTCCGTCTAAAAA
This sequence comes from Trichechus manatus latirostris, assembly GCF_000243295.1. Taxonomy (NCBI): domain Eukaryota; kingdom Metazoa; phylum Chordata; class Mammalia; order Sirenia; family Trichechidae; genus Trichechus; species Trichechus manatus. The sequence goes on from NW_004443937.1 coordinate 5,094,583, forward strand.
ATCTTCAGTGTTTCCAACTCCTTGCTGGTCTGCTTCTGAACTCCTTAGCCTGGCTTTGAACAGTTGTCATGCACTGTCTACACCTTCCTTCAGATGAAGAGTTGAATTGTGAGGCAGTAATGAGAATGGAGACTAGCGAAATAACAGGGGAATTAGTGATTGATGTCTCAGTTTTTTCTTCATAATATGCGAACATAAAAATAAACACTATGTAAGATCATTTCCCTCTCCCACATTCTATGCTTCCAATGTTGTCCCAGTTTGATTTTCCTTGTTGACATTCATTGGGAATATAGCAACTTGGGGCAGACAGGAACCTACACATCTGGCTGCCAGTCTTTGGGCCTCCCAACAACAAAGATGTTCATCTGAAAATCTGAGTGCCAAAGCAAAGAGTAAAAACATATTACCATGAGGGCCATTTGTCTGGCCATTTGACAATTTTCTAATATCTTAAAGCTTGCTGTCCCAACCCTACTTTCAACATCTTTCAAGGATTTTGCTAAGGATGTTCGCTGTCTCAAGTTTTATGTCCCCTTCTTTCTTTTTTCTCTAAGTGGGGAAGAGCCGCCTCCTCAATATAGAGGGGACCTTAATGGCGTGGATGGAGTTAAGTTTTCAGGATCTTCTTTTGCTGATGTGGCATAACTCAAAATGAGAAGAAACAGCTGCAGACATGGCATTAGTAATTGGGAGCAACAATGGGCTCAAACATAGCAATGGTTGTGAGGATGGCACAAGATACGGCAGCGTATTGTTCTGTTGTACACAGGGTCACTATGAGTCGGAACCAACTTGACGGCACCTAACAACAATAACGTGTGTTGTATGCTCTCTGTTCCATTGATTCAAGACTCTGTTAAGGAAGTTAACTGGTTCAATGGAGGGAACCAGGAGAAAACCATTGCCTTCTTCTCTGAGAAGCTGGGTTACATATTTGTGTTGTGTGCTATTGAACTGGTAATACCATTTTCCATGGTTACCAACTTTCGCTTGGTTTTCTAATGCCTCAATGTCAAGTTTCATGTTAATGCAGTTGCTTTCGAGGTCTTACTTTATTTAATTTGACCTTTTTTTCCCCTTCTTGGTCCACTTGACTTTAGTCTCTGGATCTGGAAAATCATTTAAAAAGTATTTCTGTATTGAAGGACTAAAAAGGCATCAGTTGGATTTGAGCTATTTTCATGGGAAACCTGTCAGTCACAATGATGGACAGGAAGTATATTTCTCCCAAATAACTTTCTGCTTCACTTTCACCTTGTCCTTTTCATTTGCCTCACTCCTCTGATGACTGGCAGGTGCTTCAAGTTCTATAAAAGAATGGCCGTGTTCATTTGCAATGGCCCCTCTTTCCCATTCTCCAGTCCATCTAAAAACATTCAAACTTACTTTTTCCAGGTTGTCAAGTTGCATGGTCTATGAACTAAAAATCTAAGTACCGATTTTTTTCCCCTGGGGTACTTGTGAGTGAAGTATAGTTTACATTTAAATTTGTGTTAACAGACTTGCTTCTGAGTAACCTATGTCATCCAATGCGATGTAAAGACATAATATGAAGGAAGCTTTCTACTTCCTTTCTATAGACTTGTAAAGTCATTTGGGTCATTCATTCTTCCTCCCTCCCTCCCTCCTTCTCTATTTCTTTCCTTTCTTCCTTTTTTTCATTAAACAAATTCCTATTGATCGTCTACTGTCTGCCAGGTGGAGCCCTGGTGGTGCAGTGGTTAACAGCTTGGCTGCTAACCAAAAGGTTGGCAGTTCAAATCCACCAGCTGCTCCTTGGAAACCCTACAGGGCAGTTCTACTCTGTCTATAGGGTCACTATGAGTCAGAATCGACTCGATGGCATCGGGTTTATCTGCCAGGCACTGTGATAGGCTTTGGATATATATAATTGGTGAGCAAACTAAGGAACAGTTTCTACCCTTTTTGAACTTGATGGGAGGAATATTAATCATATAATCATGTATTATTTATATATTCTTGCATAAAACCTACCCCCCTAAATCTAGCAGCTTAAAACAATGAACATGAATTATCTCATACATGTTCTGAGGGTCAGGAGTTAGGTGTGACGTAGCTGGGTGGTTTTGACTCTTACGAGGTTGAGGTCAAACTGTTGGCAGTGCTGCAGTCTCTGGAGACTTGACTGGGGCTGGAAGATGCATTTCCAAGCTCATTCACGTGGTTGTTGGCAGGAGGCTTCAGTTCTAGTCATAGGACTGCTCAGGATATAGCTTCCTCCAGAGTGACTGTTCCACAAGAGAAAACCCAAGATGGAAATTACAGTCTTTTAAAACCTAATCTAGGAAGTGACCTAACACACTCTGCTGTCCACTCTAGGGGAAAATCCTTGTCTCAGCTTCTCTAGCTTCTTGAGTTTCGTTGGTGATCTCCATGTAGCATGTACCTCTCTCCCATTTGTGCTTGCTGGCGTCTGTGCCTAATCTGCTCCTTTTATATCTCAAAAGCTACTGGCTTAAAACACACCCTTATGCCTTCATTAACATAATAAAGAAAACCCTAGTCTCAAATGGGATTACATCCACAGGTACAGGGGTTAGGATTCCAACACATATTTGGGGGCGGGGCACAGTTCAATCTGTAACAGTAGCTACCAAAAACCATATAAATAACTCTAAAATATAATAAGTGCTAGGAAGGATAATCTTTTTTTTCCACTGGGAGCAGAATAGGAGGATTTCACCTGCCAGTTAGATCAGGGAGGCTTCCTTAAAAAAGTGAGGATTGACCTGAAATTTGAAGGTTGAGTAGGCATTAACTAGGAGAGGACAATACAGGCAGAAGACATCGCATGTGCAAGGGCCCTAGGAAGAGAGGAACATGATGCTTTCCAGGGACTCAGAGAAAGCCAGAGTGTCAGGAAGGGAGAGATGAAGGAAGAGTGGCACTAGATGAGGCTGGGCAGATAGAGAAGGACCACATTGTGCAAGACACTTGGACTATGCTAATGATCTCATCTTCAGTCTAATTACTTCAATGGAAGGATTTCCAGCAGAGGAGTTACCTAGTAAGTCTAGTTACTATTTGGAAAGATCACTCTGGCTTCAGGTGGAGACCTGATCAGAGCAGTTAACGGTAGGTGCCCTTAGATTCATGGGAAGGTTCAGGCGGTTTCAGTGAAATGGAAATGATCTTCTTGAATTTGGAAGATGTATCATGAAGACCTAAGTGATGCATAGCCAAGAAGGCATGCATCATGGTCAAAAGATCAGTAAATATGGAATCTAGAGATGTGCACTTGAGTCTTGGCCGGTTACCCAGGAACTGGGTAATTCTCTGGTAGCTTAAATTGCTATTCTAGGTCTCTCTCTCTCTCTCTCTCTTCCCCCCGCCCCATCTCTATCTACTTTCTCTCTTTTAGTAAGTCAGCAGAAAAGACTTCTAACTTAGAGAAGAAATCATAATTGGGAAGTGAAAACAATTTATCAGAAGATTGGAAATTACTGAATGCTGTCAACAGCTCTGAACTTACATGAAATCTAAGTATTTGCAGTCCTTTTTCAGAGTAACTGAAAAGCATAGTAAAGATTCATTAAAAAGTATATATATTATATAAAAATATGTATAATAACTACATATATATTTACAGTGAGAATATTTACTAAATGTTTATATGCTTTGTTTATGAATTACTAAAAATCTCTTTAATTTTTGTAATTAAAATGTCATGTTACGTTTATAATATGTGTGTGTAGTATATTTTCTGAGCCAAAACTTGTCATGCATGATGTACCTAATAAAAATATGTTGGTAGATATGGGATCCAATAAGAACAAATACTTGAAATAATTCTTAAAAATACAGGATGTTTGAGCCTTGCCCATTACGTACACTAAACTTTAGTTCATCTCGGTTTAAGTTTCAGAGATAAAGGCTGATTTTTTTCTTCTTTTTGTGTCCAGTGGTTAAATTGTGTGTTTTGAGAAAAACCTCTACCTATGCCATACATTTGTTGGAATTGAAAACCTTCACCCAGCTAAGTGGGTCTGTGAGGCCTAGAACTCCCTGAGGGTCTTTATAAACTCTGAGTTGCTCATAGAGCTGCCCTTCCAGGTGACACTTGCAATAATTTAGAATCCCACATTTGACCGTAAGGTAGGTTATGTGAGGACATCAATAACGGGGTCAGGGGGCTAACTAGCTTCAAACAGGAGTCATTTATTGAGGCAAATAAATAGAGGACAAATCCCATCCCACATTCTGTAGCACAGGAGAAAGGCAGCCACCAGCATTCACAAGGAATAGTTACGTGATTAAACAACCTCGCCCTCTGTCAAGCACAACAAAAAGTAAAGCACCAAAGCTGTTGCCAAAGGCATCCTGGAGTTTCCAATTAACTGAGTGCAAACTAGAAAATCCTCAGGGGGTTGACTGTTCAAAACGCAGAAGGAAACAAGTTCAGGAGTCACAGTTTAGTAGCAAGAGCTCCTTTTCCCTACAGGATAATGCCTCTTAGAAGTCCTGACTAGCATTTTGTTTCAGTTTGTCTCATTTTAAAACTAGCAGTCCAGGATGTTTGTGGCATTAATGGATTTCTGTTCCATTTCACCAACAAGTTCAAGGTTATATTAATAGTCTGTCCGGACTAAGAAAGTTTTTTATGTATCGCCATCATATCACCTGTGTAGATTACTCATGGTAGGAACAAGCTGATTTCTGACATGGTTAAATATATTTAAACATAAAATCATTATGTTTTTTGTACTTATAACAGAAACTAGTATTTTTTTTTTCACATCGATCATGCAAAACCAAATGCTAATTTTAAAGACAATTCTGATTAGCAAATAGAAATCAGACAACATTTTATTGGGAGCTTATATCCTTTAAAAAGTAGGAAAGTGAAGAGTTTCATATATGCACTAATATTTAATTTGAGATACTAGTTTTTTTTTTCTCTTTTATTACTTTTTACCTCTTTTATTACTGCAGTTAGGCTTGGTGCTTAGTCGATTTTCTTCTCTACCCAGCCAAATGTGTGTATTTGTGAGTATGTGAGTTGGGGTGGGGCAACCAGGCTGAGGAAGACCTTTAGAGTCTGAATACAAGGAAGAAAGAGAGCCCTTTCTGGGAGAGTTAAAGGAGGCTATATTTTCAGTAGCTCTTCTGGTTATCTTCAAAACTTAGTGGCTTAGTACAAACAACAATCAATGAGTTTGCTCCCAGATCTTCAGTTTGGGCAGAGCCCAGGGGAATGACTTGTCTCTGGCCCTTGTGAAGTCTGGGACCTCAGATGAGATGACATGAATTGCAGGAGCTTGATCAGCTGGAGGCTTGCCAGACATGTTTGTCTTCCTGTGGTCTCTAGGTTTCTCCATATCATCTCTCTATGTGGTGGCTGCAGCATGGTGGCCTCACGTTGGACATGTTGGCTCAGCTCTCCAAGACCTGGTGATCTGGAGACCAAGGCCTTTGTCATGGATTGAATTATATCCCCCCCAAATTCCTGTCAACTTGGCTAGGCCATGACTCCCGGTACTGTGTAGTTATCCTCCATTTTGGATCTGATGTAATTATGTGTCAGAAATCCTAGTCTCTGTGCCTGTGGTTATGGTTCCATTTGGGAATGAATTGTCTATTATGTTAATGAGGCATGATTAGGTTATGTTGATGATTAAGGTGGGATGTACCATCCTTGCTTGAGACACACATTTTATCTTATGAGAGATAAGAGAGAAGCGAGCAGAGAAGAGGGACCTCACTACCACCAACAAAGAAGAGCTGGGAGCAGAGTGTGTCCTTTGGACCCAGGGTTCCTGTGCTGAGAAACTCCTAGAACAATGGGAAGATTGATGATAAGGACCCTCCCCCAGAGCCAGCAGAGAGAGAGTCTTCCCCTGGAGCTGGTGTCCTGATTCAGACTTCTAGCCACCTAAACTGTGAGAGAATATATTTCTCTTTGTTAAAGCCATCCACTTGTATTTCTATTATAGCAGCACTAGATAACTAAGACAGCCTTTTATGATCCACCCTGGGATATTACTCTGCATCTCTTCTGCTGCATCCCACACGTTACACATGGCCAGTATTGATTCTGTGTGGGAGGGGACTACAGAAGGGTGTGAATACCAGGAGACACAAATTGCTGGGGAACCACGTTGGAGGTTACCATAGTGGTTAAAGTAAGTCCTCTGGAGCCAGATTGCCTGGGTTCACATCTAGGTCAGGCCTTTGTAGCCACGTGACCTTAGACAAATTACTTCTCTCTCACTCTGAAGTTTGGTATCTTCATCAGTAAAATGATAGATAATAATTGTATATACCACATAGGTTGTTGTGAGAATTAAATGAGATAGAGGTTAGTGCTTGGTATGTAGTAAATAAAGTGCTCAAGAAAAATTAATTCTTATTATTGTCATTGTTATGATATTGGTAATATGATAATTTACATGACAATGCAAATTTTTAGGGAAGAGGTGTTTTATCTTGTTACAGAACACAACAATTGAATTATTAAAAGCACTTTTATCTTCCCTGAATAGAATCCACCATTTTCCTGTAGCCATGTATTTCCATTTATGCCCCCTCATAGTTACTGTCTAGGTGAATATTAAGAAAGGTGTTTCTGTCATACATGAACTAGGGTGAAGTCATCCACTGTGCTTAGACCTCAAGCCAGACCACAGTGGACACTCTCCAGGTTCTGTGCTTGCATAAAGAAGAGATAATTTCATGTGACCATGAACTCCACACCTGTGTATTTTGCATAAACTTTCTCATAAAAAAGTCCCAAAAAACCCAAACTTTTTGCCATCGAGTCAATTCTGACTCATAATGACCCTATACGACAGAGTAGAACTGCCCCATAGGGTTTTTAAGAAGCAGCTGGTGGATTCGAACTGCCAACCTTTTGGTTACCAGCCAAGCTCTTAACAACCGTGCCACCAGGGCTCCCTCCAGTATAAATGTGCACATATTTTCTGTACTTCTTAGAGAGTTACATCGTGTTTTGGGCATTTCATTTATATAATCCATTATCTAGAACAGAACAAGCAATTATTATGTATATCTTTTTTTTCCAGTTGCTGTTGAGTCATTTCCAATTCATGGTGACCCTGTGTGTGTCAGAGTAGAACTGTGCTCCATGGGGTTTTCAATGACAGATTTTTTGGAAGTAGATCTCCAGGCCTTTCTTCCAAGGTGCTTCTGGGTAGACTCCAACTGCTAACTTTTTGTTAACAGCTGAGTAGGTTATCCATTTCCACCAGTCAGGGACATGGTCAGCATTACCGCATGGCAAGAGATTTCAATGTAGTATGCACTCTTGTTAGCCCAAACCATACAACATTGATGTTCGGACCAATCAGGCCTCAAGTGAATTCAGTTAATCAGAATACAACAATGCTCTGATGATAAACAAGAGTTCCTTGACTGTACCAGCTATGAGGATCCAGCAATTAAACCACAATGGCTGTTGATGGGACATTTCTAAGCAACATAAATCAATTGAAAATGTGAATTACTCACCTATGAGTGATATAATCACTGCAAAACTATATCCAAATAGGAAAGAATGTGTCAAGGGCAGAAGGTTTGGATATGTTTATGTCAAGACAAAGGTATGTGACTTTTGTGAATGGTTAAATGCTGGACTGCTAACCAAAAGGTCAGTGGTTCCAACCCACCAGCTGCTCTGGGGTGGGGGGAGATGTGGCAGTCTAATTCTGTAAAGATTTATAGCCTTGGAAACCCTATGGACCATTTCCACTCTGTCCTACAGGGTCGCTGTGGCTTGGAATCAAGTCGGTGCCAACAGGTTTGGTTTGGTCTGGTATGGATGACTTTTGGAGTCTGTGGGTGCAAATGGTTACCAAGTTTGGCTGCTAACTGAAATGTTGGAGGTTGGTGTCCACCCAGGGGCTTCTTGGAAGAAAGGCCTGGAGATCTAATTATGAAAAATAAGCCATTGCAAATCCTATGGAGACAGTCTCTTTAACAAATGGTGCTGGCATAACTGGATATCCATCAGCAAAAAAATGAAATAAGACCCATATTTTACACCATGTACAAAAATAACTCAAAATGGATCAAAGACCTAAATATAAAATCTAAAGATCATGGAAGAAAAAAATAGGGACAATGCTAGGAGCCCCAATACATGGCATAAACCGAATACAAACTGTAACTAAGAATGCACAAACACCAGAAGAGAAACTAGATAACTGGGAGCTCCTAAAAATCAAACTTATTCTCATCAAAAGACTTCACCAAAAGAGTAGAAAGACAACCTACAGACTGGGAAAAAATTTTTGGCTACAACATATCCAGTAAAGGTCTAATCTCTAAAATCTACAAGATACTGCAAAACCTCAACAAAAAAAGACCAATAACCTAATTAAAAAATGGGCAAAGGATATGAACAGATACTTTGCCAAAGAAGACATTCAGGCGGCTAACAGATGCATGAGGAAATGCTCACGATCATTAGCCATTAGAGAAATGCAAATCAAAACTACAATGAGTTACCATCTTTCCCCAGCAAGGCTAGCACTAATCCAAGAAACACAAAATAATAAATGCTGGAGAGGTTGTAGAGAGACTGGAACACTTATACACTGCTGGTGGGAATGTAAAATGGTACAACCACATTGGAAATCGATTTTGGCACCTCCTTAAAAAGCTAGAAATAGAAGTACAATACGATCCAGCAATCCCACTCCTTGGAATATATCCTAGAGAAATAAGAGACGTCACACAAATAGATATATACACACCCATATTCATTGCAGCACTGTTCACAATAGCAGAAAGATGGAAACAACCTAGGTGCCCATGAACAAATAGATAAATTATGGTATATTCACACAGTGGAACGCTATGCAACAATAAAGAGCAATGATGAGTCCACAAAACATCTCACAACATGGATGAATCTGGAGGACATTACGCTGAGTGAAATAAGTCATTTGCAAAAGGACAAATATATGAAATCATTACTGTAAGAACTCAAGAAAAGGTTTAAACACAGAAGAAAACATTCTTCGATGGTTACAAGGGTGGGGATGGAGAGAGAGGGAAATTCACTAACTAGGTAGTAGACAAGAATCATCTTAGGTGAAGGGAAGGACAACACACAATACAAGGGAAGTCAGCACAACTGGACTAAACCAAAATCTAAGAAGTTTCCTGAATGAAAGCAAACACTTCGAGGGACAGAGTAGGAGCTGGGGTCTGGGGACAATGGTTTCGAGAGATATCTAGGTCAATTGGCATAACAAAATTTATTAAGAAAATGTTCTGTATCCCACTTTGGTGAGTGGCGTCTAGGGTCTTAAAGGCTTGAGAGTGGCCATCTAAGATGCATCAGTTGGTTCCAACCCACTTGGAGCAAAGGAGAATGAAGAACACCAAAGACACAAGGAAAATATTAGTCCAAAAGACAAAATGGCCACATAAACCAGAGACTCCATCAACCTGAGACCAGAAGAACTAGATGGTGCCCACCTGCCACCAGTGATCACTCTGACAGGGAACACAACAGAGAGTCCCTGATGGAGCAGGAGAAAAGTGTGGAGCAGAGCTCAAATTCACATAAAAAGATCAGACTTAATGGTCTGACTGAGACTGGAGAAACTCCCAAAACCATGGCCTCCAGACACTCTGTTAACCGAGAACTAGAACCATTCCTGAAGCCAACTCTTCAGACAAAGATTAGACTGGATTATAAAACACAAAATAATACTCGTGAAGAGTGTCCTTCTTAGTTCAAGCAGATACACAAGACCAAATGCGTGGCTCCTGTCCCGAGGCAGGATGAGAAGGCAGGACGGGACAGGAGCTGGTTGGAGGGACATGGGAAACCTGGGGTGGAAAGGGAGAGTGTGCTGTTACATTATAGGGCTTGCAACTAGTGTCACATAACAATATGTGTATAAATTTTTGTTTGAGAAATTAACTTGAGCTGTAAACTTTCACGTAAAACACAATAAAAAAAAAGAAAGAAAGAAAACCCTATGGAGCACACTTCTACTCTGACACACATGGAATCTATATGAGTCAGAAGCATCTTAACAGCAACTGGTGGTAAAGGTATGAATGACTTTCACCTACAACCTTGCTGGTTCTTGTCCACCTCTGAAAACGAGGATTTAGAAAATCCTACACTCAATATCAAATAACCTATGGAGAAATATTTCTCATTCTCTCACTCATATATTTATTTATTGGAACCTCCTAAATGCCTAATATATATTGTTTCAAAATTTCTCATTTAGCCAAAGACACATAACAAAACTAAAACAAATCTAGTTCCTGAAATACTGTCTTATAAAATATTTCATCATAATATTTGCATTTGACTTTACCAAGATACTTCCTTTTCTTTTACAGGAACTATAAACTCAGTTTGGCATTAATACCAATTATCTCTATTTAAGTATACATTTTCTCCCACGGCTGAGGTGCAGAAGGCCCATCAAAGTTGTTAATGAAGTATCTAAGTCCCAGAGGCACCCTGAGTTATAGTAGCCTTTGAAATAAGAAGCCCATGAATGATTCAATGTTGTGGGTCCTCTAGTGGTTGGATTATTTCCTTTAGCACTGCACTATAAAAAATTTAGTGTGCTTTGTCTTAGAGCTAAGGCAGACTAATGGACTGGAACAAAAAGTGGGCCACTGGGCTTGTTCTAAGGCTCTTATCAGTTCAAATGGAGAGAGAGAGAGGTTATGATTTTTGTGTTTGATCAATTGCACGTAGAAGTTTGGCTGGAATATCCAAAAATGCTGCTAGTATTGTTTTGCTTTTAAAGTTAGGAAATACTCAATCTGGTAGCTGTAATTAAAACCTAAAGCTTTTTAAAAGCTTGCAAGCAACAATCTAAGATGCATCAATTGGTCTCAACCACCTGGAGTAAAGGAGAATGAAGAACACCAAAGACACAAGAAAAGTAGTAGCCCAAGAGACAGAAAGGGCCACATAAACCAGAGACTTCATCAGCCTGAGACCAGAAGAACTAGATGGTGCCCGGCTACCACCAATGACCGCCCTGACAGGGAGCACAACAGAGAATCCCTGTTGGAGCAGGAGAAAGATGGAAGGCAGAGCTCCAATTGTAGTAAAAAGAGCAGACTTACTGGTCTGACTGAGACTAGAGGAACCCCAGAAGGCACAGCTCCCGGACTCTCCATCAGCCCAGAACTATTTTCTGAGGCCAACTCTTCAGACAAAGATTGGACTGGACTGTGGGACATAAAATGATTCTCATGAAGAGTGTGCTTCTTAGCTCAAGTAGATACATGAGACTAAATGGGCAGCTTCTGTCTGGAGGTGAGATGAGAGGGCAGAGAGGGTCAGGAGCTGGTTTGAATGGACATGGGGAATCGGGTGGAAAGGAGTAGTGTGCTGTCACAGTATGTGGAGAGCAAGTAGGGTCACATAACAATGTATAAATTTTTGTATAAGAGACAAAATGTAACCTTTCACTTAAACCACAACAATAAACAAGGAAAAAAAAAAAAAAAAGATGGTGTAGCCATGTAAAAAAACAAAAAACCTTAAAGCTTTCTTGGTATCCAAAGTGATTGACAGAGTCACTCACCTGGAGGTACTGAATAATTGTTCTCCTATGTACAGTAGAATCATGGCCTTTGTCATGCCTGGTAATCTAGTTCCCACAGGCTATCATTCCTTCTTGGAGGATCTCTTTCTTAAAGTTGTCTATTTGGACAGGTCTTAGGGGCCTGTCAACTGGTTTCCATGTGAGTGAATATGAGCTTCACTTGCATAACACACCTCACAGTCCTTTCTCAAAGCATTGGTTAGAAGTACAGTCCTGTTTGGCAGAGCGAGACTTGCTCCCGGACAGATTGTCTTTGACTTGCCAGAAACATAAGCTTTTTATTTGTTTTGAGCTGGATGGTTCCACTGAGATCCCAAGGCCCTTGAGACAGACAGAAGCAGTGCTTTGAAAAGGGGTAACCATGATTTTCATTCTTAGACCTGAGAGCTGAGATCGGCTTTTGATCTTGTTTTTTTTTTTTGCTATTTTTTTTTGCATGACAGTTACTAGTATCATTCCAATGTACTAGTCTGTGACACCAAAAAAGATCACACTTCTTTAGTTGCATGAAAATAATGGTCACTCAAGCCTCCACTCATCTTGTTGTTGGCGGTGATCACCGAAATATTTCTGGGATGTCCCAAAATGGTATCCCATATATGATCACAAATCAGTCTCTTAGTAGAGCACTTGGCTGTGCCTACTGTTTTTCCTCTCTTGGTTTAGTTCTCGTGCATCTGATCATTTGCCCAACAAGTAACTTCATGGGATTCACTGCTTATAATCCGCTCTCTTATATCAAAATTAAGAATCATGTCTACAAGTCTTAGAACATTCATCCGTGGGTAATATACATTAGTCATGATAGGCTACCCTATGCTGCGATAACAAACTCCCACATCTCATTAGCTTAACGCAACAAAAGTTTATTTACTTTTCACATAAACAGTCTGATTTGTGCTAGTTGGCTATCCTTGGTGACTCAAGGATCCAAGAATTTTCCATATTGTGACTTTGCCACCTTAAAGTGGCCTCTGAGGTTGCCACAAAAGGACAGTAGAGCTTTACGGTCAGATCTAGAAGTGGTAAACACAGTGGCTGCCCACATCCTTTGTTCAGAGCCCAGTTACATGGGCCCAGCCTAGCTGCAAGAAAGGCTATGGAAATGAAGTTTTTTTTTGTGTGTCCAGGAAGGGGAAAATGAAACATGATTAGGTATACGTGTAACACAAGATCTACCACAGGGAACCAGAACCAGTGCATTTCTGAATTCTATGCAAAGTCAGGAGAATGCAACCTCCCCTGCTCCATAGTCATGATTTTGGCCATACTGTGTCCCCACCTGAATCACAAAACAGATCTACTGAGGAAAGAGATTCACAAGTTTTTCACTTATTATTATTTCTGGCTCTCACGTCTTGACCTTTATAGGCTCAAAGTCATTCCAGAAGTCCTGCATGGGACAAAATACCATGTACTTTCCCTCATCCTCTTACATTCTATCCCTGGACTTCACATTCCTCTCCTTCCCTTGTTACTAAGTGGTGAGGTTGCTTACACTAACATTATTTAAGTTCCTCCTATCTCACCAAAAATGTTCTGAAACATAGGATTTACCTTAGTTTTGGCCTTCCAAAAGGGTGTGGGAGTGTTCGCAAAGATGAAACCACTTAGGTATGGAAAGTTCTATCTGTTAAGATTGTATTCAGCAACAAGTGACCCAAAACTTGAGCAACTATGGCTTAAAATGGTTTATTTCCTTCCTCCCTCCCTCCCTCCCTCCCTCCCTCCCTGTTTCCTCCCTCCTCTCCCCCAACTCTTTTTTTTAAATAACAAGTCCAAAGTTAGGTATTTGCAGGTTTTTGTTCAGCTATTCAATGAAACCGAGGTTAGCATCTCTGGGGCTTCCTTGGCCTTTTTCTCCTCTTTGTCAGCTAGGGTTGCTACACATCTAGGTACTACATTCACACTGACTTTCATCCATTCTTTTATTCTACGGATATTTATGCAGGACACACAGATGAGTATTGATTCTAATATGTTGTAAGTATGTCTGTTGTTCTTTTATTTATATTGCATCTTAGAGAGTTCTAATACAGGGTAACTAAGATTTGCATATAATAGAATTGCAAAATCAGCTAGTTTGCTAGTATTATTCTTCATTGCATATGTGAATTAAGTTCCATTCTGCCCCTTACCAGGCCGTAAGTTTTTCTTTTATCATATTATGAAACTTATTCTTTGAACATGATGTCATATGTGGTAATGTTGTTGTTGTTGTTAGGTGCCATCGAGTCGATTCCAACTCAGAGCAACCCTATGTACAACAGAACGAAACAGTACCTGGCTTTGCACCATCCTCACAGTTGTTGTTATGCTTGAGCTCATTGTTGCAGCCACTATGTCAATCCATCTTGTTGAGGGTCTTCCTCTTTTTCACTGGCCCTCTACTTTACCAAGCATGATGTCCTTCTCCAGGGACTGATCTCTCCTGATAACATGTCCCAAGTCTCACCATCTTTGCTGCCAAGGAGCATTCTGATTGTACTTCTTCCAAGACAGATTTGTTTGTTCTTTTTGCAGTCCATAGTATATTCAATATTCTTTGCCAACACCACAATTCAAAGGTGTCAATTCTTCTTTGGTCTTTCTTATTCATTGTCCAGCTTTTGCATGCATCTGAGGCGATTGTAAACACCATGGTTTGGGTCAGGCACACGTTGGTCTTCAAGGTGACACCTTTGCTTTTCAACAATTTAAAGAGATCTTTTGCAGCAGATTTGCCCAATGCAATATATCTTTTGATTTCTTGACTGCTGCTTCCATGGGTATTGATCATGGATCCAAGTAAAATGAAATCTTTGACAACTTCAATCTTTTCTCTGTTTATCACAACGTTGCTTATTGGTCCAGTTGTGAGGATTTTTGTTTTCTTTTTGTTGAGGTGTAATCCATACTGAAGGCTGTGGTCTTTCATCTTCATCAGTAAGTGCTTCAAGTCCTCTTCACTTCCAGCAAGCAAGGTTGTGTCATCTGCATATCACAGGTTGTTAAAGAGTCTTTCTCCAATCCTGGAGCCCCATTCTTCATATAGTCCAGCTTCTCAGATTACTTGCTCAGCATACAGATTGAATAAATATGGTGAAAGGATACAACCCTGACACATGTTTTTCCTGACTTTAAACCACGCGATATCCCCTTGTTCCATTTGAATGACTGCCTCTTGATCAATGTACAGGTTCCTCATGAGTACAGTTAAGTGTTCTGGAATTCCCATTCTTTGCAATGTTATCCATAATTTGTTATGATCCACACAGTTGAATGCCTTTGCATAGTCAATAAAACACAGGTAAAC